>NW_008333818.1:826274-829462 GCF_000622305.1 Nannospalax galili
CTTTACACACAGAATGTGTGTGTGTGTGTGTGTGTGTGTGTGTGTGTGTGTGTGTGTGTGTGTGTGTATGTTTGAGACAGGGTCTCCCTGTAGCTCCAGCTCACAAAGGAACTTGCTATGTAGATCAGACTGGCCTTACTCTCACAGAGATCCACCTGCTTCTGCCTTTCAAGTGCTGGGATTAAAGGTGTGTGCCACCACACCCAATCTGGTCCATTTCTTCTAAATTAGCCTCAAGTTTTTCAGGATATGAGCAGACTGCAGCCAGATTTGGCGCACAGTTGACTTCAAGCTTATTCCCAGTAGTGTCCTTGCTCCACTCTGCACCTTCATAGGCCTGGTGCTCACTGTCCACATTTCTTTGGGTTCTCGAGTCTTTTGAAGTCCAGTAAAATAGCCTGTTAATCCCTGCACACAGCATTCTAGGACTTCTCTAGCAGCAACTTCGAACTCTTCCATACCTATGAACCCTGTGGTCAGGTTCATTGCTCAGGGACCCCACTCTGGCACCAGCTTTCGTTATTCGTTTCCGTGGTGCTGAGACCAGATGCCTGACCAGAAGCAACTTTGTTTGGCTCACTGAAGCTGTGGTCGGTCATGGCAGGGAAGACAGCTTTCTGCTGGACAGAGGCACACAGGGCTTCCTGCGTGTTTGTGGAGGCCATGTAGCTTTTTTCCCCTTTTCATCCAGCCTGGGTTCCCAGTTCATGATAAGGTGCTCTCCTTGTTTTGGGAAGATTTTCCTTCCTCAGTTAATTCTCTCTGGAAATTTAGAGACACACCCAGAATGTACTCCTAAGTGTTGTACTTCCAGTCAAGTTGACAAGATCAGCCATCACACCTTGCAGGTGATGGCTGCTTTTCTGAGTGTAGGACTTTGGGGGTCTTGCTGGCTACCTAACCTCCCCTCTCCTGTATTTGTCTCTGGCAGCTCCAGGAGGTTTTTCGACTTTTTGACAATGCTAACTGTCCAAGTCTACAGAACAAGCCGAAAATGTTTTTCATCCAAGCCTGCCGTGGAGGTGAGTGCCCTGGCAGACCAGCACCTGGGTGGTGGCTCCTGGGCAGCCTCCACCAGCTCTCACTTTCCTGTTTGCTCCTCTCAGGTGCTATTGGATCCCTTGGGCACCTCCTTCTGTTCACTGCTGCCACCGCCTCTCTTGCTCTGTAAGTGTCTCCCAATGCATGGGGTGTGCTAGGACTGGGGCAGCCATGGCTCTCAGTCTGGTCAGCTCTCTGCACCACCATATCCTGTTTTCAGGAGTCTCTTGTCCGTGTCTGCCCTTTTCTTTGAGAACTGGGACTCCTGTCCTTATTCATTGCAGTGTACTTTTTGTTTCTCATTCCTGTGAAGGGTTTTCTATCTCTTCCTCCCCCGTGTCTGTCTGTCTTTCTTGTCCTTTCCGTTTCCTCTCCTAACCTCTCTGTTCACTTCATTCTTGCCCCTTTATCATTGGTGGAACATACCGGAGACCAGTAGAGAATCCATGTCAACCTCGGACTCTTTCCTGAGCTGCTTCTGTCCCTTTTCTTTCTTGCATGTAGTTTCTTCTGCCCCTTTAAGAGCCAGGCCTAAAGACAAGGCTCAGAAGACACATAGGCCTCCTTCTCATCCTGGAGGAAAACGGTAGTAATTAGGAGCCTAAACTTGGAGTCAGACACTGACTCTACTGCTTAGTAATGTGTGAAGTTAGAGAAGTTCTTCATGTCCTTCCACTTCAACTTCCTTCATATAAAAAGGGGGTAGTCATTGTACATAATTTCTTAAGGCTGTTATGACGATTAAATGGCAGGGTTGCTTAGAGTGGTAACTGGCTCATGGTGAATCCACAGAGAAAGCCGGCTGTGACTGGAGATGGTCAGTGCCCTCACAGGGCTTATAGTTTGGGTTAAAGTTCACTTTGTCCAAACATGCAAATAATTTATGCATTGTGTAATAGTTAATGGTTCTGTCTGTCATCACAATATATGTCCTATGACTAGGACCATAGATGCCATCACAGAAGCAGAAGAAAATGTCTCTGAGGAGTGTATGGATTACTGGGGAAACTACAGGAAATATATACCAAGTAGCTTGAGACTAGTTCTCATGCAAGGGTGAAATTAGTGAGAGAGCATCTCTGTATGTGAGTGAGTACGTAGTACTGATAGATCATTTTCCATGGGGTTAGTTTGAAGAGATTTTATAGATAGGGAAGGGCTTGTCTTGGACCATGAATATATGATTCATGTAGATGTGGAGAGTTAGTCTTTCCCGGGAAAGGGGAAAGCACAACCCGACAAGCACAACAGCAGTAAAAGCCTCGCCCCACTCACTCCCCAACTGTATAATATACCTTCAATGCTCAGATCTAATTAGAAAGCTAAACCTCTCTATAAGTGATGCAGTGAGATGTGGCTGATCACAGGAGGTTGATTTAGCTAATTGCAAAGCTGAGATTTTGAGCTTCAACAGATAATACTTTGGGGAGCCTAAGTACCAGTGTGGTGAAATTTTCCAGGAAAGTTACAATGGCAGGGAGCTGTACTAAGGAAAGAGTGTTAGGGCAAGCGTTCAGTTCTTCCTTCACGGTGTCTTCAGGCCCAGAGCCCTGCTTGACATAGTGGCACCTGCAGGTATTGAGTGAACAGATGAAATTTTATGTCTAAAAAAATTGTAGCAATATAGAAAGCAATTGTGAAGAAAAATGGATAGTGTTTATTGAATAATAGATCTGCAACTTGAAGCAAGAGGCAAGTTTTCTGTCCCTTGAAGGACATACTTAGCCTGGCCTGTTTCCTTTAACAGGTAATACCAGCAAAACAGAACATTAGTGGTGATTTTCATCTGAACTCAGAAGTCGATATGATACTGGAGCTAGGTAAAGAAATTGCTCCTTACTGGAGTAATTTAAGTCTTGTGCTTATGCGTCTTCTCTAAAACTCAGTCCTTTCTAAAGGGTGTCCAGAAGCCAGTGTCCTCTGAAAATTTGAGCTTGGCAGTCTTCCTATCATGTTCATATCTGTAAAGTGACTCATGCTCTTGATAAGGGCAGAGAGTTTGGTTTTCTGTTTGTTCATTTGTTTTTTTTTTTCCTATGCCCACGGGTCTTAATAGAAGATAGTGTCTGGTACATGAACGTTGTTTGAGTCAATGAATCCTGGTCCTTCTGCCCATCAAGCACCTTTTTTTTTTTTTTTTTTTTTTT
>NW_008333818.1:829494-853136 GCF_000622305.1 Nannospalax galili
AAGTGCTGTAAAAGGGCAATATCCTTATCTTGGTGTATTGACCTGTAGCCCTTTTCTAAGACTTTACCCCTGCCTGACCCTAAAACAAACTGCAATCTGCTAGTCTTTTCTATTCTTTTTCCATTTTAAGTTCTTTATCTTTTCAATTTCTCTTAAATCTTGGACACCTGCTATAATTTGTCTTATAAACTTAAAGAAGTAGTAAATGATTTTAAAATGTGAAAACCACCTTGAAAAACCTCTGATCTTTTACATAGTTTGAGGCTGTAATTTTTATGTAGTGTGTGTATAGCAATCTGACTTTTGGTTTGTTTGTTTTTTTTGCCTATGAATGAATATCAGTAATATTTTGTTGTATCATAACGGCAAAGAGTGTTGTTTCTATTCGTTACTAACTGAACAAGTAAACAGATGATTTTTAACTCCATTTACAAGGAGTACTTAATTTGGTGCTTTCTCTGTCTTACACAGAATGGAAACTGTTCAGACCATGTGTATAGGTGCATGTGCCTGGCCTTTAGAAGGCACTCACCTGAGCAGTGGATGCATGTTGGGAAAGTAATCCTTTTATCCTTTTTTTTTTTTTTTTTTTTTTTTTAAAGTGAGTCATTTGTGGTAGTACACACCTTTAATCCCAGCACTTGGGAGGCAGAGGCTGGCAGATCTCTGTTGATTGACTCCAGCTTGGTCTTTGTTGAGAGCTCTAGGCCAGCTGAGCTATAGGGAGACCCAGTCTCAAAAAAAGAAAAAAAAAAATTAAATTTAGGGTTGGGTGTATAACGAAGGGGGAAAGCACTTGCTTAGCATGTGTGAAGCCCTGAGACCCTGAGTTCAGCCCCAAGCACTACTAAAAATAAGTAAAAAATATTTAGCCAGGAGTGGTGACACATGCCTATAAGCCTAGCACTCAGCACCAGGAGTTCAAGGCCAACTTCCGCTACATAATGAGACTGTCAGCTACATAGTGAGACCCTGTTTCAAAAAACAAGCAAAAAACAGTAAAAGTAACAAGATGTCATTTCTTTGATTAAGTTTTAATCCTTTTTTCCTTTTTTTTTTTTTTTTTTTTTTTTTAAATTCATTAGCCATAGGTTGGAAGCAGCAGCTGAAATGGCTCTCCAGTCAAGATTGTAGGGAGCCTGGGTTTACCTATTCAGGCCTGTGAGAGATGAGAGGAAGTAACATCTTTATCTGTTTTGTTGGTCTTTCCACAGATGAAACCGATCGTGGAGTTGACCAGCAAGATGGAAAGAACCGTGTGGGCTCACCCGGGTGTGAGGAGAGTGATGCTGGCAAAGAGGAGTCAGTGAGGATGAGACTGCCCACTCGCTCGGACATGATATGTGGTTATGCCTGCCTCAAAGGTATTTTGAGTTCCCAAAGACAACTCCAGAAGAGTCTAGACCTGGGTTTTTCGTACTGATATTCTAACTGGAGAGGGTACAAACAAATTGCTGGGGAAGTCTAGCTGTGTGCGGATTCACCATGACCTTTACACCTCGGGTTGCAGGCACTGCTGCCATGCGGAACACCAAACGGGGTTCCTGGTACATCGAGGCGCTTGCTCAGGTTTTCTCTGAAAGAGCTTGTGACATGCATGTGGCTGACATGTTGGTTAAGGTAAGTTAGCTCTGACTCCATAGCCTTTCCGTCAAGTGTTGCTCCTCCTTCTTGCCTTTCGGTTTGCTGTGGTCTACCCTTGTATTTAGGCTCTGCAATGGAAGCACAAGGTAATCTCAGACTCTGGATCATTGCTTCTGCTTTCCCAGGTGAATGCTCTTATCAAGGAGCGTGAGGGCTATGCCCCTGGCACAGAATTCCACCGGTGCAAGGAGATGTCTGAGTACTGTAGCACTTTGTGCCATCACCTCTACCTGTTCCCGGGCCACCCACCCACGTGATGCAAGCTCTCTGCTGTCCACGCTGTTGGAGGCCACTGGACCACTGGAGGCGCAATCCAGCCTTCTCTTCGGGATGGTTTTTGTTCTACCCCTCAGGGATATGGAATCTCCTAGGCTTCTTCAGGCCTGTGTTGGTCATCTCCATCTTTGGGTATGAGAGCCCTGAAGCAGCTCCTCCTGTGTGATGCTCTTTCCCTCTAGAGTGAGCTCCGAATGGATTTATTGCCAGGAGCTTTGGCTACGGCCAGGGAGCCTGGCAAATGACGTGAACACAGTATCATTGCTCAGTCTTCATATTTCTATACCCAGGGCTTTTAGGGAGCACTTTGATCATTGGTTTTATTATACCACTTAAGATAGCTCAGAGGTATCGCCTACCTTTGATTTTTTTTTTTTTCCCCCCTTCAACCCCATTTATTCCTTGGTGGGAATTTGGAAGACGTCCCAATTTAAGGCAGACATTTTCGCTAGCTTGAAGAAGCAGCGGAATGAGACATACCCTGCTGCTGTGAGCAGAAGAGCCTGTGCCTTCCTGTGAGTGGCAGGCCTAGGCGAAGGACAGTCTTCTAGCTCTACTTTTGGCTCCTCCTGGCTCTGTGCACCCGGCCTTGGAGCAGAACTTGGGTCTCCATGCCACGTCCCTGGATGTCTTAGAAATCTTCCTTGCTCATGCTTTCTTTGAACTGTCGTTGAAATGAGTCTTGCAGAGAATATCAACAGAAAAAGGGTGGCAAGTGAGAGCCATGTGTCTTCACAGCCTGACCTGTCTCCGTTTCTTCCTTGCTGAGCTCTCTTGCATGCAGTTAAGCCTAGTCTCTGGTCTCTAGATAAGCTCGCTAGCCGTTCCGCCCCTGCTGGGCATCTCTCCCCTCTGCACTTCATCCTGCTCTCTGCTCCTACCAAGTCTGTCTGAAATACTCCTTTGCTCAATCTTTGGCCATTCGAGGTGTACAGTAGCACCTTGTTCCCACCTGTTCTAGTTTCGTGTGGCCCTCCCTCTCCCCCTCATTGTTTCTCTCTGTTCTCATGAGGGCATTGTCATGCATGGTATTCCTTTACCCCCAAAACCTTTATCTGCTTTCATGACCTTTTCCTGTTCTTTAAAACCTTTTGCATTTCCATTTTGATTCCCCTCCAGTTTATTCTCCACATAGCGGAGTAGTTTTGGGTTGTTAATGTATGGTGATGTTACTGTCCTGCTTGGAACACTGTACTGTAGCTTCCTGTTACACCGGTGGTATATAAAATTCAAACTCCTCAACCTGCTTTATGAGATCTGGCTCTTACTTGCCCTTTAAGTCTCATTAAATGGTGATTTCTCCCTGTGTTCCAGCCCCTCTCAGTTTCTGGGGTGTTCTGAGCTCTTCATCCACTTCTCCTCAGGGTAGCATCTTACTCTTCAAGTCTTGTGGAGGTCTTCTCAGACCATAACAGTCTTCTGTACCTCTCTGTTACTGTATCAGGTTCCTTCCTTGTTCTTACTGCATTTTGCTCGTTTTGCTTATTCATTTTTACCCTTCCTGCTAGGCTGAAACCTCCAGGAGAGCAGATTTACTTAGTGTGTACCCGGTACCTGGCACTTACTAGGTCTTTGATGAATGTTTGTTGAATGAAGGAAAGGGGAAAGTAGCTAACCCTAATTAGATGCCTACTTTTTAGCAAATTTCTCATTTTACAATGTTCAGAGATAGTGTTTATACTCTCAAATTTTTTTTATCCACTGGGTTTTGTTTGTTTTTAAACTCTTTAAAGACATATGTGTGAGACAACTCCCTTTACATCTCTAGGGGTGCCTAGCTACTGCTAGGCCTGTGGTAGTCAAGGTGCTCAGTTAATGTTTGTTTTGTGAACCAGGTAGTTTGAAGACTTGCTGCCAAAGCCTGAGTTTGGGTCAGTGTAGAATGCATATATTTGAGTGATAGAACCTTTATGCCTCCCACTGCCAAGATTTTGTATCGCCATCAGGTGCCAAATAAATGTTGATGTTTGTAACTAACGTGTGCTTGGTATCTGTTTCTATAGATTCACAGTCTGCTGAGGCCCACATACTTTAATTTTCTTAGACCCTTAAACTACATATTTCCTCCCCCTCACAAGGCATACCTAGAGCTGAAAAAAATTCTCTTATGCCATTGCCACTATGGGTTTTTTTGGGGGGAGGTCTTTTTGAGACAGGGTCCCCCTGTAGCCCCAGCTGTCCTAGAACTCACTGTGTAGACCAGGCTGGCCTTGAACTCACAGAGATCCACCTGCCTCTGCCTCCCCAGTGCTGGGATTAAAGGTCTTCATGTAGCCCCAGCTGTCCTGGAACTCACAGAGATCCGCCTGCCTCTGCCTCTGCCTCCTGACTGCTGGGATTAAAGGCGTGCGCTGCCACGCCCAGCTACTATCTTTTTTAATATGCTGAAGTTGGCATAACTGGGATTTCTTTCTTGTGGTCAGATAGGATGAAGGAACAAGCAGTGGTGGTTCTGGCTTTCTAGGTCACAGGCAGAGCTACACTAGGAGGGAGAAGAGGGAAGATAGTGGGATTCAATTTTTCACTTGGCCCAAATTAGATTTAAGGTTTTCTGAAGTAAGCAAAAAGTTAGTAAATTCCAGGTTGGCCGTGAAAAGATGCGAACAGTGAACTATAAGGTGGAGAGTATTTGGGGTACACACCTGGAGAGGCCAGGTGTGCACATGCATGCAGGCTAGGGAGGTTTGGTAAGAGGCAGGAAATCTATGGCAGCATTGGGTAGTAAACAGCTCTGGAATGTTGCTGAGGAATAAGGAGCGGGAGCCTTGGCTGTGCATGGTGGCACACACTTTAAATTCAAGCACTTGGGAGGCACAGGCAGGTAGATCTCAGAGGTCCAGGCCAGTCAGGGCTACACAGTGATACCTTGTCTCAGAAAACAAAAGGCAGGGGTGAGGGGGTGACTGGATGACATCTAAGTTGAAGCATATTTCCAGATCAAGAGGAGTTCTGGATAGAACATCGGGAGCCAAAGAGCATGGAAACTAGTTGTACTACATACAAGAGCAGATGGGTAGTTTCAAGAGAAGGTGGAATGCAAAGGTCCCGCAGAAGTTAAGTGACTGGAATCACAGGTGTAAGTACCCATTTCTAGGATAGCAAAGACAGAGGAGGTGTGTGCTAGGGAATAAACAGAGCAATGCCTGTCTGAACTGGAGTCGGTGTCCTTCCCACCTGCCCTTGAATGAGAGTATCAGGTTGAATTTCATAGCTCTAGTCCCTTCCCCCACTTACTCTGCCAGGGGATTCTCTTCTAAAATTAGCCCCGTCCCTGAGGTGGGGGCTCCCCTCTGCTGCCCTTCCCTTCCTGTTGTCTTAAACAGGGAAAAGGAAAACAGGAAGCAAAGAAGCAAGTGTTCAGAGCAAAGTGCAGACAAGAAAAGGGGATGAAGAGGTGGTAACACTGCTGCAGGCACTGAGCATGGAACCTTCCTTTCCAAGCCACAAGGGTGTTGTCCCCCATCCCCCTTTATTTTTCCTCCAGTACAGAGGCAGGTAATGGTCAGAGGCTTGAAGCTATCAGCAAAAAAGCAAGTGTAGTGTTGAGGCCATGAAATCAAGAATGACAGATCTGATCTGTCAGTGCCTGTTCTGCCTTTAAAGATGTTGGAGAACTTAGCCAAAGTTGCCCTTACCTAAAAACAAAAAAAATTGGTTTCTGTCTTGAAAATTTACTTGAGGATTAAAGGTGATGATGCCAGGAAAATACTGATGTTTGAAGACACGGAGGCCAGACTTGGTGTACTCACAAGGCAGAGACAGGCCTGTCTGCCAGCCTGGTCTACATAGCGAGTTCCAGGCCAGCTGGGACTACAGGGAGACCCTGTCTGAAAAAGAAAAACGAAAAGACAAAAATAGGCAAAAGTGATACACAGTGTACCCCCAGGGAAGGCCTACACTGTCAAGTGTGGGAAAGAACCAAGGTTTCTGAAGGATAGAGGGGCCCAATAGGTGGACAGAACTGAGCACCAGGAAGCCTGCTACAAACTGCCCAGAGAAGTTGTTGCTTTGCTGAAATTCAAGTAGGTGGGCCTGGCTTCCTTGCTGCTGGATATACAAAGGGAAAGGGATGGGTGAAAACATCCTTCAAGAGTGATGGTTGGGCCATGGAATAAACTGCCTGTTTTGTGCACACACAGAAAAGTGATAGTTGGGCTGAGAACATGCATCGGTGTGATGCTTGTGTAGCATGCACGAGGCCCTGGATTCAATCCCCTGTGCTGCAAAGTGATGATCATGCTTCTTGCCCTGTGCGCTGGGGAGGCGGAATGAGCAGAGATTGGAGTTGGAAAACAGGTTTAACCTGAAAAGACTATCTGCTTAAAACTGGGGTAATGCCAAAAGGCCATCTCATAGCCGGCTGCCAGTGCCCTGTCTTATACTATGTGGTTTTTATCTTGGTATCATGTAAGAACTGTGTTTCTCTTCCCACTGTCAGTTCACAAGGGTTCCCACCAACACTTGGCAAGCTTGACATTGGTGAAAAACTGTTAACCATCCTAACAGGTGTGGAGTGATGTCTCACTGGTTTTCATTTCTATTTCCCTCTGATAAATGGTATTCAGCATCTTTAAAAAGGTACTTTTGGGCTGGCAAGATGACTCAGTACATAGCAGCACTTGCTGCCAAGCCTGTTGACCTGAATTTGATTCCCAAAACCCATGTGGTATAAAGAGAACCAATTCCCAAAAGTTTTCTGACTTCCCACGAAGGCACCCATGTACCCACACAAACATGATAGATACATAGATTACAGACAGACAGACAGACAGATAGACTTTTTTTTTTTCTGTTGTACCTGGCACCACTTTTTGTTGTTGTTGTTAGCTTTTCAGTCATCTGGAAAGAAAACGTTCTGAGTAACATCATTAAAAACAGCTCTGATAAATCACGGTCACTACTACGCGTCGTAAAGCAGGTACAAGATATTTTACATTCACAGAGGTATGATACAGTACAGTCCTACATCTGTAATACCAGATACAATTTAAAAGGCTTTATTTGGGCTGGAGAGATGGCTCCAGTTCCAGGGGATCCAACGACCTCTTCTGTCCTCTGCGTGCATTGCACAACACGGGCGCACTTACCTACATGCAATATACTCATACACATAAAAATAAATAAAATATATTAAAAAATTATAAAAAAAAATAAAAGGCTTTGAGACTTGATTCTGCTTTTTCTAGCATAGGGCCGAAAGTATGGTATGACGTAGCTCTGTAAAGAAATGCACTCTTGGGATTTCCTTTCATTAGTGGCACAGTTCTAAGTATTCACTCTCTTCATGAACATCAACAAAAAAAGTTACTAAAAAAAAAAAAAACACGGAGTGAGGGGGAGACACCAGGAAAAAAATTACCCTAAAACAAAACTCCATAACCACCGGATTCATACAAAGATGACCAAGTGGAGACATTTTTTATAGGGTCTGGAAAGGTGCTTCAGCAGTTAAGACAGCTTACTGCTCTTGCAGAGATTCACCTACTACCCAATTTAGGCAGCTCACAACTGCTTGTAACTCCAGCCCCAGCAGATCCTTCCTTAAGGACTCTGGACACCTGTACTCAAGTGCATATACCCCTCACACGGACACACATATACACATAATTTAAAGTAATAATAAAACCTTAAAAAGTAGCTTTTTAAAGAAATGGTACTTTGGAGCCAGGTGTGGTTGGTGGCTCATACCTTTAATCCCAGCACTCTGGAGGCAGAGTCAGACAGATCTCTGTGAGATTGTGGCCATCCTGATCTACATAGTGAGTTACAGAGAGACTTTGTCTCAAAAAAGGAAGAAAGAAATGATTTAATGGTATCCATCTTCCCACATTGAGAAATCCCATTTAGTGTGGATCAAAGTTACATTCTAGATCAAGTGTTTGGTGCTCAAACCCTGCAGTTCCTGAACTTGCGCTGTCCTGGGAGAAACTCATTTGATGATGGATCTGAAAATTCAGTTTGCCTCAGTTTTTTCTATAATAAGTTCATAGAGAAAGAATGTCTTAGGAAAATTGATGGGGGGAACAATGTCAGCCTGAGTACTTTGGTCTTAGTCAAAATTAATTTATTGATCAGAAAAGGGAAGGTTACTTCTCCATCTTTTGTTTGGTCTCATCATGAGAAACTCCCTTCCCACTACCACCTTCCCTGTGACTCGCCACTTCCTCTTCTCTGTTATCTAACCTACTCTGGTAGAGCTGTCATGGGCACCATGGTCTAGAGGGAAGCTCAGTCCCTCCCTATAGATCAGAGGTGGTGGTAGGGTCAAAACGTGTCTGGGAAATGAGAGGCATTCCAAAACCCAAGGCTGCTTCCCACAGCATTCCACACCCAGTAGTGATAAGGGTGGGGTCAAGGGAAGGCAGTCGCATTATTAGCTGAGACACAGGGTAGAAAGAGCTGGAGAAGAAAGCTGGGATGGATGGAGAGCTAACCACAGAGAAGTTCAGGATCCAGATGAGGACTGAACCCTGCAAAGATACTGAGCTGAAAACAGCCCAGCAGGGAGAGCTGGCAGAGAGGCATCGGCTGCTCTCCCAGGTGAGCTACCTGTCTAGTGTTACCAGACCTTGGAGTGACTTTGTTCAGCACCACCACAGCCCTCACCTCCCACATACTGAAGGAGAAGTGGCAGCTTTGGAGGGCTTCAGGGAAGGCCCAGTCGGCATACAGCCTACACATCACACTAGGCAATTTCCCATCGTGATCAGATGATATTTATAGAGGGACCAGTGACCTGGGACTGGAAGCCTCCTAGGAAGGGAACAATGCTGCTGGCTGGCAGAGGGAATTCCCTGTGGGGCTCTCCCACAGGTTCTCTTCCCAACCCCCATCCCCACACTGCACCCACACCTGCTTCGACCCCAGGCAGATCAGATGTGGCATTGGGGGGGTCATGTGATGAGAGGCAGCTATAAATAGCTAGAGGTGGGCATGGTGCCCCAGACGCCTTGGGGACAGGCTGGAGCAGAGGCTTAAGGAGCTGTACTGGGGGTAGAGTGTGGGCAAGCAGGCCAAGGCCTAGCTGGGGCTGCGGGGGAGAACTATGGAGCAGTCCCAGCCCCAGCGGCATGGGGGTGAACAGAGTTGGTGGGGCAGTGCCCCCCAGTACCAGTACATGTCCTTTGAACACTCTACCAGCTATGGACTGCCCTCGGAGAATGGGGGCCTTCAGCACCGGCCCCGAAAGGACGCAGGTCCCTGGCAGAATGCCCACCCCACACAGGTAAACTCTTGGGGCGGGGGGAGGACAGGTAGGGGAGTCTGTGGTACCAGGGATTGTCAAAATTGGGAATTAGGTGAGAAGAGGGGGCAGTGTTTATTCTTAAAGTAAATGGTAATGTGTTCAAACTATGAAAATCTTTCAAAGATCTGGGCTTAGCCTAAGTATGTACTTACAGAGATATGCATGCCCTTTCACAGCCTTTACTAACAGATAGTCAAGCCTTGTGGGGAAGCAGCAGAGGAAACATACATGAAGAGGGCATGATTACGTATTTATGTAATCGACACAGTGATTCCTGTAGTCTCTGCAAGTGCTTTGAGGGGCTCTTGCACCTTTACCCACATGCAGACAGCCTGGGATTTCTGTCACCAATGTCCTATAGAATGCATGCACACACGTGCGTGCACACACACATGCACACACACACACACACACACACACACACACACACACATACACACGAACACTTCTGCCGAAGGCAGATAAAAAGGAACTAGGACAAGCAAGGAAAGAAAGTCCAGAGGATTTATCAGTGATCAAAGACAGTCAAGCTTTTAAGAGCTTGGAGGTAAAGCTCTGGCACAGTGTGTGAGGCCCTGAGGTCTTAGTGGTTTCTGGTGTTGGTTTCTTGTTTTATTATTGTTGCTATTATTACTATTAAAAAAGGCCAGAAAAAGTGGCTCAGTAGGTAAAAGCACTTAACACCAAACCTGATGACCTGAGTTCAGTCCTTGGCACCCACATGGTAGAGGGAGAGTATTCCTAGAGGTTGTCCTCTGACCTCCATCCACATAGTGCATGTGTGTGCATACATGGACACACAATGTGCCACACATGCCATTTTTTCATTCTTCTTAAAACTTTCTGTGAAGTAGGAGACACTTGGGAAGCTGCAAAGCTGTGTGCAAGGGCGATTATCCTCCAGGGCTGGGGCGGGGAAATGGATGGCACAGGAAAAGGAAGGCAAAACTGCCTTGGGAAATTTAAAGGCTTCTGTTAGTTACTGTGCCCGTTAGCTGCAGAGAAAGCAGAGCATGATGGGATGAAAGGAGTCTGAGGAGAGATCAGACTTTAGAAGGGATTTGGTGACATAGCCTGTGGCCCCTATAGCTGTCAGGCTGGGAACCTGAGGGATGGGCCTCACTGGTGGTCTCAGGCCTGGGCTCTCTTCTGATTGTTGCTAAGGGTAGATGTACAGACAGGGAGGGAAGCCTGTCGGGGACCAGGATGTCAATGTCAGAGCCAGCTCATTCTCACCACAGTGCTGGTCATTTCCGGAGGAGGAGGGGTGACAATTTGAGCAAAAGTGCAGTTAGAGCACTTTCTGGTGACAGGACACTCAGCCAGTGGAGCCGAGTGTACTGTCACCCCTGATGCTTCATGCAGGAAAGAGTAGTAAGTTAGGGAGCAGACTTCAGCTGGTTTCCAAAGGGCCTTGAGGGCAAAGCAATTGGAATGTAATGTTTTCTTTGTTTAATTTTTATGATGGAACATACCACATACACAAAATAGAGAGAGTGGCATAATGAACCACCAGTACACAACAGGCAGTATTTTGTCAAGGTGGTTTCATCGCTCCATTCCCTCCCTCAGCCCTATTTCACACTTAGATGTTTGCAACTTGAATTCTTCCTTCATGTCTGCTAACCCTCCATGGTGTGCTGGATCAGGGCTGGACCAGAAGGATGCATCTGGCTCCTGTAGTGTTTTCCCAACCCGGGTATTGGAAGGAAGCACACCCTTTCCTCATCTCGTCAGCCTGAGACCCTGGGGAGCTGTCCTCGTAGTCTGACCTCCGCTGGGAATATTTTCTCTCTGTGGGTTGCAGGTAGAGTTTGGAGGGAAGAACTGCCTTCCTCAATCACTAACCTCAAGCAGGGCAATTAGTGTATGCCTGCTGTGGACCAAAACATCAAACTGCTGCTCATATTGTGAAAGCAGATCTCTGCTACCCAGGCTCTCCCAGAATCAGCAACATGGCCTGGCCTGACCCTGGCCGCAAAGGACAAGTTAGTGGAGCATGTGTGGGGCCAGCTCAAAGTGATCAGCACTCACACATCTCTCCCAGACTCATGAGCTAACACAGGAAAGTTTCATGTGTCGATTGAAAATAAAGTTAACTGCTGGCTAGGTGGTCTTGCCCTGTCCAGTTTAGGATCCTGAGGAGGGAAGTCAATGCAGGAGTACTGGTGAGGCAGAGAGATCTAGAACACCTGATATGGATACCCGGTTTTAGCACAGTTCTCCATTACTTCCAATTAGAAAAGAAACCCCTTGAAGATTCCTATGGTGGAACAGAGGCAGGAAATGAGAAGACAGGAAAAGCAGTGAGATGTCTGTGATTGGAGACTGGAGAGGAGAGGGCTGGGCTGACCACAGAGTGCCCACATGCAGCCCTCAATGCCTAGGATCCAAAAGAGCTCTCCTTTTCTCTGTTCATCTATGATGTCCTCTGTATTCTCTTTGACTCTTCAGCAAGGCAGACACTGATCACTCTCCCTCTGTACAGATATATGGCTATCACAAAGAGCAATATTCAAACAAGGAGCGGGACAGGGGGATGCCCAGGAAGATGGGCTCCAGTTCTACCATGGACAGCGTGGATGAGGACCATTATTCTAAATGTCAAGGTGATGGGGACTGAGGAATAAAGGAATCTGGAATGGAAGGAGGTACAGGGATCAGGAGAAAAACTTGGATGTCCACTGCACATCCCCCATTGCCCATACACTGAAGCCCTCTTTGAATTGAGGGGAAGGTGCCCCCCCAGCCTCCTTCACACTGCCGTCTTCCTTACTGTTCTTCCCCAATCCCAAGAAATTAATTTTAGATGGAAATTCATGTATTCATGGGGAATAGGTTTTAGTTCTTTTTGAAAGGACAGGAGAAGCCACTGGCAGATGTAAAGAGCCAACCAGTGGCTAAAACACACAGACAACTACAACCTCCCCACCCCCACGCCTCAGCCAAGTTCCCAAAGAAATGACTGGAGAGATGCTTTCCTCATTGTTTACCCTTCCCTCTTCCTAGACTGTGTCCACCGCCTGGGACGTGTGATCAGAAGGAAGTTGGGGGAAGACTGGATCTTTCTCATCCTCCTGGGCCTGCTGATGGCTCTTGTCAGCTGGTGCATGGACTATGTCAGTGCCAAGAGCCTTCAGGGTAGGTACTCCCTGAGCTGCTGCCCTCCACATCCTCAATATGGAAACTTCCAGAGTCCCTGCCTAGGGCAGGCCAGGCGTGTTTGGGCAGAGGATGCTGCGTAAGGGGTCAGGAGGGCTCTGGCCCCGGATCCACCACTCATGCCTCCAGCACTACCCAAGCTGTGAGGGCCCTTCTCATGGACTGACCCACTTGCTGAAGTTTCCCCAGAGTTCTTCCCAGTTTCATCACGAAAAGCTCTTAGTCCCAGGAGCCCCTTCATTGTGGTGGCCCACTTTATGGCTTCTGGCCAGTTGCTACAGTCTCATACTCAACTGTGATTTGCAGCAGAACCACCAGCTACCCCCACCAGAGGGAAGGTCTCAGAATTACCACGGGTACAAGGAGAGTAAAGCCCTGGGCCACATGAGATGCTCAGGGCCTGAGGGCTCAGCCAGCATACTGTCTGGGGCTGTGACTGTGAGGGTGGCAGTGAGGGGGTGTCACTGTCAACCTCAACTCAACGTTAACTGACCCTGAGATGTGTTCCTGCAGCCTACAAGTGGACCTACGCCCAGATGAAGCCCAACCTTCCTCTGCAGTACCTGGCCTGGGTCACCTTCCCACTCATCCTCATCCTCTTCAGTGCCCTCTTTTGCCAACTCATCTCTCCCCAGGCTGTTGGTGAGTACTTTCTGTAAGGCCTCACAATCTGGTTTCCTGTAGACCTACTCTGACCTCCTCCTGCCCTCCAGATCCACCCACTGACTTTGAAGCCCTCTCACGGTGCTTTCCTCCCCATTTCCACTTTCTTCTCACATTTAACCTATAGCTTGAACCTGCACATTATCCTTTTTTAACCTAAAAGGCTCTGGAATCCCTGAAATGAAGACAATTCTTCGAGGTGTTGTCCTGAAGGAGTATCTCACAATCAAGGCCTTTGTGGCCAAGGTGGTGGCCTTAACTGCTGGGCTGGGCAGTGGCATCCCTGTGGGGAAAGAGGTAGGTCTGTGGACCTGGGGGAACGTCTGACAGAGCTGACCAGACTCAGCCAGGGCCAAGGGGCAGTAAAAAGGGGAAGCTTTGGAAGTCCTTGTCATAAAGTAGAATGGCAGAACGAGCTGGGAAGACCTTACAGCAGCCTGTCCACGTGCTGACCATGTGGTGGTCCAGACTGATGTTTGGGGCTGGAAAACTCAGCTGGGAAGAAGTTGTTGCTCTCTGCCCTGTGCAAAATCTGACCTCTAACTTTATGTGCCAGGAGCAGCCCCCAGTTGTGACAACCAGAAGGTCTCTTAGGAAACTTCTGCCCTCTCTAAAATCCAGACCAATACACTTCCTTTCTTTCTTTTTCTCTTTCTTTCTTTCTTTCTTTCTTTCTTTCTTTCTTTCTTTCTTCTTTTTTCTCTTTCTTTCTTTTTCTTTCTTTCTTTCTTTCTTTCTTTCTTTCCTTCTTTCTTTCTTTCTTATTTATTTTTCATCTACTTATTCTTTATTTTTGCTTTGTGTTTTGTTGTTTTCTTGTTTGAGATAGGGTCTCATTCTGTAGCTCAGGCTGATGTGGAACTTACTGTGTAACCCATGCTAGCTAACCTCAAAATCATGGCAATCCTGCCTTAGCTGCAGGAATGAGTCACCATGACTGGTTCCCCCATTTTAGCATGTGAAGGCTGAGACCTAGAAAGAGACTGCTTTCTTCAAGGTAACAGGCGGCTTCAGCTCAGTACTAGTGTGCCCCCTACCGGCAGTAGTCCACACGGCAACCAAAGGCGTTTTTCTAATGGCATTGGACGTGTCTGACCTGGGGTCAAGAACTTCTCAAGAGCTTTCCATAGCACTTAAAATCTGCACTTCTCACAACAGCCTACCAGACCTGGGCTTAATCTGCCTGCTTCCGTTTGCACAGACCTCCAGCCTCCCAGTCTGCCTGCTTCCCTTGCTTGGATGCTAAGGCTTTCTTTCTACTCTTCTATCATGCCATGCTTGTCCCACCCAAGACTCCTGCACATGCTGTATCTTCTGCCAGGAACACTCTCCTTCCTGGCACCCACGAGGCTCACTCATGGTCAAAGCACTAGCTCAGCTGTGGATGGCCAAGGAAACCTCCTCAGACCACCTTCTCTAAGTCCATGCAATCCTGTCTCATCTTGCTCCCTCTCATTTGCTTCTAAGCTGTTGGCATTCTCTGACAACACACTGATTTATCATCTCTCTCTCCCTCTTTGGGATGAGGCTCTTTGAGGGCAGAACTTCTGTCTGGCTTCCATATTTCTTTCCATCACCTAGCCCAGGGCCTCAGCAGGAAATTCTAGTTCAGTGAAGCCTCAAAGCCTCCCTCCATTCCCGAGACCCAGTTCTCCTGCTCTCTTCCAGGGTCCTTTTGTCCACATTGCCAGCATCTGTGCTGCCGTCCTCAGCAAGTTTATGTCCATGTTCTGTGGAGTCTATGAGGTAAGGGTGAGGCAGTGCCACACAGCTGGGTCCAGTTGGTGAAAGGAAGCCCACAATGCGTGGGGAGGGCTGTCTGCTCTGGGCTGGCCTTGATGCTAAAGGGGGCACAGCACTAACCCATGCTCCTATTCTCCATGCCCCTGTCTGCAGAGCCTAGCGACATCACGCCTCTGTCCAGCCTCTGCCTGTCTTCCTGGTGTCTAGCCCTTCCTGATCTGTGCCCTCTGAGCACAGCCTACCCTCATGTTACCCTCCTACTCCACACGAACTGTGTGGGCTCCCGTCCCTCTGCAGTTCCTGACCCCTCCCACTCTTGCTTCATACTGCTTGTCTGTCCCAGTCTGCCATCCGCCTTGCCCGTCGTGCTTCTCTGTTGCAGACCGTGCCTGGGCAGCTTGACCTTCTGGTGCCAGCCTGTGCAGTGGGCGTGGGATGCTGCTTTGCAGCCCCTGTTGGAGGCAAGTTTCACTTCCTCCCTACCTGGGTTGCCTGAGCCAAACTTGGAGGGGTGGGTGGGTACCTGCCACAGCTTTGGGGTAGAGGGGCCATGCTCACTGAAGGGATGGCTGGGTGGGCATGCAGGGAGTGCCTGTAGATTGCAGCCCCTGGTCTCCAGGCACCCAACTGTCCCTACCAGAGGGCTGGGTGTTCTGAGACTGGCTGTTCCCTCCCGCAGGCTTTCCTGCTACTTTTCTGTGAGAGCCCTTACCTGCCCCTTGCTGTTGCCACTTCTCAGCAGCCCTTTGCTCCGTCACCATTTGTTGATTTACCTGCCTGGCATTTTTTTACTTAACGTTTTCTTTTGTTTGTTTTCTATCATTGGCCTTGAGCTTGTGAGGTCATTTCCTGATTACCAAACTCACTATGTTTCTCCGGGCCTGGGTGTCACAGGGGTGATGGGACCACGGTCATTCCCTGTGACTTAGGCCTCTCATTCTGCTGTTTCCCATCCCTGCCTGTTCTCCTCCCCCCTCTCTGTCCCCTGCCTACCTCCTCCCACCTGTCTATCTGTCTGTCTCTCCCCAGTAGCAGCCATACTATTACACTGATGTCCTGACAGTGGGCTGTGCTGTGGGAGTTGGCTGCTGTTTTGGAACACCACTTGGAGGCAAGTCCATCCCTTGTGCTCCCTCAACTTGGGTTAAAGCTTATTTGTACTGCTGGATGCTTATGCTCTGCATGGATTGTCTTCTAATGGATTCTACTTCCTTCTCTAAGGAATTTTGTTGTGTTTTATTAAGGGTATGAGAGGGAGTCTAGGTGGACTTTATTTAGAATAATGGTGCACTTTAAATTGAGAAGTCTTTATGGGAATTTTAAAGAAACATTGTCCTTTAAACTGCTATATGACAGCAATTTGCAGTTGGGTTTATCTGTATGCACATAAGGAAAGAGTGATTTTATTGTGGCTAATCAGTGTATGGACTTGTTCACAAATGGCAGGTAGATCTTTAGTGCCTCATTAAAATTGAGCTGAAGCTTTAGTAACAGGGCAGAGATTATATGGCTCACTCATTGGAATCACTGGGATGAAAAGGATGCCAATGATGACTGAAGAAACAGTAAAAGGAAGGGCATATGCTTTTTAAATGACCAGCTGCTAAAGGGTTCTTTTCAACAACAGAAAGGCAACAATTTTCTCATAGAGAAACTAAAATGTATCTATGTATCTAACATGTATCTAAAATGGCTTGGCTCAGGAATGATTTACTGGTAAGAGGAACGTTTTAGGGTATGTATATTTATGAAAGGATTAAGAAATTTTGGCATTTCCTCTTGGGGGCTAGAGAGATGACTCAGCAATTAAGAACACTGGCTGTTCTTGCAGAAAGACCCGGGTTCGTATCCTGTGCCCTGCACTCACACCGTGCAGCACCGGGCATGAGGACAATCCCGTGAGCAGGCCCTCTGCTGGCATCCTGTTTGCCCTGCTGCAGTCAGCTCCAGGCACTAAAGCTGTTAGTCTCTGTCCGTGAGTGCTAGTGTGTGTGAATTTCTACACATTAAATGTTCACACTTGCGTGTATACACACACTGCCTTTATTTACCCCTTAGCCTCTCAAATAGAGATCTAAATAATGTTTTTACAGAAGAATCTGTTGCTGTTGTTTTAACAATATTGTTTTAAAGTTTCTTCTTGAAACTGCAGTTTCTGCGCTGACTGAAAAAGTTTCTTCTTGGTCTTGTGTAGAGTATGAGAAAGTTACCTTAGGAAAGTTATAGGTAAAACATTGTTCTTTTTTAAGATTTTTTTTAATGTATGTATATTTTGCCACAACAGGTGCATACAGCAGTGCTTGTGAAGGCTAGAAGACAACCCTGGAATCAGAATTACAGAGACTGTGAGCTACCCGTGGGTGCTGGGAACCGAACCATGGCCTCTGCAACAGCAGCAAGTGCCCTTAACTGCTGAGCCATCTCTTCATCTCTCCAGCCCCTACGAGAATTTGTTTAGCAAGTGGAAGTGAAGGGACTATTGTGCTTGGCCATTTATAGCAAGTGGTAAATCACAAACCTATCCACAGGTGGCACTATTTGAGTTTTTATGAATATAGGGTAACTCTGAAAGAAAGAAAAAAAAAAACTTAGTATTAAGATGATTTCTTCACAACATAGGCAACTCCTAATTCCTTATACCAATGAAAGAAATATAATTTCGCATCCTACGGAAACAAGCAAAGTCCTTTTGCTCCCATTGTATGCCATGCACTAGGCTTGATTCTCCACTCTCTCCGGGCCCAGGGAGACAGGCGCACAAACCATCACAGGCAGTTAAATGACCCAATAGCATTCCTAGGTAAAATGTCCTGAACCTTCAGGGCTGCCTGGGAGAGCTTCTGAAATTTCATGAAAGAGACAGTGTTTGATATGGGCATAATTAATACATAGGAACTTGCAAGGAGGTGAGGATATTCTGGATAGAATGGACAATATAAAGTTAGTGTCTGCCATCACAGTAGAGAGCGCTGCTAAGGGGTATGGGAAAGGATAATAGGCAGTGAGTCCAGACAGATAAATGGGACTGAGTCATGAAGGTCTTCAGAAATTATGCAGAAAAATATGTGTTTTATTGCCTGGGGTAGGATTTGCCCCAGTACGTTTTACAGAACACAATTCTTCATGGTGGTTAATAGCTGCAATATATAAGAAACAGTTACAAGGCCCAACTATTTGGAAAATGCTTGATTAAATAGGAATAAACAGGTAGTTAAAAATAAACAAACTGGAAAGGTTATCAGAACATCTGAAATGTTGACATGCATTGTGAATACCCAGGACAGCTGTAAACAGCATTTCCTACCAAACCCTTTACACAGACACCGTCTTATGGGACTCATAGTGTCTCATGGGACTGCTTCTGGGAGATACTGTCATGGGTGAAGTGAAACCATGGAAGGATTTTAAACAAGGAAGTGACATGGCTAACTTTGTTTGCCCATCCAATCCTCTTGGCACATGTGTGATGAGTAGAATTGACTGTGGATGAACAGGATTAACAAGATCAACAAGAAGACTGTTGTCATAATCCTGATGCTAGATGATGACAGACAGAACTGGGCAGAGCAGACAAGATAAAGCAGAGGCTGAGAAATGTGACTGGCAGCAAGAAAAGCTGATGCTGCCTGGTGAGTGGTTTTGTGAAGACAGAGTAACAGAAGAGTTCTAGACTAGCACCCAGGTTTCCAACAAGGGCAGTTCAGTACATAGTGACGTTAATCCCTATGGTGGGAGATACAGAAAGTAAAATGGGTCTGGAGAGAAGGTGACTAATTTTCCTTGGAGTATGTTGAGTTTGAAGTCCCTGTGGCATAACCAGGTCAAATCAATAGACAGCCAGGATGATTAGTCCAAAACCTAGGAACTGGGCTGAAGATGCAGGTATTGTAGTTTAGGTACTGTCGCTGTGATAACAACACTGACCAAAGCCAACTTGGGGAGGCAAGGGTTTATTTCATCTCTGAGGTTACAGTTCACCATTAGGGAAGCCAGGGCAAGAACTCAAGGCAGGAACCTGGGGTTGGTCTCCAACTCTTGATACTTATAGACACATGCCCATGGTGTCAAGTATGGCTATCTGTTTCTGATTAGAACACCTGGAGGTGGGAACTGAAGCAGAAACCATGGTGGAATGCTGACTACTGGCTTGTTCCCATGGCTTGCTCAGCTACTTTTCTTGTATAGTACAAGTCCACCTGCCCAGGGATGGCACCACTAACAGTAGGCTGGGCTTCCTACATCAATTAGCAATCAAGACATGCCATAGACATGAACAGGCCAATCTGATGGAGGAAATTCCTCAATTGAGGTTCCCTCTTCCCAGGGGCATCAAGTTGACAACCAAGATTAGTCATCACAGGTTTTTCTAATTATTAATAGATAGCCATAGCTGACACCATGGGCATGTGTCTGTAAATAGCAAGAGTTGGAGACCACAAATAGTGCCCTCACTGAGCAGAGGTACAGCATAGGAACCAGAAGTGAAAATGAGAAGAAGACCTAAGACTGGAGAATTTCCAACAGCTGTTTGTGTTTTTAAAGCTTTGTTTCCTTTTAGCAGAACATTTTATGTTTGGCTCAGGGTAATATTAAAGTTAGCTCTCATTTCCGATCACATAGTGGCAAACTGCTGAGGAAAGTGCCCCAGATCTGCATGGGAGAGAAAACAGCACAGGATTTGTTTAAAATGGCTGTAACATATAAGTTGGATAATTTAGCCCAGGCAAAGTTACACTGCAAAGCCAGCTTTCTTTCCCTTTATTTTGGCAAAGCAAAGGAGAGAGTCCTACTCAACTTCCCACTGTGGGCTCACAGCTGCCTTCTCTGATGGGATTTAAAGAACAGGGCAAGAAGGGTGGCTGGCTCCATTCTCTGAAACGGCCTCTGTGTTCTTCTTCCTCCATACCCTCTCCTCTCCTGCTCATCCAAATACAAGGTATTGAGCTCCAACTTGGCGTCTGCCACTGTGCTAGGTCATGGTTTCCAAGGAGCTTCCGATACCAGGGGAAAGTCAGGAGGGAAAACAAATAACCAGATCTGAAAGTGGGAAGTACTCCAATAATCCAAAATTCTGGGACTGGAGAGATGGCTCAGTGGTTAAGAGCACTGGCTGCTCTTGCAGAGAGTCCCAGCACCACATGGCAGCTAACACCTGTCAGTAATTCCAGTTCCTGAGCTCTAATGCCCTCTCTGACCTTTGTGGCACTGCAGGACACAGGTGCACTTACATGCAGGCATTACACTCATACACATAAATAAAATAATAACGTAATTCAAAATTCTGAGAGAAATAAGATGAGACATGGATGGTTTCTACCTAAAGAGGAAGACTGGGGATGACTCTCTAGAGGTGACAGTAAGGAAGTCCTCCATCAGAAAGCTGCCCTGGCTCCAGGGGGCAGCAGCCACAAGCTACCATCCCCTTGACACCCAGACTTAATGTGACTGGTTCACTGTCCCTTGCAAGAGATGGTGAAAGCCCTAAGAGATTGAAGAGATGTGACTTTCGAATTCAGGACAGGGTGAAGAGAATTCCTAATATATGAGATACTGTCTGGAGAGAGAGGCAGGTGGCAGGCCAACAACTCTGCACTGTAGAAAAAAGAAGACAGATTTTGCCTTGTTTGCTTTGTTTTCTTGGGCAAGGCCTCATCCCCATCCATCCTAGTTCTCTTCCTCCTTCTATAAAGACGAGGCTTAGTCAAGTGTGAGATGTGTGTGTTAGCTGTTACCTAATCAAAGACCAGCTCTCTTATCCTAACACTTTACAGATGTTTTGTTTATTGTTTTGAATTGTTTTATGGCTTTATTAGCATTGCTTCCTTTGCCCCGGCCCCTCCTTGTGTGAGTACTGTGCATCCCGACACCTCCTCATGCTCTGCTGGAGCATCCCCCCTCAGAACACGCACTAATGAAGGCGGCTAGTTGGCTTTCCTTTTACCTCACTCACCTTCTGTAAGTCAGATTTTTCTGTTTTATTACTATTCATCTTTTTCAACTTGAAATATCGAACCCTACAGGCTTGCATAATTCCCTGTCCTTTTTCCTTGCTTCTCATAAAGTTTCCCCAAGGTATGGGGGAGATAGGACAATGGGAAGTGGGCATCAAGGAACCTGCATGTCCGGAGCTCCATATGTCAACTGTGCTGAGCACCTATGGTGGAAGATTCCTCCCTTTTAGTATTTCTGCAGAAATATTAAATATAAATCTCCATGAATATTTGACAGTTGTGAACCCCACATTTTAAGGGGTGGGTAGGGCACAACCACTTGAGCCTGATGTTTTGGGAGCTGAGGGTCTATCCATTCCCATCTCCTCTGTACCTCATTGATCCACATTCCTGCTTTGGGAAAAAAGAAAAGCCACCATGGGCAGGTATATGTTTGCAGCACAGAACAACAAGGAACATTACTTCCTCTGCTGCTTCCCAGACTCCTATTTCAGCCAAGGCTCCTCGGGTCCCACCACGGGACCTGCGGCTGACCTGCCTCCCTGCCCCCGTAGGAGTGCTGTTTAGCATCGAGGTCACCTCAACTTACTTTGCTGTTCGAAACTACTGGCGAGGGTTCTTTGCTGCCACGTTCAGTGCCTTTGTGTTCCGGGTCCTGGCAGTGTGGAACAAGGATGCAGGTAACGGGAGACCCGGTGGAGGTGGTGTGAAGTGGGGACGCTGGTGAAGAAGCAGGGAGGGAAACTCTGGGGGCGGGAAAAGGAATGGGTGCCGTTTGGGAAGCAGAACCAAGGCTCGGGTATAGGACAAGATTAGGTCATGCGGTACGAAGTATGACCATGGAGAGTTTGATGTGTACAAAAAAGGAAATTAAATGGAATAGAAACTGGAATTGGAGGAAGGGAGCACTTGGAAGGACTTCTCTTTCCCTGTCTGTAGCTCTGTCGTGCTCCCACCTGATCCTTGCCTTTCCATCCTATAGTCACCATCACTGCTCTGTTCAGAACTAATTTCCGAATGGATTTCCCCTTTGACCTGAAGGAACTCCCAGCCTTTGCTGTCATTGGGTCAGTGCGACCACCTTCTCCGGGTATGGCAAGCTGGGAATGGGCTGGGGCTGTGAATTGAAAGGTTTTGGAGCTAGGAAGAAGCTGGAGTGGGCATGAGTGAAGTGTGAACTGAGGGAGCTGATGGAAAGGGAAAGGGGAGGCTGCTGTTGGCTTCCCTGCAGTGTCTGAGGCAGAGGCATGAGGGTGTCGTGTCCACAAGGTCCCAATCCTGTAACTTGTACCCTTAGGATTTTCTGCGGGTTGCTGGGAGCTGTTTTTGTGTATCTGCATCGCCAAGTCATGCTCGGTGTCCGAAAGCACAAGGCCCTCAGCCAGATTCTTGCTAAGCAGTGAGTCACTGCCCTTCCCTTGCCCTACGCACTTACTTTCTGATTTCCCCAAGAGTTCCTCCCTTTTTATCTTTGTGGAAAGTATTAAACGCTTCTAGGTACAGTGCGTGTGTTCAAATAATTGGAAGCTCTGATTCTGTGGGTAGGGGGCTAGCCCTGCAGGCTCCTCCAAAAAAGATTTACTTTCTTGGCAAAGAGAATACTCCTTGTTGAAAGAATAGAGACTACAGTGAACTACAGGAAACCACAGCTTGCCAAAGCTCAGTGTGGTGGTCACTGTGGGCTGGCTAAGTGGGGAGCACAGCTAACTGTTTCTTTTTCAGGCCCCTGCTGTATCCTGGAATTGTTACCTTTGTCATCGCCTCACTCACCTTTCCTCCAGGAATGGGTCAATTCATGGCTGGAGAGGTCAGCTTTAGGGGAGCCTGAAACCAGGGGTGACGGGTAGGAGGGTATCAGTTCACAGCTCTGGCTGGCGTCTAAGCAAAGAAGCGGGGAGGCAACTCAGACTTGGAGCTCATGTACTTTTGCCCAAGGGTAAACTGTCTCCCCAAGAATAGGACAAAAAGGAGCTGGGGATGAGTTTCCTAAAAAGGGAAATACAGTCTGTCCCTGGAGAGCCTGCTTCCTCTCTTCTTCCCTCACAGCTGATGCCCCGTGAAGCCATCAGCACCCTGTTTGACAACAATACATGGGTAAAGCACGTGGGTGATCCCCAAAGCCTGGGCCAGTCAGCTGTGTGGATTCACCCCCAGGTCAATGTGGTCATCATCATCCTTCTCTTCTTCGTCATGAAGGTACCCCACCACACTACAGACCCTCTAACACTCTATTTTCAGTGGTAGAACCCAGGTTTGCACAGGAAGGGGCAGAACTTCATCTGGCTTTTGTTCAACCTGGAAGGAAGTCATCAGAAAACTATAGCATAACTAAGTTTCCTGTCTATCAAATGAACCAGGATCTGGGTTAATTGCTCCATTCATGTCAACTTAGTGATGTTTGCCATGATTATAATAACCCTCAAAATAGTTTCACTTCTTATCTTATGAAGGCATCACAGCAGCAAAGTAAACAAGGGCAAGACAGAGTTTAGCAATATAGATAACTGTATAAACCTCAGACCAATTAACCAAATTCCTCCCATGCCTTAGATAGAGACTTCATTCTCCATGGATCTGATTATTCATTTTTAGGTGATTTGCACACACCTCCCTTCTCCTTAGTCTGTGGGTCGTCTCTTTTTCTAGAATTTCAAAGGTGGTGAAATATTTGAATCAACTTTATTAGTGACTATAAATGATATTTTGCAAATGTAATTACTCTCCATTTAGGCAGCGAGCCTGGGGATTTTGCCAAACTCAGAACAGTTTTTCCTAACTTTAAATAGGAAACAAAAACTGGTCTTTTTTATGTCCTTTCTTTTTTATACCCGTCCATCAAAAATTATAAACAATTAATATCTTCATAAAGATGCTTTTTAATTTCCAAACCTGGTTGTGACACATTGCTATGCTGATTGTCTTTTCTTTTTTGTCTTTTTATTGATGACTTCTCTTTT
>NW_008333818.1:856987-893021 GCF_000622305.1 Nannospalax galili
CAAGTACATAATTCTTGGTCATTGATCTTAGGCTAATTTTATGCCTGTAGTTGAAATTTTTTTTAATTTCCTTCATTGTTTTTGCTGTTGCTTGCTAATGTACTTTCCAGTGATCCTATAATTAAAGATACTAGGTGCTTTACAACCAGGCTTCACATTCTTAACTTATGCTCTCAGGGTTGGTGGTGGATCTCTTTCTAAAATATTTTAATTTGTATTTTTATGTATATGAGTGTTTTGCCTGCATATGTATGTAAGAGCACTATGTGTATGCAATGCCTGCAAAGGCCAGAAAAGGGCACTGGATACTCTGGAACTCTCTAGTTCCAGATACAGATGGTTGTTAGCTGCCATGTGGTACTGGGAACTGAAGCCCAGTCCTCTGAGAGCAGCCAGAGCTCTTAACCGCTGAGCCCTCTCTCCAGCCCCATATGGTGAATTTCTTCACGCTGCATTTGTATGTGTTCTTCCCTGCATCACTGAACATAGACTGATCTAGTATACAGATTCCGTGTTCTGGACACATTATTAACCCTTTTTATTCTTCCTTTAAAATAGTTAATCTTTCATTAAAAAATCTTATTAGGAATTTGATTTCTAGACTTTCATTTACAATGCCCATCTCCTTTAATTTATAAATTCTAGCTTTCTCTATTGGTTGTGGTTTGGGGTTTTTCTGGGGGGTGGTTGAGGCAGGGTCTTATTTTGTAACCCAGGCTGGCCTTGAACTAATGGGGATCTTCCTGCCTTAGTCTCTCAAGAGCTGAAATTTATAGCCTGAGCCACCAAATATGGGCCCTGTGTTGATTGTTGAGTCTAATCCCATCTGGGCTTGGTTAGCCCAAGTGATTTTTAAAATTCATTTATTTATTTATTTTTATTTTATGTATGTGAGTGTTTTGCCTGTATGTATAAAGTACACTTGTGTCATGCAATGCCCATGGAGGCCAGAGAGAGTGTTGGAATCCCTGGAACTGGAGTTAAGGATGGTTGTTAGCCTCCATGTAGGTTCTGGGAACTGAACCCAGGTCATCCGCAAAAACCAGTGCTCTTAACTACTGAGTCATCTCTTCAGCCTCATAAATGCAAGTTTTTATAGTATTTCTGAACTTAAGATCCAGTAATGATAAATCTCAGTCAAAGCTGTATGTAACCTTTGGGGTCATATAGACTATTAAAATATCAAGATTTTATAGAAATAAAATATATTTTTCAACACTTCTTCCTTTCCTCATTCCACCCCTAGATTTCTAGCTACATATTTGGATTACATGTCACAAAGTAATGCTTATTTTCAGAAACCTACTTGGATGATATAGAAGAACTCATCACTCATGTCACTATAATTAACTTCTCACTAAATTATATCCTAGATAACATATTATAAGTGTATAAGAAACAGAAACACATACATTCTGGGCTTTATTTCAAGCCCAACAACTTACAGAAGGTCTACAATATTTAAATTTTCTAATTACAGAAGTGCTCACTGCTACAAGTCCATGATGTTACCTAGACACTGCTTTCCAGCAGTGTCACTGAACTCACATAACCAAAATAAAATACAAAAGTAGTCATATTAGTCTGTTTTTCATTATTGTGATGAAATATCTGAGGCAGATTTCTCTGTAATAAAATGGGTATTTTTGGCTCACAGTCCAGGCATCCAAGGTCATGGAGCCACATCTAGTGATGATACTCTTGCTGGTAGACTTCCAGGATGGCCAGAGCATCCATGGTACAAGACAAGGAGCACGTGTGCATTTCTGTGTCTCTTCTGTAATCTCTCCTTCTTATAAAGCTCCCAGGAGTCTACCATGGGTGTTTCACCCTAATGATCTTACCTAATCCTAACAACTTCCAAAGTCTCCACTTCTAAGCCCTATAGTTGGATTCAGTTTCCACCCTCTTATTGCCTCACAAAGGAGATTAAATTTCCAAACAGGAAGCTCTGGGGAACATTCAAGCCATATCTCAACCCTAACAGTGACTAGAGCTACTTTTCTCCAGTTCGATTTGAAATCTAGCCCATGTGATCTTCTAGCATTGATAAGACAAGTAACAGTCTCAGTTCAGCTCTTTTATTGGTAAGCTTCTGTCTTCCTCAATTTCAAGTTGTGGAAAGTATCATCATGTTGTAAATCAAGAGATTTACAGTAAACATGAATATAATTCCAAATTCTCAGCTTTCTTTTTAGTGAAGTTAGTATTATTGCCTAGTATCATTAAGATCTCAGCATAGCCTGGGGCTCCATAGAATGTGGGGTTTTGCCTGGTTTCCTATTATTGTATTCTTGTCAAGGGTCTAAATATAATGAAATCAATGATAACAGGTTTCTAGGCTCTTCATTCTCTAGAAGTGGGTGTTTAAAATCTTAGAAGTGTGCCCTATCACTTTGTAATTTTTTCCTTCATGTACAATAGCTAAAACTGTTTCCTCGTCTTGTGTCATCCTTGTACTCTAGGAGTTGAGAACTGCAGTATTCTCTGACCCTGATCCAGTTGTTATACTTATCTTCAAAGATAATCTAGTTCATTCTTTGGAATGAGACCTATCCGTCACCCATGATCTATAATCCTGGAGCTTTCAGATTAACTTGAGCCTACAAAATCCTCTATGGCTCCCAGGTACTTATTCCAAAGAGATGGAACATGAGAGCTCAGGGAATCTCAAAGTGTTAAATGTCAAAGTCACTTAAGAAGCTTCAGCTACAAGTTCATAGACTCCTCGTGCAGATGATCTGATATTGAACATCCAGAGGCACCTGCTCATCCTCATTCTAAGCAAGTTCTCTGAATAAGTATCACCTTTTGGTGTTTTAATGACTATCAAGGAACTTAATATTCTGAGGAACTTTTTCTGCTTTACATGAACATTATTCTTTCCTTCCTACCTACATTTTGGAGTGCTGTGCCAGTTCAGAGAAGGCAGAAATAACAAGGTACATTCCATGCCCTCAAGAAATTCTCAGTCTGCGTTCTCTTCATTTTGCACATTTAACTTTGCAGTTCTTGGCTGTTTCAGATGATCATATTCTGACATGAGGATGCTTCATGTCATAGGAAACTTTGCTTTGTCTCAGTACATCTGCAGTGACATCTGCTCCAAGTCTTCATCATTGCCTCTTGGATTCAACCTTGGCTGAAGGGAATTCTTTCTAAAGTTCATAAAATAGAGGCTAGAGAGATTGCCTAGTGGTTAAGATCACTTGTAGAGGACCTGGGTTCAGTTCCCAACACTCACATGACAGTTAACAACTGCCCATAATTCTAGTTCCAAGGGATCCAACTCCCTCTTCTGGCCTGTGCAGACACTACATACACATGGTGCACTTACACACATGCAGGCAAAACATACACATGAAATACAAATGAATAAAAATTTAAAGTTCATGAAGTTAATAAATTTATTTCCAATTAGTGTGTAGTGCAATTGACACCATTAAGAATGGTAGGCGCTTTAATGTTGGCAGTTTGTTTGACTTTCAGCTGTTCTCATCTATCTAATTAGTCTGGGATCCTTTTCTAAGATCGATTAACCTACATTGGAAGCAATTTCAAAACTATGCCTCATACTTTCATTTCTTCTTTAGCTATTTCAGTGTTGAGCCACTGTTCCTGCTCCGTTCTCTGCCTTGATTCTTTTGTGCTCTTTGCCTCCGAATTATGTACTGCTTTTGCTGTAATTGTTCCAGTTTCTTCTGGAATACTACCTTATGAAGTTGACCTTGAATATCTTTTCTGTTATATCAGGAGACTAATCAGGTTCTCAGTTTGCCCTACGGTGCAGCCAGAACAGATCAATTTTTTTTCAGTGCTGGAGACTGGATACAGGGCCTCACAAATGCTAAGAATACATTCTAACACTGTGTATCCCCAGGCTCCAGATCTCATTTTTGATCCTTGTTTAAGGTGGTTTGGTATCAAAGACAAAGGCTCAAGCAGAGCGGTCTTCTTTTCAGGTTCCCCTGTAAGGCTTGCCTTCCATGTGGCTCTGTAAATGGTCAAATCAAAGCTAAATTAATCACACAGAAAGCCACTAGGACTTTAAGGTGTTCGCCATGTCAAGCTGGGGCTCTTTTTCAGAAATATAAACTAAGCAGGAAAAGGATTCCTCTAACTTAAGAGTTTCAGATTACTTCACAGAGCTGAACTTCCTGGGCTGAATGTGCTCAGTGGGCGAGGATCTCTGGGGGCAGTGAAAGTGGATCCTCTGGGGCTTCCTTCTACATTGCCAAAGAAAAGTATAATCACCCAAAGGTGGAAGGATTTGTGTTAGCCATCTGGAGGAACTTTCTTATCGTGATAGCACCAAGTTTTTAAGTTCTGGAGGAAGGTGACAGGCAGGAAGACTTCCAAAGGGATTAGCTATCCCAGGATTTCTGTTAGGACTGTTGAAGCAGGAGGGAGGAAGACAGTGGGAAGTGTGTGTGTGTGTGTGTGTGTGTGTGTGTGTGTGTGTCTGTGTGTCTGTGTGTCTGTGTGTCTGTGTGTGTCCGTGTGTGTGTGTCTGTGTGTCTGTGTGGTGTGATAGTAAGAAGGAAGAGAGAGAGGGAGAAAGAGAGGGAGAGAGAGACAATGACAGGAAGGAGAGAGAAGGAGAGAGAGAGAAAGAGAGAGGTGTGCTGGGCATTGTAGAGAGGGTGTTCTAATGTTTCTTTTTTACCCTAGTTTTGGATGTCCATTGTGGCCACCACTATGCCCATACCCTGTGGAGGCTTCATGCCTGTTTTTGTGCTAGGTAAGGACTGATGGAATCTGATAGCTACAGTCTGGGTAGGTAGTAGGCAAACAAGGAAAGACCTCAGATCCTGGGAGTTTGGATTTGGTCATACTGCCCAAGCACGGATTGTCCTGAAGACATGGAGACAAGGAACTTGGCTCTTACAACATTTTCCTTTTCAAAATCTTCCCTCTAGGAGCTGCGTTTGGAAGGCTGGTAGGCGAGATCATGGCCATGCTATTCCCTGATGGTATCTTATTTGATGACATCATCTACAAGATCTTACCTGGGGGCTACGCAGTAATCGGTGAGACATAGTGGTACCCTCTAGGATCCAGACATCGAGCGCTTGAAGTTCTCACAGTCAGACTGCTGGACATTTTCATTGCAGCTACACAGCCTAGCTGAAATTCAACACTGTAATTCAACATTTGTTCAAATAGCCAACCCTTGGTTCTGCCTCTCCAGACTCTTACTGAACTTCTGTGAAACATACATTATAGCAACTAAGTAAGAAAATGAGGAAAAGGATACCCTGCTTGTCTTTGGGTGTCTGGTGGGCCCTCTCTCCTGCCTAAGAATTATGTAGCCCACAATGCATGTGACTCGCTCAGTCCATCCAAACCTACATGTGCTAATGTTAATGGAGACTGAGAGTACAGGAGTGAGAGCTGAGACACATGAGCCCTAAGCTTTCTAAAATGACTTCTAAGACAGACCTATGTATGGTACCACACTTCCTGATCCTAGTCCCTGGCAAAACTTCCATTATCAACAGGAGTCCTCATCCTCTTCATGCCTCTTGGGTATCTCTCATTTTCCCTGCTGTGCATTTCCTGGTATACATATCATGTTATGTGCTGACCTATACTGTGTGCATCACACAGTAGGGCCATGCCTACCAGTATCAGCTTTTTGTGACTTTTTATTATATTTTCACATATACCTTCTCCAACATTTTCCCGCAGGATATCTTCCTTATATTTAAATAAGGAATACAGTTAAAGCATAAGGGACTTTGGTGGGGGGAGGGTTGGTGAGAAAACAACTTAAAAATAAACAAGATAGATTCTATCTTTGGTGAGCTTATAGACTCATACAGCTTTGGATCTGAAAGAATTTTAGTTTGTTAGTGACATTTTTACTCTATAGGTAAGAGCTTGGTATCCCGACAACTTAAATGCTGTTCATCCAGTTGGGACACAGACTCTGGATCCCATGCAGGCCTCGTTCATCCAGTTGGGGCACAGACTCTGGATCTGACACAGGTCTCATTGCCCCAAGTCCACAGCTTCGTTCCTGGCTTTTCACACTATTTACTCATAAATTGTTGGCATTCATTCAACACCTGAGGCTCAAAGTAGAAAGCCATCATTGGGTTTTTAATATTCAGTAAGGGTGACCCAAATTCTGAAAAGCAAGAAAAGCAAAGAATGGGTAAAATATCACTGCCTTCACATCATAAACCAAAGTTTTGGCACACATACAGAGATGTGACTTATTGAAGGTTACATATAAATTAAATCAAAAGGATAATTTTCTAACAGGCCAGCACACTGCTCCCCCTTGTTGACAAATGTGATCTTGGCAGTACTGGTACCGGCCAGGGTCCTGTCTCTTATTCCACATCATTCCTATTACACCTTCATGTACCCCCCCATGCCAAGAATGGCAGTCCTAACCCTTTGGTAATCCTGTCATTCCAGGAGCAGCAGCACTGACAGGCGCTGTCTCCCACACAGTCTCCACAGCTGTGATTTGCTTCGAATTAACGGGTCAGATTGCTCACATCCTGCCCATGATGGTGGCTGTTATCTTGGCCAACATGGTGGCTCAGAGTCTGCAGCCCTCCCTCTATGACAGCATCATCCAGGTCAAGAAGCTTCCCTATTTGCCAGACCTTGCTTGGAACCAGCTCAGGTCAGGGGTACCAGCTGGAATTAGATTAGGGTTGATGGGCTGTGGGAGGTCCTGAGGTAGAGGATGAGGTTAGCATCGGTGTTGGGAAGCACTTTTTTTTTTTTTTAAATTTTATGTGTATGAGTGTTATGCCTGCATGTAGGTAAGTGCACTTGTGTCATGCAGTGCCTGTGGATGACAGAAGAGGCTGTCAAATCCCCTGGAACTGGAGTTATGGACAGTTGTTAGCTGTCATGTGGGTGCTAGGAATCGAACCCAGGTCTTCTGCAAGAATAGTCAGTGTTCTTAACTGCTGAGCCATCTCTCCAGCCCCAAGGGGAAGCACTTTTTAAAATTATATTCCTGTTTCCATTTACTTAATGTTTACTGTGAGTGACAGAATGCATGGCAAATCTTGTGAAAAGAAGATACTGGAGTATGGTGGAGCTAACCCAGAATGCTTTTTCCCTCCTTAGCAAATTTACCATCTTTGTTGAGGACATCATGGTACGTGATGTGAAGTTTGTTTCAGCTTCTTGTACCTATAGGGACCTACAAAACCTGCTCCAGACCACCACAGTCAAGATGTTGCCATTGGTTGATTCCAAAGGTCAGTGGGAAGGAGGGAAGCCTAGCCCCAGCTGGTAAGGAAAGCAGGGTGCTGTAGGAGCAAAGAAAGCACCAGTACTGAAATGTTTCTAAAACACCTGAGAGAAACAGCTTTGAGAGGAAAGTGTTGTTCCAGCTCTTGGCTTCAGAGAGTTTGGTCCGTTGTGGTAGTGAAGGTGGAGCAGAGCAGTACACTGTATCAGGCCAAGAAGCTGGGAAGGGAGTACAATGCCCTCCTGGCTGCCTGCTTTCGGGACTGGAAACCCATGAGATGGTGCTACCTCTATTCAGGGTATACTCAGTTAAACTCTCCAAATTTCCTCACTGACACACCCAGTCTCCTAGGTGATTCAGAATTCAATTGGTTGATAGTACGATTAACGGTCACTGGTATGGACCTGTATTCAGGACTATCCAGCTTACTGTGGGCATATCAGCTTGTACTAACTGGGGAACATGATTGTCCTTTAGAAAGGAAAAATACAGCCATAACACATGCACACGAAGATAGTGAAAATCCAATTAAGGAAATACAGTCAATTCTTATTACTCATGACAACTATGCTTTCTAAAGTCTTCATGAGCCTGGGAGTAGCACTCAGTTTACAGAGCAATTGCACCTAGAGGAAACTTGAGGATAAGTTCCTTGACTCTGATCACTGCATTTTTGTCAATCAGTCAATGCATAACCATGTTTTATGTATGCTTCTGTTTTAAGACACCCTATTTAATAGATATTTTTATTTATTAACATTGAACGCATGGAAAACAACACTATAATCCTACCAGAATGAAACTTACTTAACATACTTTGTCAGTAAGGCATAACACAGTCTTCCTATGCTTAGGAACACGAGACAGAACATTAGCAGTACATTTGGCGGACATTTTAAACAGCTAAGTAACCACGCAAAGCACAAAGATGCAGAAAAACAACGTGGCATTGAATAGATTGCTAGCAGAACACTGTTTACTTGGCTGAGAGGAGAGGGCCAAGTACTGTTTTGTTCAATCTCAGCTGGGAACCCAGGATCCAGGCAGCTCACATTTTGTTGTTGTTCTATGCATATCCGTGAATTGACACCAAAAGCACGTCTAGCATTGGAGTTACAAATTTAATGGGCGAGCGAACTGACAAAGAGAATTCATAAACAGGGTCAGCTATCAGGCCCCTCATCCTGCTTAACTAAGTGATGTAATTTCTTTTCTTTTCTTTTTTGAGGCAGGGTCTTCCTGTAACCTCAGCTGACCTGGAACTCACTTTATAGACCAGGCTGGCCTTGGTCTCACAGAGATCCACCTGCCTCTGCCTCCAGAGTTCTGGGATTAAAGGCATGTGCCACCATGCCTGGCTTCTTTTTTTAATTTTTAAAATGTTTTTATGTGTGAGTGTTTTGCCTGCATGTATGAAGGGTACCTGTGTCATGCAATGCCTGTGAAGACCAGAAGAGGGCATCAGATTCCCCTAGAACTGGAGTTAAGGATGGTTGTTCACCATGTGGGTGCTGGGAATTGAACCCAAATCCTTTGTAAGAGCAGCCAGTGCTCTTAACTGCTGAGCCATCTCTCCAGCCTGTATGTCATTTCTTTAATGCCAACCTAAGGAAGGGTGAAGCTGCCCCTCAAGGAGGAGTGAACAGTTTCAGGAGGTGGCGACTGCACATTTCCTTCATTGACCACCCTTCCTGCCCACCTTTGGCACACCATCCTGCTTTGTATAATTTCTTGTAGTTTATGTATTTATGTCTTTCTCACTAGATTAGATATTCCTTGAAGTTTAGACCATAACCTCTATATTTCCAGAGTTTAAGTATTTATCAGATATTCAATACTCACTTCTCTGTGAATTAATGCAACACAGAAAAGCCAAATAGGGCTATTAGGAGCCGCTGAGATTGCTAGTTCTGATTTCGGATACTCAGAGCATCCAAATTTCTCAAATTACATGAGTTCAAATATTTTCCCTAAGCTCAGACCTTCTACCTTCTCAGTAGCTTCTGAAATCATAGTTTTTCTTTAGAGCAAAGGTACAGCCAATAAGACACAGGGTTTTCATTATATAGCTAAGACTTAACAGGAAGACTTAGCTCAGCACTGTCACTGCAATGTCATGGAACTAAACTTACTGAAAAATGTTAATTATTGTAGCAGAATTTCTACAAATATATAAAAGACCATCTCTAGAAAAGTGGCAGTTTTGTTTATATTCTACCTAGCATGGCCCAGGCTCTTTAACTGATAAAATTTCTTTCAGGATAGACGACCTGATGCTGGTGTAGCTTGTAGACTTAGTGTGTTTGGGTCTCAGACCTAAGAACAGCTTCTACTATTTCATTATATTTGTACAGGGTTGATGGGCCTATTTTCATACTGAGCTCACATAAGGGCAGCCTACAGATAAGTACAGATTAGCACCAATTAGTGTGCTGCCAATGGGGTCTGTAAGTGCTAAATGCATGAAATTAAAGGGATCAAGTGAGGCCACCCTGAAGGAGTGTTTTGGAAGAGACCATAGGAGCTGGGGAAAGGGCTTGGGTTCCTGCTGCTCCTGACTTGCAGTACAGGTGTGGAGCAGGCCCTCAGGGAAGCGTGAATGTCCCCCCCAGATTCAATGATCCTGCTGGGCTCTGTGGAGCGCTCAGAGCTGCAGTCCCTCCTACAGCACCACCTGTGTCCAGAGCGGAGGCTGCGGGCTGCCCAGGACATGGAACGCAAGCTGTCTGAGCTGCCCTATGATGGCAAGGCACAGCTGGCTGGAGGGTGGCTTCCTGGCGGTACACCACAGGGCCGGCCTGAGTCATTTGCCTTTGTGGATGAGGATGAAGACGAGGACCTCTCTGGGAAGACTGAGGTGACCAAGCAGGGAAGAGTAAGGAACCAGACAGAAGGAGAATAGAGAAAAGCATCAGCGGGGGTCTGCAGTGACATCTCTTCTGTGATGATGGGCTAGGCTGGGTTGCCACAGGTGCTGGGAAGAATGAGCTGCAAGGGAGATACTAACAAGGGAGAAAGCCACTAAATGATGCTGGATCTCATGCCAAAGAGACCAGTGCTTCTGGGTGCTATATCCAGAGGGATAGAGGAATTCTGAGCAAGGGAGTGGAGTTAGCTTTCCCAGGACACTGCTAGGGAAGGCACCGGGCAGCCTCTGCGCCAAGACTGAGGATTTTTGCTATTTCTTTCAGTTTCCTCCTCTCCCTCCACTTCCCCCTTTTTCTGTACCACTGTCTCCCGAAGAGCCTAATGGGCCACTGCCCAGCCACAAACAGCCACCTGAAGCCCCAGAACCTGCAGGTAAAGACTTCCCAGCATGCCTTGGGAGTTATGTCTGGGCTCACCCTTACCTAAGAGCTACTCCTGTGAGGAGGTGTGAGGGTAGGGGACAGCCAGAGCTGGCTCTTATTGATAATTTGCCTGTGTTGCTGTTCTTGGGGACGGGGAAGAGGTAGACAAGAGGAATCTGTGGAAGTGATCATTTGGCGACACAGTGTTAGGGACCATTGGGAACCCCTGGCCATTCCCTCATCTGCCCACCATGCTCCTTTCAGGTCAAAGATCCTCCATCTTCCAGAGCCTGCTACGCTGCTTGCTGGGCAGAGCTCGCCCCCCAAAGAAGAAAATAACCCAGGTAAGAGGAGGTGTGTTTAGAAGAGAAACGAGGATGGGGAATATGTATTTGAGGGGTAAGAAACTATAGTCCTTAATTATAAGGTCAGAGATCCCACCCCAAATGGTGACATGAAAGAGACTTCTCTGGACCTGTCCAGGAAGACATGGTTCCTGCTTCGCTGGGAACCCTAACCAGCATGAGAAGAAAAGGGAAAGAACTTGGTCCTGTGACTTTCTTCCCTAGGATTCAACGGACTTAGTGGACAACATGTCACCTGAAGAGGTAAGAAACCCCACAGCCTGGGATGGATTGCCTCATCCAGCGGAGGTATTGCTTTTTATGCTACTTCCTTTAAAACGCTCTTGTAAGAAGAAAGCGTGAGTCTTGATGGGGACGGTCTTTGAGAAGATGGACTAAGATGTCCCTGTGGAGAGAGGAACAAGCAGTGATGGGCCTTGAAGGTATTCTCAGAGACAGAGTGGCTTCAGAAGAGGAAGACCTGAGACTCCCTGTATACATGGGACCATGGGGCTGAGATGAACCTTGGATTGTCTGGATCGAGGGATGCTCTAGGACAGGTGGAAGCTGTTCAGGAAGGATGGAATTTGCCAGAATGAAATGGCACTGAGGGGCGGCACTAGAGCACAGCAAACAGAAGGGCTATCTCCAAACTAGAATGGGAAAACCCTGGTGAAGGTTCCTATACTGTGCTGACCAGGCTGAGACAGTAAGTACATATGGGAGATGGATAATGGCAGTGATGCCTCCTGGAGAGAGACACCTGTTTCCTGAAAGAAGAAGCCATCACATCCATGACAGAAAAACCAAATGCTGAGCATATTTAGTTGAGTGAACAGAATGTGGAGTGGTGGTTGGCAGCCTGAGCAGAACAGGCCCTAGGGGTTGAAGAAGAACAAAAAACAAAATCCATTAGCAACTATTCCATGTAGTAAAGGAGTACAGGCTGACTACAAAGGCAAAAAGGTAGAGCTTTAAAATGTGCCACTGATGGAAAGCCACTGTGGATATTACTTTAAAATAGACATCTTATTGGACATGCGAAAAAATATGTGCTGGAGATGAGAAGTACTACAGGCTTGAACAAAGGGTCGTAGGAAGAAAAGAAGGAAAGAAAGAAAAGAAAACTTCCCTTTCTCCCCTGCTGTCCCTCTGATGAATGACATTTGTAGAATCAGGGTGATGATCACAGAGGCAAACGATCCCTTCCTTCCACCCAGGAGACAGATGGGCCCCAAATGCATTAATGGAGACTTTGTTAAGTTGCTAAAATATACACACATTTTATTTTTTTAAGACAAGGTTTCGCCAGGTGTGGTCGTGTGTGTCTTTAATCCCAGCCCTCTGGAGGCAGAGGCAGGTAGATCTCTGTAAGATCGGGGCTACCCTGGTTCACATTGTGACTTCCAGGTTAGCTGTGACTAGAGAGACCCTGTTGAAAAAAAAAAAAAACAACCAACAAAAAGAAAAAAAAAAAAAAAAAAAAAGAAAAACAAGGTTTCATTGTGTAGACAGGCTGGTCTCCAACTCACAATGATCTGCCTGCCTCTGCCTCCCAATTGCTGGAATCCAAGGCATTTGTCACCATGTCCACTGTATACACACATTTTTTTATTGCACCAAAAAGTGAAAACCAGCCAGTCCATTAGTATGGCTATTTTTTTTTTTCGGTCTTTTTGAGACAGGGTCTCCCTGTAGCCCCAGCTGTCCTGGAACTCACTATGTAGACCAGGCTGGCCTTGAACTCACAGAGATCCGCCAGCTTCTGCCTCCCAAGTGCTGGGATTAAAGGCATGTGCCACCACACCTGGGTAGTATGGCTATTTTTAAAAAAATATTTTATTATTTTTATTTTATGTGTATGAGTGTATTGCCTGCATGTATGTGAGTGTACCCGTGTCATGCAATCCCGTGGACGTCAGAAGAGGGCTTCAGATTCCCCTGGAACTGGAGTTAAGACGGTTAGTAGCTGCCATGTGGGTGCTGGGAATCGAACCTGGGTCCTCTGCAAGAGCAGTCAGTGCTCTCAACCACTGAGCTATCTCTCCAGCCCCAGTATGGCTATTTTTTAAAATATTTTTATTTTGCTGGGTGTGGTGGCGCATGCGTTTAATCCCAGCACTTGGGAGGCAGAGGCAGGCAGATCTCTGTGAGTTTGAGGCCAGCCTGGTCTACATAGTGAGTTCCAGGACAGCTGGGGCTACAAGGAGACCCTGTCTCAAAAAAGAAAAAATTTTCTTTTTTATTTTATGTGTATGAGTGTATTGCCCAGCATGTGTATAAATGCACAATGTGTGTGCAATGCCTGAGGAGGTCAGAAGAGGGCGTTGGATCCCCTGGAATTGGAGTTATAGGCATTTGCTAGCTGTCATGTGGTTTCTGAGAGAGCAGAGAGCCCAGGTCCTCTGTAAGAACAGCCAGAGTGGTAATTGGGACTGAGCTTTTTCATAAGACCCAGCAGCAGCATCATCCTCCTTTTGGGCAGAAGCTTGAGATGTGGCTGGTATGTGGTCAGCACAGAAGACTAGAAGCCCAGTCCACCAGTCACTGCCAGTAGAGCCTCTGGTAGACAGCTGTGTGCCCCCTGCTTCTTCATCAGCAAAATGAAGACAGGGCTGTCGAGAGAATTCGATGAGCTAAGACATGAAAACCATTAGAAGGATGCCCAGCACAGAGGAAGTGCTTGCTAAACGTTCTCTGCAAACACTGCTGCTGTTGTTACTAGGAAAAGGCAAGAGTGGAAGCTGAGCAGGCCTGGGGTGAGCTCAGAAGGACCGACAAAGCAGGTCCTGTCTATACCGTCCAACCCCAGCGTGGACCTAAGCATCTTTGCACCATTTCCATTGTGTGGGCAACCTGTGCTAAGAGCCAGTTAAGCCTCACATGAACCTTTAATCAGGACAATTGGAATTAGAGGGTGCATGGCTGTGTCCAGAAATTTCAGCAGGGGACAGATGGAGGGAACCTCACTGTGGACGGCATACTCAACCCTAGAACAAGGTGCTAGGTTTTGTTGTCAGTCTCTGAAGATGAGGGGTGCTGACTTGGATAAAGGGAGAGCCGAAGTACTGAATCACCCAGAAGGTAAGCATCTGAGGCTCATTTATGAGCTGGAGATGGGCTTACCTGGCATCTTGGTGTGCCTTTGTGCCTTAGTGTGTCTGTAATAGACTGAAAACCAGAAACAGAGCCTTGCCTGCTCAAGTCAACTAAATACCAGGTGGTGCGGTGGGTCTGTGCTTCCCATAAGGAGCAACTGCTAGCTTTCTCCATCCCGAGCCATCAGAATCAAATAACTCTCTCAAGAAGTTTACATCCAATAGGTAGAAGAAAGGCAGGTGCCAGCACAAGGCTGAGTATGAACAATATCATTTCTGAAAAGATTCACAAAGTATCAAAGTACGATGAGAATTAGAAGTAAATCTCATCAACTGGGAGTGTCAGGAAGACACACTGAAGGTTGGGAATAAATGTTTGGAGGCCCAGGCGGGACAAGACTTGGCAGACTGTAAGCTGGAGCCAGTGTTCTGGATACCTGTTGAAAGGGCTGGACCTGGTGAAGGAGGAGAAGGGAAATACCATCTCCTGGGAAGAAAAGGTGTCCCTACTAGTCAAGAGTTCCTGTGGGTCAAAGCTGAGCACCTGAGATTGAAGGGGTCTCTGGGATACTCTGTCAACAGATTGAGGCTTGGGAGCAGGAGCAGCTGAACCAGCCTGTCTGCTTTGATTGCTGTTGTATCGACCAGTCTCCCTTTCAGCTGGTGGAGCAGACAACCCTGCACAAGGCAAGCCCTTACTGAGTGTTGACAGCTTGAGGGAGGGCAGAAGTGGGAGCATGAGCTGACCTGTGCTTTCCCTACCCAGACTCATACCCTCTTCTCGCTTCTCGGCCTCCATCTTGCCTATGTGACCAGCATGGGGAAGCTCAGAGGTGTCCTGGCACTAGAAGAGGTAAGGGTGACAGGCCCCACTTGACCAGAGGAAGGAAGGGATGGGCACAGGACAAGGAAACATGAGTGGGAAAGGGATGGAGTGGACACCTCACACTCCAGCAGGGAGAGAGGGCAAAGCATGTTAGGGCCACAGCCCTGAAGGAGCCATAGTTCTCCACTCCAGACAGGAACTGTGCTATAGGGAGGGCTGTGGGAAGAGGAAGGTGGTATGAAGAGGTCTTAAGAGGTTCAGCTGCGTGTGGTGGCGCACGCCTTTAATCCCAGCATTCGGGAGGCAGAGGCAGGCAGATCTCTGTGAGTTCAAGGCCAGCCTGGTCTACAGCTGAGAGTACAGGGAGACCCTTTCTCAAGAAACAACAACAAAAAAAAAAAACCTTAAAAAAAGAGGTAAAGATCCATGGTGGGGGAAGGGAGGCTTGCTCAGGGGCGCTGGAGAGTCACTGGCTTGCTGGGATAGTGTGGTGTCCTGCCCGGCCTTTTCCTCTTAGTATTTCCCCTTCTTACTGCTGTCTGTCCCATTCCAGTTTCATCCTGTGTTGTCTGTTCCTGCTGTCTGTCTCCCACTGTTCCCACCTTTCTTTTTCTCATCTATCACTTTCCATCTCCCCTTCGTCCCCAGCTACAGAAAGCTATTGAAGGCCACACAAAATCTGGGCTGCAGCTCCGCCCTCCCCTTGCCAGCTTTCGGAACACAACTTCAACTCAGAAGAGTCCTGGGGGGCCATCCCCTCCTGCAGAAGGCTGGAGCCTGCCTGAGGGTGGAGTTGGGGCTCTCGGAGCAGTGGACATGCTTCCCACACCAGAAACCCCTGTACCACCACCATCCCCAGAGGCCTCTGACCTCCAGGCCCCAGCCAGAGTGGAGGGTGAGCTGGAGGAGCTGGAGATGGTGGGGAGCTCAGAGCAAGAGGAGGAGCTAGCTGACATCCTTCAGGGCCCCAGCCTACGGTCCACCGATGAGGAGGACGAGGACGAGCTTATCCTATGACTTCCCCATACGTTCTTCATAAAAGCCATGGGGCCCATGCCAGAGGCTAGACTCCTTTGTGATAGGATATCCTGAAGTTGGGGAGGACACACCTCCATCTTTCCCCTACCCCCACTGTCAAAAGTGATGGAGATAATCTTAAGAACTTAGCACTGGGCAGGAAAGAAGTTGTGTCAGTTAGACCACCTCCCCCATTCCTAGGCAGGGTTTAAGACCCCATGAAAAGTCCCTGTGTTTTCCTGCTGTACAGGTACCTCCCTTTGTCCCCCCCACAATTCCCAGTGTTGTCCAACCACCAACCTGGCCTTACCTATCTTGCAGTTTCCATAGAGGGTAGGTGAGCAGAGGCCTGCAATTACAGGCCCTGTAAGTGCCGCATTGGAAGGGAATGTGGGACCACATCATTGCCCTGTGGATTGATACCCCACAGTGTGCTTCCAAACCATCTGCAGCTGCTTTTCCAGGAGGCTGCCAGCCCTCCTGATTGCCCATGTCTGCTCCCTATAATCTGTTCCCAGACCCCATCCTTGCTGTCACTGTGTCCAGGCCAGGGCCACCGCCAGGGCAGGAAAGGCCAACCCCACCCTCCCTCTGCTGCCTTCTACTTCAAGCAGTGCAATGTGGATAAAAAGAATCAGGAACAGTTCTCTGGAAAAGAGGGCACCAAAGGCTCCATATGGAAGGTACAGGGTCTTAACGGTATTGTCTGACCCCCTGCAGCAGGAAGCTGTCCTGTTTCACCTAACAGGCTGGCTGCCCTGGTTCCAGGTTACCCCTAGAGCATGCATTTTTCCCTCTGCTCGCTGCAGTGGCTAACTTGTCCTGCCAGTGGTTGGCTCTGCCTTGGAGCCACTCCTGCTGGGGCTCCTCCTGAGGTACACTAAGGCTCTGATCCAATGTAGTGGGTCACTCAGACTCCAGCCCCTTGCCTTAGTTCCACAGGTCTTCTGGAGTAGACTCCAGGGCACGCTCAGGGTGGCAAGCTTTAGTACTTCCCACCCTTAGCACAGTTACATCTTTGTCCTTCCAAACCAACAGCAAGGAGTTTGTAGTTGTGCCGCACGGCATTGGCCTGCTTTGCCTAGAAAGAGATGCCAGGTGTCCTGAGCACCCAGACACACTGGCTCTATATGCAGCTCTTCTCCCTCTCTCCCTCCCTTCCTGTATGCCTGACTTAGTTTTACAGTTGAGCTCTCGGGCATTCTCCATCTCCCCAAATAAGACACTCATAGTCAGAGGATACCACCACATTGTGTTTAGTGTCATTGAACAGAGCCTCTGACCCTCTCCAACATGGGCCCCTTCCACCTCCCCAGGCCAGGCCGAGAGAGACATTGAGGCCTAGGTAGGGAGATTAGCAGGGGGCATCCAGGGCCATACCCATATGTAAATAATCTATAATATTTATATATTTATATAGAATTCTCTCTGTAGTATATGTCATGGAATCTCTCTTGGGCCTGGGGTAGGAAATGTCACTAAGAAAACATGCTAAGACTGGCCATAAAGATGAGTGTTTCTCCGACCTGGAGACAGAGCAGAGGGTGTATAGGTGGGGCAAGGGGAAAAACTCAGCCCTAAAGATTCCCTCCCTGACACAAGGAAAAGAAGGGAGGTATATGGGGAGGGAGAGGACAATGGAAGGGAAGGAATGGAAGGTTTGGATTTTCATTTAATAAAGTCAGTTGAAAATGAAAGTGCACCCCCCCTAAAAAAATCATTTAGCAAGAGCAGTTTCATTCACAATATAAAAAGCAGCCCTGCTCCAGAGCTGCTGTAATGCGTGCTGCACAGCCTTTAACCCCAAAGGAAAAGCAACCCTTCCCGCCCCCCAACAGCCTCTTCCTGCACATGCCCCACCCCTCCCCTTAAAATAGGCTAGAGAAGCAAACCCCCATGCACCCTTCCCCAGCACCAGAGAGGTGGTCCCTCCCTCCAGACAAGTTCAAAGTGGTCCTGGGCCAGCTTCTTGGGTCTTCTCTCTTCAGAGCTGGGTGGGCCCCACCTGCCTCTGTGGCAATATGCCAGCAGCCTAGGGAAGCCAAACCCCTGCTCAGGTGAAAACCCTGCTAGATTCCTGCTAAGCTTTCACTGGAGACCATTTGGCTTCCTTGGAAAAGGAAGGAGAGCTGCTTTAGTTTATCCTTCCTTACTCCCCAGGGCCCGAGCAAAAAGGAACCATACTAAAGGAAGCCACTCACTGGACTGGATGTCCGTCGTTACCTGGGGGAAGAATACAGGAGTTGAGACAAACAGAGGGTGTGTTGATAGAGCAGGATGGACAGGGCAAAGACACAGACCCCTAGGAGGTTAGCTTGAGCATGCAGTTTCCTGGAGGTCTGGGACAGGAGACTGGTGGCCAGGGGCAGCTGCTGGGGTTGGCAGGCTAGCCTTTCCCAGTATGCCAAATCACAACACATTAGCAAACACAAAGTATCTTCTCCATTCAGGCATTTGTTGAGATTAAGTGACCTGTTCACCTGCCTTGCCTGGCCAGGTTTACTCCCACGTTTCCTCCATTAACCAATCTCAAGATCCCATGCTTCCCCTTCCCCTGGAGGATGTGGGATACCTACTCTGGTTACCCCTTCAGAACAAGTGTGTGAGAATATGAATGTGGTACATGATGTGGAAACATCCCAGCTCTCAGCCTCATCAGTCCAAAGTCACAGACATGGGGCCTGAGGGTGAGGGAGTCAGCTGGGACCCTGACAGTATAGAACACAAGGCCTTGGAACTGGAGCCTTACACAGATGGGAGGAAAGAGGAAAACAGGGCAACAAACCTCGGGCATCTGCTACCAAAACCCGACCTATGCCAGGGGCCAGGCAGAGGCTGCTGCTGTTGCAGCAGCCTGACAGCACTTGCTGCTGCCCCTGGTCCCCATGGTGCACTCCAAATCAGAGTGGAAAGTAGGTGTGGGCAGGCAAGCTTGTGTCTCACTGCAACCTGTCCTGCAAGGAACAACAGAAGGAGGACCCCTGGGAAGAGGTACCCACCCTAGCCCTCAGCTACCAGCCCAGCCCGGCCAAGGCAGCAACAGCACCAGACTCCTCACTCCACCCTGCTCAACCCTGAGTCCCCAAGAAGTTATAAAAATGTAGAAAAGGCAAAGAGAAAAGTGTAAACAGCTCCAGAGAATTAAGGGAGGGCAGAGGGAGGCCCAGCCCTCATTCCCCCCACTGATGGGGACACTGCATCCCATGTGGACAGTCTGAGACTGGTGTCCCCCACCTTCCACAGGGCTGGGCTCCAGATGGAGAAGGCAGAAAGGGAAGCCAAGACTGGAGAAGCTAAGCCCCATTTGGTCTTTTCCCAGATCCTTGGGGGTCTTCCTTACAGCCACAGGACATTCAAGTGGCTGTGTTTATTCTTTGTCTCATCAGTGACCCTCTTGTCTCTGGGTAGACCTTGGGGTAAAGAAACATGCTGTGACCCCTGTAAATCCCAGCTGCCATAGCTACCTCCTCCTTGGCTTCTGATCCCAGAAGCCAAATTACCCACAGAGGGCAGACTGTCTACCCTGGATGCAGAAAGGCCCTTCAGACCACTCCTCTGTGCCCACTAAGCCATGTCCACCAGCCCCTAAGGTCTGTTCCTCACAGTGGGGATGCACTGGGGCCATAGCCAGAGAAAACAGAGTCGGGAAAGCAAGAGTGAAATGGAGAAAGGAGGCATTCAGACAGTACAGCCAAGGCTCCTGGAAGACGAAATAGGGGTGTAAGAACTGAGATCCACTGTTCAGCACGACATGCCTGGGCATGGGCCAAGAGCCACAGCCATGGTTCATCTCCCACCACCACGCCAGATTCACAGCCACCTAATTGCCTGGGTCTCAGTTCCTAGAATGTGGTTTCTGAAGTGTAAGCCTAGATAAAACCCCCTGCTGGTCCTCCACTTTCCAGGGCGAGGGAGCGGGCAGGCGTGAGGCTGGAGCTCCGGGTTCCCTGCTGTCTTCTGCCCGGGTTACAGCTGTGCTGCTGAAGCACAGGAGGGTATGGCTTTGCAGCCATGTGCCTCAGGTCAGAGTGGGGTAGGAGGGAGCTAGTTGTTGGCATCCCCCTCCTCCTCATCAAAGGACTGCACACCCGAGGATGTGACATCAGACACTTTCCGGCTGAGAGCAGTGGACATCTCAGGGTCTTCTCGTGGTGAAAGTGACTCCAGGTCCCGGCATCCTGCATCCTCTTCCTCCTCAAGGGCCAGTGGTCTCTTCTCTTCCTCTACAGGGCCCCTGGCTAGGTCTACCCCACCAACCCCTGGTGCCCAGTCAGTGTCCACCCCCAGCAAAGGTGGAGGCTCCTGAGCAGAATATCCAGAAGCAGGTTGGGGAGGCCCCATGTCATGCAGGCTGGGCTGTGAGTCATCAAATGCAGGGCCAAGATAGGATCCTGTGGCTGGAGATGCGATGAGGGACTGGTCACTTGCTTCCCAGGCATCTGAAGACCCCAGACAGTACATGCCCTGTGACACGTAAGAGTGAGGCCAGCCATCCATAGGGGCTTGAGCTAGGGCATCTGTAAAGAGAGTGAGCAACGTTGGAGGAGCTCCAGAGCATCAGAGGCTGTGACAGGACCCCACAGAACAGGGTGATGCACAGAGGAAAGAGACAGTGAAGAAGCTGAGACAAACAGGAACAGCCTAAAAGAACAGAGGTGCAGAGGGATCCCAAATAGCAGCAAAGCCTCTGAAGCTCCAGGGGTTGGATTCCAGAACCATCTCTCACCCTGACTTTCCATCAGCTCCTGGTAGTTATCACTGTAGTTGCATCCCAGTGGCTCCTGGGTAGAGTTGACACTCATGTCTTCACCATCCATGGAAGACCAGGCCATAAGTGTTGCCTCGGAAATAGCAAACTGCTCCATGACACCTGTGAAAAAGGGCGATGATCACAAGATCCCTCAGATAACCCTTAGAGCCATGCAAGGGTGTGGAGACACCTACGGTAGCTCTGTTCAGTGAAGTAAAAGACAAGCCATGGGTCACCTGCAACTCTGGAGCAGCCTCGTTTCGGAAAATGAAAAAGGGGGGCTGGAGAAGTGGCTCAACGGTTAAGAACAATGCGCCTGCTCTAGCAGAGGACCCGAGCTTGCTTCCCAGCACGCACCTCAGGCAGTTCACCGTGACTGCCTGTAACTCCAGCGCCAAGGGATCTGATGCCCTCTTCTAACTTCCGCAGGCACCACACACCACACAAGTGCACAAACCCACACTAACACACACACATATACACAAAAAGAAAAAGAAAAAAAAATTTTTTTTTGAGACAGGGTCTCACCATGTTCGTGGCTAGCCTGGAACTCTCCATGTAGAGCAGGTTAGCCTTGAATTTACAGAGCTCTACCTGTCTCTGCCTCCCAGTGCTAGGATTAAAGGCATGTCTGACAAATAAAAATTGTCTTTTAAAAAAGACAAGTGAAATTAGTTTTAATAATATATCTTAAATTTTATTTAGTTCAATATAAGGTTCTCCTTTTAACATACAACTAATATAACATTATTAATGGAATATTTTATATTTTATTTGTATGAAGCCTGAAATTTAGTTGATATATTGCTTACAGTACATCTCTTTTGAGACAGACCACATTTCTAATTCTCAATAGCCACATGTGGCCAGTAGTCACTATACTGGACGGTGCAATCGTTGTACCTGCCCTGAAACAAGCCCAAACCATGGGGGACCTTCCAGAAGGCTGCACTTGGATTCCTATCAAAAAAAGAGCTGGGCTCTTCAGATGAAACAGCCTAAGGAATTGAAGTTGGAGATTCTAGAAGTTTGTCTTTGGGAGTTTTAGAAATTGAACTTATGGTGGTCAAGGTCAGAGGGATCTAGATGGTAGGTTTCAAGATCAATGAAGAACCCAGAAGGGAGGATCAGGGGACTGTGAGTCCCCAGTGATATAAAATTGAAAGCTCAAGGGACTGGGAAAAGGGATGGAGCAACAAAGAGTGAGGATGACTACAGTTGTAGGTTCCTATTCCAGTCAGAGCCAAAAGTAAGCCGAAGCTTAGGTTCCTATATTGCCCTGTCCTACCTCCCGACCCTCCATGTCTGTCACCTGCCCCACTGAGAGTTACGACAAACACGTACAACCTAGATCAACAACATAATGATTTTTCCCTTCCCTTCAGACCTATCACTCTTCCTAAGTATCTTACTACTAGGATTGGTCCACTCTTGTTAGGAACATCACTTGCCTGTTATCAGATCTGTTCTGTTTTCCTGAAACTAAAACCTCTTCTGTGATCTACTGTTTTGAAGGCCAATTTCCTTGATCATCTACTGGTTGTCACAGTAATGACTCCAGTAAGTGAATTCCTGAAATCAAATGCTGATAGGCAAGGAAGGAAGAACTCCCCAAAGCCTCTGAGAATTTTCTCCATTTTTAGAAACATACAAGCAGAGATTTTGAAGCCCAAGGCCCCTGTGTTTTTATACATGTGGCCTCACAAATTTCATGAGTCCCATTTTCTGAGGTTATAAATATGTTTGAAGGTACTTATCAAAATTAACTAGTAAAAAACAAAAATACTTGAAATTAGAGCTGTTAGGAAATGTAAGCCTATGGTGAGCACAGAGGAAGCCAATTCTGCCACAAGGGAGCAGGCTGGAGGGTCAGCCTCTAACCATCCCAAAAATATATCACTTGAGGGATTGGGGTACAAGTACCTGCCAGGAAGCGTGCCTCCTTCTCGCCATCGCTGAGGTCAGAGTAAGCATCTGTGTCCCTGCGCACAGCCTCGTGGCTATGCTGAGGCTGAACGGCCGGGGCCTTCCCCCAGCCCTGCCATTCAATCATGTGGGCCACCCGGCCTTGCCCCATGGCTGTAGGTTTTGTCACGTGGTCCTTCATGCTCCTGGAGATCCCTAAGGGGCCAAACAATACCCACATCCACCAGAATACCACACAGTGCCCATTACAGACCTACCCCATCATCCCCACCCCAGTCATGTGGGATTCCATCCATGGGGCAAGTGTCCTGCAGTACTCCATGCACGAGGAGGAGCCTCAGGACAGGATAGGTTTGACAGAAAGGGAAGATGATTCCGAGCTTGGGTGAACCTCAGGCTTGAGGAGCATGGACACAAGGAGGAGCCTGAGAGTGTTCCAGTCTTGATGCATTTCCAGGCTGAGAGTCTTACCTGAGAAGGACGACTTGGCCAGGGCCCCAATGCCATAGGCATTAGAGTTTCTCTTGAGCTTCGGAAGGATGGAAGTGGTATCCTCCATGGAGAGCTGGGATGGGGAATGAAGAGAATGGACAGAGGCGAATACAAAGGTATGGGGTACCTTACATATAGGATAGAGTTTTGGGCTTCCAGGAAGGATACAGGGAGCAAGTGGTAAGAAAAACCAAGGAAGTATATGCCTGATACATCCCCTGAAACCCGGGGGCTAGGCAGACCAAGAGAGGGCTCATGCTTCCTGCTGAAGTCAGGTAGCCTGTGTCCACAGATGGTCCCCAAGAATGTAAGGAAGAAGGGTCATGGTAGATTGAGGAGGGCTGGGGCAGCTGCACTCACATTGATGCCATCCCAGGAGAAATCTGTTCGCGTTTGCTGTAGGAGAGAGGAAAGGAAACTGTATCTGGACACTTGTAGGAGTACATGTAACCTTGTCTTCCACAAAGAGACTTTCAGAAGTATGCAGAGAAGCAGGCTTTCCTGAGGCTGAGAAAGGTGTCAGTGTGGAGCATTTGGTGTTTTCAGGGAGGTAGGGAGAAGTGGTCTGTTTGGGTCTAAAGGAGTGGAATGATGCCATAGAATCTAGGAAGAAAACTTAAGATCAAGCAGCTAAGGACTTGAGGAGGGTAGTTACTGGGCCCATGGGGGTACCCAGCCTCACCTCAGTAGAAGGCCGATGGAGGCTGCTACCGTGTAGTGAGCTAGTACTGTCCATGTTGATCTGGTCAACATCCTTGAGGCCTTTCCAGTCCACTGCAATCACCTCGTTTCCTGAAATAGCAAGAAGGTTAGTTTCTGGCCCTCCTGGGTCTCTCTCCTTGCTCTTTCCCACAGAGTATTGAGACCACACCTGTGGTCCAGCCTTTCCAAACCCCATCTCTCTCCCCAGCAGTCTTGTCTTGATTGCTCATTTCTGTCTACCTCTCTACTGTACCCAAATTTGAGAGAAATGGTGAACCAAAACATTCAGTTTCAGCTTAACGGGGATATAACACTTAGAAAAAAAAAAATGCTTCATGGCCTTATTTGAAGTTGTTTACACAGAGCGGGAGGGGTCAGAGACTGGGTTGTATTAAGAAAGCCATTCTCCATTCTGTGCTGAAGAATCTACAAAGCTATCTATATGGGACCCCAGCTTCATGCCAATTACAGCTCTACAAACAAGAGCTTAGCTTCTAGGGGAAGCTTCTCTGCTCCACACGTGGCTTTGATATTTGAGGGCTGGGAGGAATGTACCTTCCCTCTTGGGCCCTCCTAAGAGTTGGTGAACTTGGCTAACTGAAAAGGGGTGGGAATAGAGAACTTGAGCCTCCCCCCTCCCCCAAACCAGAGAACCAGGGGTGAGGCTTTGCACTCAGTTCTCTCTGGAGACAGGGAATGGGTTCAAGAGAAGAGACAGAGATAGTACCAGCAAACAAGGACTTTGAAAAATGGGATCTAAAACAACACAAATTCAAAGTCAAGAAGAAAACAGAAGCCAGTGGGGGAGAGATGGTGGAGAGCTGATGGAAACTCAGGAGGGAGAATCCTGACCTGACCACAGGGTGGAACGTTCTGAAGTCTTGGGGAAGAATTTCTTGAGTATTTAGAGATTCAAGTATCAAGTGACTGCCTGAGCCATCTGCCTTTAAAGATCCATTGTACACGTGAGGGCTTACACTTCCGAGTTTAGGGCTACAGGTCTCTTGTCCAGAAGTGCATTGACTGGGTCTTGGGCATGAAGAGGCATTGGGTATCCACCATCACAACTAGTGCAAAAGGAAAGGGATGATGGTGCTGGGACCAAGCGTAGGACTTCCCTCCACCCCAAGTGGCTCTGCTCTCCCTTGGGACCTTGTGGGACGATGAGATGGGTTCAACCAGGGCCTGTGGCTGGGACAAAGAGGAAAGACATCTGGATGGACATAGCTGGAACGGGGCAGTCAAAGAGCAATCTCTGAGAAGAGGGGGAGGGAGGGGAGGTGGCCTTTGAGGAAGAGAGCTGAGTCAGACAGAGCCTTGGGGGGCAAGAAGGGGGAGGGAAAGAGAACAGGGAAAGAGGTGAAAGCGGGGGGGGGTCTCCATGGAAATAAACCGGGTCTCAGAAATCAGGCTTCCGGAGAGTGAGTTTGTTTGTAGTAATAATACGAATTATTCTCTCAGCCTGAGGTCACTGGGGTGTGTAGGCGGGAGAAATTGGGAGTTAGAAAGGGAAAAATTGGGGGGTTTGGGAGAGGACTGCATTAATTTGTTAAGCCCTCAAGTAGAGTTGGTGCGTGGGGTGGGGGATAAGGAGGCGGTAGTAAGACACAGGCTGGAGGGAGAGGACCTTAAAGCTCTCTAAGTGTCTTTCTTCCCTCCCCCAGTCAAAGGTAAATAAAGAACCGGCCCCGCCCCGCCAGCCCCCGCTGACAGGTGCAGGCGGGTCCTGGGGTTCCTAGGCTGGCACCACCCTTCTGGGAAGCGGAGTCCCGACCCCTTTCGGGGCTCCAAACCTTCACCCAGAGTCCACCGGTTCTTCCGGAGCTCCCCCAGTCCAGCCCCATTCCCTCCGGGTGTGGAACCCCTTCCCTCCCCGCGGCACAGACTCTTCCCGCCCCCGCCCCAGAGGGAAAATGCACGTGAACAAAGCAAATCGGGGGAGGCAAGAGCGACGGAAAAAGGCTACCGAGAGGGAAACGGCTGGGGGCAAAACACAAGCCAGATGGAAGGTGGCGGGGAGTGGGGATGGGAGGCGGCGCGCGGAAGAGAGTCGGGGCTGGGCTGAGGAGGGGGTTCTGAGAAGAGGGGCTGCTCCAGGAAGAGGGGCGCGGGGAGGCGCTGGGCACGGCGGATGGCCTGGAGGTGGAAGGATGGGGACACCGGGAGTAGAGCGGAGCGGTGGAGAAGCGAGGGAGGCCGATGGAGAGGCGCTGGGGAAGGACCGCGCCTGCGGGAGGGCGATGGAGAGAAGAGAAGGAGCCCAGAGGGATGGAAGCCTAGGAGGCACGAGAGGAGAGCGCGAGGACGCAGGGATGGAGGGACCGCGGGGTGGAGAGACGACGGGCGGATGGAGGGAAAGTGAAGGCGCGAGGCCGGGCCGGGCGGGCTCCGGGAGAGGTCCCCCGGGGGCAAGGACCGGGATGGGGGAGGGAGCAGGAGGAGCGCCCCGGGGCCGAGCCTGCCCCCTACCCGCGCCCGGCCGCGGTACCCACCCACGGTCCTCGAGCCGATGCAGCCCATGGCTCCGGGGGCCTCCGGGGCCCTCACCGACTCGGGGAGCGCGCCGGGGGGAGCACCGGGAGCCGCGCCGCCGCCCCAGCCGCTCTGCAGCGCCGCGGCTGTCTCCGCTCGGCTCCGCTCCCCCCTCCCCTCTCCATCCCTCCCCACGGCAGCCTCCGTCGCCGCCGCCGCTGCCGCCGCCGCCGCCGCCTGGCTCCCCCGCCCGGGCTCGCCTCCCGGCGGCCGGGGAGGGGGCGACTCAGGGATTGGCTGCGCCCGGCGCCTCCCCTCCCTGCCCCCGACCCGCCGCTGCGCTCCCTGCGCCCCTCCGCCTGTCCTTCGCAGCCTCGCGCCCTGGGGCTCCTCGCCCACTTCCCTCGGGGTGCACCCCCAGGATGCTGGAGGAGACATGGGAATGGCCCGCTTGTAGCCGGGTCAGGAGCTGAGGGCCCACCCTTGGGCTCTGTTGGGTGGACTTTGAGGGCTGCGGAGTCAGAAGGCCTTTCAGAGAAAGTGGGATGGGCGTGAGAGGACACCAGGCTAAATGGCCTTGGATACCACATTCCGCAAACACTTGTTTTCTTCCTGAGGCTGCATCTCGGACACGCGGGATCCGGATTGGATGCTGCTCAGGTTGCTCTGCGATTCGTGTGCGCTACTCTTTCCACCCAAACAGATCATGAAGTCTTCGCCAGTGGATCGTGCGTGATGCTTTCCCTATCCTCTGACCGTTCTGGATGGGTGCGGGGCTGGTGCAGGTCATCTAACTCCAGGCTTGGGTGGGGATGACACAGGAATGGGGATAATTCTATCGCGGCGACAGAGACTTGAAAATACCAGGACCCCAGGCTGACAAGAACACATGGTTTTAAACACGATTTAACTTTTCCAAGCCTTGCAGGGATGGATGTGAGGAGGCCATAAAGAGAAAACACTGCCCCCTGCCGAGAAGGAAGGACTCGGGACTACACTAAAGGCCCCATGGAAAGGAGAGGGAGATCTTGAGTTGCAGGAGTTAAGGGGCCTCTTTTTCCCACACAGGAAGAGGCAAGAGGAAGGGCATGGAGCCCCGTTCTGCCTCAATTGTTCCAGAAAGAGATTGAGCAGGCTAGGGTGGCACCAGTGAAGAGAAGCAAATGCTAATTCAAAATGTTTGCCCCCCCCCCCATAGCTTTTATGTCCCTCTTGGGGCTAGCGAGTGATAGGACAGTGGTTCAAGGTCTCTTGTGGGTTTGTAACGGAGGGAAAGGACAAATCTTCTAGAACACAACTTTATGACATTTAAGTTATGCCTGGGAAGCGACATCCTATGAAACTCCAGATGTGGGAGAGGCTGTCCATGCTGGTGCCATAATAAAATGCCTGTGATCGGGCAATTTATAAAGATTGAAAGATTGTTTAGCATTCTGTTCTGGAGGTGGGAAGGCCAAGAGCCTGGGGTCAGCACCTGCTCCAATTGTGGTAAGGACCTTACTGCATTGTAACATACAGGGAGCTGTATATGGTGAGGCACCGTGAGTATGCTGGTTTCAGCCTCTTTCTCTCATAAAGCCACTAGTGCCCACCTGTGATCTCATCTAACCCTATTTACCTCTGCATGACCCTGTCTCCAAATATCATTTACATGAATTTAGAGACTAAGTTTTCAACTCATGGGTTTGAGGGGACACATTCAAATTCTAGTAAGTATTAATAATCTAATTGCAGATCTGAGAGGAGTGATTACAGAGATAAAATTGACCTTTGGTCTATGTGCCAGAATTCAGAAACCGGGGTACATCTATAAAGCTATGGGGAAGAACATAAAACCATCAGTTATAGGTCTGTGTAGATTTTAATAATCCAGTAGGCAGGATCAGATGCTTTATTCAACAGTAGAGGGAATTTAAAAGTATTTTCTTTCTCCTGTGTCTCCTATTATTGGTTATACAAAAGAACTACCAAATGATTGCAGTTTTTCTGAAATCTATTGTCTAGCTGTAAAAGAGAGAAAACAGAAATAAAAAGAAAAGGGAGAATGAAGAGATGGAGGGAAGAAATGGAGGAGGAACAATTATCCCAGCATCGCTCTCACCTGTTATTTGTACAGACACACTGTTGAAAGGGACTAGCCAGGTACAGGTGTCATGGATCAAGTGAGCATTGCTGCTACATGCAACCCACACAAACTTCTCTCCTCTTCCAGTGTGCAGAAGAACGTATTTTATATGTTATTATGTATATTGTACTGTGGTCCAAACAGGAATAGCAACCCATTCCTTTAGTCCCCTTAGTACAGCTATGTAGAACTGGATCTGGAATGGCAAATTTAAATGCAGTTAACATGAAGGATCCCAGGCCTTAGAGACCCCGTTTCATCTTACAGTCTACACTGAAGGCATTTTCAACACTAGAGAAAAGAAGGCTATCCTGGGCTCTGTCCTCGACAGCTTCCTCTGGTTCTTGCAGGAACCCTTGCTTCATTGTCATTTAGGGGCCCTCTCCAACTCCCTTTCCCATCTCTTGAACCAAGACTAAAATTCCAGTTATGGTAAGAACAGAAGCAACCTTCCTGGGAGACAATTTGACAACAGGAGTATACATACATACATACATAAATACATACATACATACATACATACATACATGTGTGTATGTGTGTGTGTGTGTGTGTGTGTGTGTGTTCCCTCATTCTACTCAGGTGGCTGAGACAAAAGAAATGAGGGTTCAGGATGGACTGGCCTGCATAGAATGCTCAAGGCCAGCACCTGGGCAATTTTTCAAGACTCTTACCTCAAAGTGAAATCTTTAAAAAGGGCTAGGTGGGGCTAGAGAAATGGCTCAGGGATTAAGGACATTTGCTAGTATTTCAGAAAACTCAAATTAGGTTCACAACACTCACATAGTGGCTCACAATTGCCTGTAACTCTAGTTCCAGGGGATCTGAGGCCCTCTTCTGGTCTCAGTGGGGGTTGCACACACATGGTACACTTCCGTACATGTAGGCAAAACACTTGTACACATAAAATAAAAATAAAGAACTAAATAAAAATTTAAAGGGCTGGGTAAGCACTTGCCTAGACTATACAAGGCCTGAGTTCAATTACCAGGAGCACACACAGAGTAAAATCTTTAACATATGCATTGTTCTTATGGTTGTTATTAAATGTGTTCCAACTATTCCATTTATAAAAATATTCTAGGGAAATATAATATGGGCAAAAAATCAATTTGTATTAGAGCATAGTTTGCATCATACTGGGGGGCTAACTAGGTAAATTGTGATGTATATCAATAATAAAATGGTATGTAGCCCTTAATACTATAACTACATTAGCTGGCATGGAAAATTACTCATGCTAGGTTTTGATATTATTAACAAGCAGGCTATAATGTAAGAATTAGAGTTTATGAGTTTTTTGTTTTTCTTTAAAACATACACATATTCTTCCTGTCTTTTTCAGTCTCTCCATCCTAAGTAATTAATGGAATTTCCTGAGGAATGCTTATGCTTTACAAAGCTCCAACCCAACCATCAGTTACAGTTTGACCCTCAAAAAAAATCCTAACATTAATTGGTTCATTTCCAAAGTCTAAAAATACAGGACTTTGGCAGAATGCCCCAACGTGGCACTTCCTAGCTGGTTCCCTCTGGGACACAGTCCCAAGGTGAAATCAAGTCTTTCTTCTTTTCTGTTGATGCTGGCACGTGCCTTTGACCTCTTGTGGGTAGATCTTCGACAGAAGGAACCAGTCGAGCTCAGTGGCAGTACTGTTTATTATGTAGATTCCTGTTGTAGGATTCATGGACAGAATAAAAATTCCATAACCTTGGATGGAAAAAGCATTACATCTTTACATTCTCTAATAGCTGAAATTCCTCATTTACTTCAGCGGTAAAGTGGGCAGCAAATCACAGTGGTGTTAGAAGTCCTGTATCTTCATCATCGATCAAAATCACAGATGCTTATAAGACCATTGCTGAAGGGTTTATACACACACACACACACACACACACACACACACACACACACACACACACACCACTGCCGCTGCCACCAATAACAACAGCAACAACAACAACTATTTAAGTCTTTTTGTTAAAAAAAAGAGATTGGGGCTATAGCTTGAGGGTAGAACACTTGCTTAGCATGCATGAGGTTCTGTAGTTGTTTTAAGTCAATGATATTATTTATTTTATTTCTTACCAGTTTTATACATATATACAATGTACTATGATGCCATTCACCCTCATTACTTCCTTTATCCCCTTTGCTTTTTGTCTGAACCCCTCTTATTCAGGGTTCCCCAGGGGCTATACCACTAAAGAAAATAACAACTCCTCCTCCAGCAACCAGTAACAACCAAGAGCTCAGGAAGGGGTGGGCCTTTGTGGGCGCCTCCTCTATCCAAGAGGGACTGCTGAAGGGCCCAGTCTTGTGCAGGTGTCCGTAACTGCTCTGTGTTCATGAGTGCAACAGCCATATTGTATCCGGATGGCAGTGTTTCATGGAACTCCCTCCCATCTGCCAGCTCTTAATTCTTTCTGTCCACTCTTCTGTAGTATTTTAGGCCATAGGTTTATTCCCCAGCACCACAAAAATAAACAAACAAATAAATGAATTGTCTTTGAGCTGGCTGTGCACAGACCTATAATCCCACTTGGCCATTACTGGGACATGAAGGCAAAAGTTCGAGGTCAATCTTGGCTATATGGCAAGTTCAAGGTCAGTCTAGGTTATATGAAACCCTATCTTAAAAAACAAAACAAAACAGGGGGCTGGAGAGATGGCTCAATGGTTAAGAACACTGGTTGTTCTAGTAGAAGACCCTGGTTCAAATCCCAGCACCCACATGGTGACTAACAACCACCTGTAACTCCAGTTCCAGGGGATCCGATGCCCTCTTCCATCCTCCAAGGGCATTGCATGACATAGGTGCATTTACGCATATGCAGGTATAATAACACTCATACACATAAATAATAAATAAATAAATAAATAAATACTCCCATGAACCAGAGCTGTGAGCCCCTCCTGTGAGCTGGAGCTGTGGTCCCCTCTTGAAAATTTTCTCTGGTAGTGGGCTGATGGTGGAAGAGATTGGAGGAAGTTGTACATGGCAATGGCTTTGTGTCTGTGTAGACTTATACTTGGGACAGGGGAAGTTTCTGTCATTTGCAGATTTTAGTCTTGGAAGAACTGATTCTCAAGAATGGACTTCCCACCTCCCTTCTTGACCAGCTATGGTCTGGCCTCCACACGAGGTCCTGGGCACCCAGGCCCTGAGGTTGGACCCTTCCCATTCCCAGGCACCAAGAGGTTTTCCATCATTTTTCTATTATTCTTCTACAGCCCCAGTGCACCTTCACCTGTGCCCTACGGAAAATGCAAAGCACCTAATTGCATGTCTAGAAACTAAAAAAAAAAAAGAACATTAGACAAGTAGTTGCAGAAGCTGGGGGGCGGGTGAAGAGTAAGTATATTAAAGATACATTGTATCCATGTATGAAATTTTCAAAGAATTAATAAAAGTATTACATTAAAAAAGCAGAGCCTGGAGAGATGGCTCAGCAGTTAAGAGCACTTATTTCTCTCCAGAGCACCCAGATTTGGTACCCAGCAACCACATAGCGGCTAACAACCGGTTCCAGAGATCCAATGCCAATTTTTGGCCTCCGCAAGCATTGTATAACATGGGTGCACCTACATGCAGACAAAGCACCATACATATAAAATAAAAATAAATTTTTAAAAATTGAAAAAAAGCAACTATATTACTATGCTAGGAATGCAGGGCATTAAAAAAAATTTCAAACCTCCTGAATTCTAATGAGAGGACTCACTCATTGTTCTGCGGTTTAATCTGGTTAACAGTTACAAATGAACTGACCAGGTAACACACTGGCATCCTGGAGACTGATAGTAGGTACTTCCTCTCATGTACAAGACTATGAGAGGGCCTGCAACTCAGAGGATAGATAGCTCCATAGTTCCATATGTGCACATGTACGTACACACACACACACACACACACACACACACACGAGCCCATGCCCCATTTCCAAACTATGTGGTGTTTCCTAACAAATGGAGAGCACCAAACCCAGCAGCTTAATAAACTGTATCTTTTATTTTAGTGAGAGACATTAGATCAAATAAAAGGACCAGAAAAGACCCAGCTGAGAGAGAGATGTTCAAAGTCCAAGAGAGCAAAATTAGTTTACTGGGCAGCCAAGGAGGTAGGAAAAGGCTCACAGACAGGTGTTCTCTCCTACTCCTCCATGCCAGCAGATGGAGAGATGGCCCACATGCCAGTGGGTGGCAGGTGTGATGTTGGAAAAATAAAGGACTCCTGTTTGATGGCATCTCTTTTCTCTGGGAAATAGGAGGCAAGATCATATACTGAGAGGGCATGGGAGCGAGAGGGGGGAAAATAAGATAATATGCAAATACCACTTTGCAGCTGGAACAAACTTCTGTCTATACCCACGGGAAGATGCGTACCCTTGCAGTTGAGACACCTGGAACTTGGAGAGACTTAACATTCTTTTTCATGTATGCGTGTCCATGTTTGTATGTGCACATGTGTGGAAGGCAGGGGTCAATGTGGAATGTCTTCTACTATTGAACTCTACCTTATCTTTTGAGATAGGGTTTCTCACTGATTGGCTAGCCTGGCTAGAGATCTCTGGGATCTGCCTTTCTCCAGTGCCAAGGCTACAAACACACACCACTACACCTGGCTTTGAGGGTGCTAGGGATATAGATGCAGGCCCTTGTGTTTGCACACAGGTACTTGACTTACTGAGCTATCTTCCCAGCCCCATCAATTGAATTTCTTGTCCTCGAGACTATCCAGTTAAAAAGAGGAGCCAAACCTTATACTCTATTCCTCAGATGGAAAATCCATCCTAGGTATTGTAGGAAAGCTTTATTTGTTTCTTCATTTGCTTTAAATAATCAGTGTTACTCTGTTAATGGAATTTTAGTTGATATACATTCTTTTACTTCTGATTTCATCTATTTATGTTCCTAAATTTGGAAATGGAAAAGCAGTCACTTTGTTTCAGAGACTTATAGAGGTGTCGAATGTTGTCCATACTGTCCTGCTTAACGTCTCTGAAAAGAGTGTGTCTTGGGACATAAAGGAACATGTTTGGGATCTTCTCTCCTCAGTCAGCTTTAGGGATGCTCATGTGTTCACAGGAGCCCTGCTTGCTTACAGCATCAGAAATGGGAGCCCTGATGTCGGAGAACTTTGGTAAAACAACCTTGGGGTCTGTGTGGAAATCACAAGAATCTGAGAACTAGCAATGATAGACATACTAATTTATTTCTTTAACACATTTGGAGATTTTTGAAGGGAAAGGTTGATATCTGGAAGGTCTCACTATGAAATCTACTATGTAGGCCAGCATGGCTTGGACTATGAGCAATTCTCTTGCCTCAGCATTTCAAGTTTTGGGATTACATGTATGAGTCACCATGCCTGGCTGTATTCTTTTAAATGGGAGCAATTTCTTCAAAACTCAGTGAACAAAGGGGTCAGGAGTGAGGCTAGAAGCCTGGTGTGGTGGTGCACACCTTTAATCCCAGAATTCGGGAGGCAGAGGCAAGTGGATCTCTGTGAGATCGAGGCCAGCCTAGTCTACATAGTGAGTTCCAAGCCAACTGCAGCTACAGGGAGACCCTGTCTCAAAGAAACAAACAAAAAAAGAGGCTGCTTTTGGGGTGGTTAGGGACCCTATTCATACACAGGTAAAAATATAGAGCTGAGTTCCAGGCGAGTGGGGGTGTTCACAGCAGTGTAAGTTGCATTTCCACAGAGTAGGGAATGGCTATGAAATTAGCCATGGTGGTCCGTGGAGTTCTCTTCACCTCACTTCCACCCTCAGCTGGATTCCCAGAACGATTAATAAATGAAGTTCCGGGCTTCTTTGCTGGTGGAGGGTCCTGTGTTGGACAAGAAACATTTGCCGAGGAAGGAAGGATGGCTCCAAAGAGCTGTGTCGAATGCCATGATCCAGCCACACTCTGGCTTCTGTTGATCATGGGCTTCAAATGACGGATCTCTGAACTGTTAAACGCTGAGGGAGATAAAACCCTTTAGGCCAACACACATTGCTCACTTGACTTTTACATGCCATTTCAAACCTTTGCAAAGTACTTCAACTCTGAGCTGGCTCATTCCCATGTGTAAGTGGATAAAGAAGCTTATAGCATGGGCAATGTGGCAAGCTCTCCCTTTAGGACTGTCCCCAGGCACACAACTCCTACGACCTAAATGGATGTGATGGTTGCTATTCATTATTAACTTGACTAGATTTAGAATTAACTAGAAGACATACTTCTGGGCATGTCTATGAGGGTGTTTTCAGAGAAATTTAAGTGAGGAAAGAAGACCCACCCTGAGGCCCTAGATTGAACAAAAGCAAGAAAGCAGGCTGAGCACCAGCAAGGATCACTCTCTGCTTCCTGACAGCTGTGACTAGCTGCCTCACACTCCCGCAGCCGCACTTCCCTGCTGTGCTGGACTGTATTTTCTCAAACTTATCTCAAGTTAGGAGCTTCCTTTAGTTGATTTCCTTAGGTATTTGAGTTCACAGCAGAGAAAAGTCACAAATACAATGGGCAGGTCAGTTTCATCGAATCCACATTGTCTCTGATCTTTGTTCAACAGGTGGGAGTGCAACAGACAAATGTTTCCTGGAGACCCTCACAGCAGCTGCGCGTCAGAGGGTCAAGGGACTGGATCTGCCTGGTCTTTTTCTTCAGGAAGAGGGCGTGTGGGAACACTGAGCAGAGAGTTGCTGCTGATTTGAAGGTTCTTTCTGCTCTGACTTGGGTATGATTTGTCTCCTTCAGACTCATGTTCTGAAAGTTTGGTCCCCATATCACAGTATTGGGAGATGATGGAGCCCTTTAAGAGATGGAGGAGACAATTAGGTCACTGGGGGAACCATCCTCACAAGGGGTTAGTGCAGTCCCAGAGGAGAGAGTTAGGGCTGTCAGGATTGAGTTTGGTGTTGTTTAGAGTGGGTGGTTATTGCTAAAATTCCTTCTTTCGGGGGAGTAGAGAAGTTCACCCCTTCCTCCCTTGGTCCCAATGACAAACCAAGGTACAGTTCCACCAAAGTGCATTCTGGGAAACCAATGAGTTTATTGGGCTTACTTACAGAACAATGGGTGAGGGTTTACTCTACAGGAGTGTGGGTGCTCTCCCACTAAAGCACTGGAAAGTCCTCACCCAAGCATAGATGACGGCTTCCCATAACCATCATCTAGAGGCTAGAGAGACCCTCCCCTAGTCTTCCTCAGTCTATAGGCTTTAGCCCTTTCCCCGGGCCACATGCAATGAGGGCTGTATTACTTATCACAGGGTTTGAAGTATGGCTGGATACTCAGTGAGGGTCTCCCTGCCACGCCCTCTATTAGGGAGCATGAACACTCAACAAGTCTGGTTGTGAGGGTCTTTGGCAAGTGGGCATAACTGAACTCAGGAAGATGGCCTCTGTGTCTCTCTGAGGACAGTCCTCAGAGAGGTAATAAAACCTAGCACCCCTCTTCAATCTCTCTCTTCCTTGTTCCCCATTCACAGCTCTCACATGAATTTCTGCCATGTGATACCATGTACCATGTTGTGTTGAGCATGAAGCCTGGCTACCCAAAACTTAGATGTGCATATTTCCAAACCATGGGCCAAAATAAACCTTTTTTTTTCCTTATAAAATATCCAGTGTTAGCCAGGCGTGATGGCACACACCTTTAATCCCAGCACTCAGGAGGCAGAGGCAGGTGGATCTCTGTGAGTTCAAGGCCAGCCTGGTCTACATGGTGAGTTCCAGGCCAGCTGGGGCTACTGGGAGACCCTGTCTCAAAAAAGA
>NW_008333818.1:893313-894945 GCF_000622305.1 Nannospalax galili
AGGAGAGAGGAGTTCAAAGCTTCCTCATATAAAAATAACTGTTTGGTTACCCTGATTTGATTATTCTATACTGGATCATGTAGTTACCTTGTACTTCATAAATATGCATAATTGTTATGTGTTAACTTCAGAGGATAGTGTGATAAGAATAGGAGGTAGGAATTGGTTAGGCAGTTAGGATAAAAAGACCCCAAAGAAATGTAGCGAGTTTCTTGGCTAAAAGTCAAAATGTCCTTGGGCCTGTTAGCAACATACTCTGTTCCAAGGCCAAAAATGTCAAAAGTATTTGGGAGCTTGTATGTAATCCTTAAAAGATTTTAGGGTTACCTCTTAAGAGGGGGGTATGTTGGAAGAAAGGGAGTGGGCATGGATTTGATCAAAACATCTTATATGCAGGTATGAAATTCTCAATAAAGTTTTGTTTTTTTTTAAAAAAAGAGCATTGGCTGCTCTTGCAGAGGACCTGGATTCAATTCTCAGCACCCATGTGACAGCTAACGACTGTCTATAACTCCAGTTCCAGGGGAATCTGATGCCCTCTTCTGACCTCTGTGGGCACTGCACGACATGGGTGCACTTATATGCATGCAGGCAATACAGTCATACACATAAAATAAAAAATAATAAATAAAAAATATTTTTAAAAATACCCAGTGTCAGATATATTGTGATAGAACATGAAATGGACTAAGACGCCATCCAAGCACTCTGATGAGGAAGACCAGCTCAAGATCTCTGGGATGGGAGATGCTCCTGCATCTCTCTCCAAGGGCCTTAGGGTGCTATCATTGTGACCAGGTCACAACAGACCAGGTAGGATGAAGGAAGCAGGCCCTAGAGTCTAGGCAACCAGGAGTCTGAGGCCAGGAGTTTGTAAATCCCAGAGAGTAGGAACAGATAGGATTTTTCAGAAGTCAGGGAATTAGCCAACCATCCCAAATCCCCCAGCTGAAGAGAAAGGTCCCATATGCAGTATAGAGAGCAGCCTCCATGGCCCTTCTTCCTCCTTGGCGGTTTTATACCCCACCTTCCAGGGAGAATGACAGGAACCAGGACTGGAAGCTTGGCTCCTGACCACGGCAGATTCTGTATCTATCCACTCGAGGACAGTGTGTGTGTGTGTGTGTGTGTGTGTGTGTGTGTGTTAGAGGGTTGTGGGGAAAGAGCAGCAAATATCCCATTATGTTCTGGAGCCTTCCAACCTCCTGCGGGGAACCCCTGAGTCCTCACGTTTAAGCGGGCTCCTCTGGGAGAAATACCCCTGCCTAGTGCTGACGAGCCTGTTGTAAATGCTTGCTAAAGTGAGGATATGTTTTAGCTTCAAGTTCTTCCTGCCTGAAACCTCTTCCACTTCTGTGATGGATAAGATAGAAGATAGACAGATGACAGACAGGTATTTTATTTATTATTTTTATTTTATGTGTATGTGTGTATTGCCTGCATGACGAGCCTGTTGTAAATGCTTGCTAAAGTGAGGATATGTTTTAGCTTCAAGTTCTTCCTGCCTGAAACCTCTTCCACTTCTGTGATGGATAAGATAGAAGATAGACAGATGACAGACAGGTATTTTATTTATTATTTTTATTTTATGTGTATGTGTGTATTGCCTGCATGTAGGTAAGTGCACCCATG
>NW_008333818.1:897027-937192 GCF_000622305.1 Nannospalax galili
GATAGATAGATAGATAGATAGATAGATAGATAGATAGATAGATAGATAGATGATACATAGATACATAGATACATAGAGGTCCCATCTGCTCTCTCCTTTGAGTGAGCCCACTAAGTCTAGAAAAGAGAAGCCCGGGGCTTTTATTTTTAACAAAAACTGGAAGCCGAATATGGTGGAATGTCCCTATAATCCCAGTATTAGGAAGGCTGAGTCAGGAGGATTGCTGTGAGTTTGAGGTCAGCTTGGGCTACATAGTGAGTTCCAGGTCAGCCTGAGCTACACAGTGAATTCTTGTCTCAATAAAATCAAACAAATAAAAAGAACAGTGGAGGCTGGGCATGGTGGTGCTCATCTGAAGTAAGATTACAGATGTGCACCACCATGGGAGAACTGAGACTGGAGGATCATGAATTCAAGGCCAGCCTGGGCTACATAGTGCATTTGAGGTCATCCTGGGCTATGTGATGAGGTCACCCTGTTTCAAACAAGCAAACAAAAGCTCGTGAAATAAGAAAGCAAACAAATAAAAAGCAGTAGACACACAAGACATTAGCTACAGATTGCTGAGTGTTCGAAGTTGAGAGAAATCAGCTTCCTTGCTATCTTTTCAAAGACAAGAAAAAAATCTGCTTCCCAGACTAGTTAGTGGCTGCACTTTGACTGCCATTCAGGTCCTCTCATTCCTAGGCTTCCATTCTTTTCCCTGTTTTATGACATTTATTATTTTTCATGATTACTCAACTAAAACATTAAATACTACTGGAATAAACCTGGTCCTCTTCCTTCTTTGCTCATAAAATGAGTTAAACAGAATAGTGTTTTGAGAGAGCTGACCCCCTGACATGTTTTACTACAATAAAATTAAAGGAAAAAAAAAACCCACAATGCATTGTTTTAATTCTGGACTTCCAGAGCTAACTACTCTTGAGTTCTGCAGGTTCAAGAATGGGTGTGTAGTCCTGGGGGTAAGTTCAAGTCATTGTTTGGCTAAGGTTTCCTCATGATAAGCTGATGGGGATAGACACTGGTCCCTGGGGTGGGGGACCACTTGCAGGCTGTTCACTTGGTGAGTCAATTAAGATTGTTCTGCCTGCCAGTGGCTCCACCCAAATGAGGAAATCTGAAGGAGACTGCAAACTTAACTTCAGGTAATGTGTGTATCTCTTGAACTTAGAGTAATACAAACACTATGTACTCATTTTAGAAAAAAATTTAAACACAGCTTAGTAGGAAGAAAATCTGTCATCACTCTGGGTCTTATACTACTAACGTTCTGATATATTTCCTTTGTACCTATGTGTTTCTGTATGTGTATGTGTGTGTGTGTGTGTGTGTGTGTGTGTGTGCATGTACATGCTTGTGTGATATGTAGGTAGTCTTAGTAGAGGTTGACTTTTCACTTTTTTAAAGATTATTTTTAGTTGTAATTATGTATATGCCTGTGTTTGTGTGGGAATTTTATATGCGTGAAGATGTTTATGGCAATCAGAAGAGGGTGTCAGATCCTCTGGAGCTGGAGTTATAGGCAGTTGTGAGCCACCCTACATCGGTGCTGGGATCTGACTCAGGTCCTCTGCAAAAGCAGTAAGTGCTCTTAATCTGAGCCATCTCCCCAGTCCCTAGTCCCCCTTTTCTAAAGAAAAAACCTCTTTTTTAAAATATTCATTTATTTGGGGGGAGAGGCATGTGCCACTGCACACGTGTGGAGATCAGAGGACAAGTTGTGGGAATCGGTTCTCTTCTATCATGTGAGTTCCCAGGGTCCACTGCAGATGGTGGTGTATCCCTACAAGTGCCATTACCTGCCCAGCTATCTTGCCAGCCTGTGACTTTTCTTACTGAAAGTAGAAAACTGTGTTAGGAAGAGTTAGAATGAAAACTGTGCTCTTCATTCTCAGCCTGGCACACGTTGCTTGGTCTTCCTTCTTCCTCCCAGTGTCTCTCTAGTTTCCTTCAGAATCATGTTCCTGAAAAATCTACCCACGCTTACCTTGTCTTCTCCATTTCCTCACCTTAATGCAGTCCTCAGCACCCCTCGAACGGAATCTCCACATTACTGAAACAGCTCCTCCTGTCATGGAATCTTCACTCTACTGAAACAGCTCTCCTGGGGTCTGTATTCTCATGTGGACAGATGTTGTTCTTGCTTTGTGCACCAGGAACATTTCACACAATTGATTACTTCCAAAGACTTTTTAGTCGAGGAGGAAACAGCAGTTAATAAAACAACAACAATAAAACCAAGCCGAGTGTGGTAGCCCATGCCTTTAATCCCAGCACTCTGGGAGCAGATGAATCTCTATGAGTTTGAGTCCAGCCTGGTCTATATAGTCTCAAAAAAGAAAAAAAAACCCTAAATTATATATTTATATATAGTAGTTAGTATTCAAATCAAATACTAAATGATATATTTACGATAAGTGCTATGAAGTAAAATGAAGGTGCGGAGGAAAATAAATAGGGTTGATAAATGTAGTTTTGATAGGGTTTTCATTAGTGGAGTCACTGGACAGATATGATATGAAGGAACTATATGAAGGAAATAATAGTGTGAACCATACAGATGTTTGTGTGCCACAGTTTGGATACAGGCTGTTGTGTGTATGTGAGCACTTAGTCCCTAGCTGGTAGCATGTTTGGGATGGCTGTAGAACCTTTTGGAGGTGGAACACACCTAGAAGAAGTTGGTCACTGTGGAGAGGGCCTTGAAGTTTATTGCTCAGCCTGGTTCTAGTCCAAGCACTCTCTCTCTCTCCTCTCTCTCTCTCTCTCTCTCTCTCTCTCTCTCTCTCTCTCTCACACACACACACACACAATCATTGTAGCTCCTGGGTCTCTCCTCTCTCTCTCTCTCTCTCTCTCTCTCTCTCTCTCTCTCTCTCTCTCTCCTGGTTGGTGCCATGTATCAAGCAGCTGTTGAACACTCTACCTGCTCCAGTGGGAGCCTTCTGCCAGGCCTCCCCAACAATGATGAACTTTAGCACTCACCACTATGGGTCAGAATAAATTTTTCCTCCACTAAGTTGCTCCTGTCAGGTGTTTGTTCACAGTGATGTGAAAAGTTAACTAAGGCAGAAGGCTGGTACCAGGAATGGGTACATTGCTGTGGTGGCCTGAAATGTGGTTCAGAGGCATTTGGAACTGGTTTGCAGGAGGAATGTTGAAGAGTTTGGGGCATCAGTCTATAAAAGACCCAGAATGCTATAAGCAGAGCTTAGTGAGCTGTTCTGGAGAGCATTCAGAATATCAAAATGCTGATAAAAATGTGGAAAGTAAAGACTGTGCTCATGAAGTTTCAGAGAGAAGCAAGGACTTTATCTGGAGATGGGCTAGAGGCCATTCTTGTTATATTCTGGCAAAGAATCTGGCTATATTCTACCAATGACCTGAAAATTTTCATGAGGTTGAATTTAAAAGTAAATGACTAATTAATTTGGTGCAAGAAATTTGAAGACAGCAGTAGCATTCAGGCTGGATATAGTTATTGCTCACTGCTTTTATCCAGATTTAGAGTGATAAGAAATAGGAAGTAGAACAGAGAGATGTGAAAAATGTGCAGTTCTGTGTGGAAAAGAGTGTGAGTTTAAAGTTGCAAACAAGATTGGTGAAGACAAAAGGGATTAATGTCATTAAAGAGCAACCAGACACTTTGTATTAGGACAGTAGGAAAGGCACCTTGACGTTGAGAACCACCCCCAGAAGGCTCCAGGGTGTAAAACTGAAACTCATTTGAAAAACATTCATTTAAGTTGGATATGGTAGCACATGCCTTTAATTCCAGCATTTGGGAGGCAGAGGCAGGTGAATCTTTATGATTTTGAGGTCAGCCTGATCTACATAGAGCGTTTCAAGTTCCAGGCCACCCAGTGCTACAAAGGCAGATCCTGACTTAAAAAACAAAAAGAGGGGCTGGAGAGATGGCTCAGCAGTTAAGAACATTGACTGTTCTTGCAGAAGACCAGGTTTCGAATCCCAGCACCCACATGGCAGCTAACAACTGTCCGTAACTCCAGTTCTAGGGGATCCGACAGCCTCTTCTGTCCTCCGAGGGCATTGCATGACACGGGTGCACTTACCTACATCCAGGCAATACACGTATACACACAAAATTAAAATAATAAATAAAATATTTTAAAAAGAGAGGAGAGGGAGAGAGAGAGAGAGAGAGAGAGAGAGAGAGAGAGAGGGCTCTGAAAGATAGAAGCCTATACTATGCTTTGCTTGAAAACTGCTGTCTAGGGAAATGTCTTAATGGTTTCATCCATGGGTATTTGGAAGACACTGTAGCCATTGTCCAAAGGTGACAGGCTACAGCTTTATCTGGCAGCAGAATTTGGTAGCATCCACATGGTCCTGGTTTTGCAGACACACAGAATGCAAGAATAACAGGAACAAGGAGGCTTGGACCAAGATTCCAGAAAAAAAAAAATTAGTGAGGCCAAGGCAGTATATAGCAAGGTCAGATTTCCTTCAAGGAAGCTTTGAGAAGTCACTGTATGAAGTTTTGAGGGTGAGGCCTAAGTTCAGTAGAGAACCTAGGATGTTAGAGATGCCAGGAATGTAGAACATCTGCTAAAAAAAAATCTGTTAGCCAGCCCAAGAGGGGTCACATATGCTGCAGGTGACAGCTGTTGGCATGGGGCTACCCAAGCCCACTGGAGCCCAGATGAGGCCACTACAAACCCTGAATTCACATATAGAGGGGTTTGATGCTTGCCCTCCTGGGTTTCAGGCTTGCTTTGGTCTAACCTATTCTTGCTATGTCCCCACCCCCCCCCTTTTGGAATGGAACTGTTTACTATGTACCATTATATATTGGAAGAAAGTGATTCTCTTTTTCACTTCATAGGCTTGTGCTTTGAGTCTCAGAAGAGAAGCTGGACCTCCGACTTTTAAATGATTTTGAAACTGTTAACACTATGAGGATTTTTGAGGTTGAACTGAATGTATTTTGCATTTTGAGAACCTCTGGGGGACAGAGGTAGAATGGAACGGTTTGAATGTAAAATGTTCCCACAGGCTCATGTGTTTGAACGCTTGGTCCCTAGCTGATGGCGCTGTCTGAGGAAGCTGTGGAACTTTTAGGAAATAGGCCTACCTGGAAGAAGTGGGTCAATAGTGGTGGACCTTGAGAGGTATACCCCAGTCCCACTTCTGACTCTAGCCTTCTCTGCCTCCTGGTTGGTACCATGAAGCAAGCAGCTTTTGAACATTCTTGCTGCCCCAGACTAAGCCCTGTACCATGCCTTCCCCATTGTGAAAGAAAGTTCCCAGAAAGAATTCAACAACTTGGACTCAATTGATATGCTCACCAACTGATTAGCACTCCAGAGATTGTGGAGAGTCTGGAATGTTGCAGATCCAGAGCCTATTCACAAATCATACGGGGACATCTTTAACCCCACAAATACCCACACCTTGCCTACCTCTGTTTCTGAATTGACATTCTCGTGACTAATAAAATGTTTTAGCTTAGCAGACCACCAGGTCCTACCAATCAAAAAGCTAAGAATGTCAGCAGATGGCATCTGAGACCTATAGTAGAAACACCCTCTCTTTGCTATGACCTGCCTACTGGTATCCACCAGTGTATTTGAAAAGTATCTTGATTTATGACTTTTCTTTGTTCTGTTACTATAAAAATGTAATGTTACTGTTACCACCCTGAAACATGGAATTTGGTATAACCTAAATCTGTATCCCAGGGCCATGGTCACCCATATTTGGCTCCAGAATAATCTCTTATCCCCTTTGAGGTGAGAGTTATGCATGATGGGTTCTAACACTTTGAACCATGACCCAAAATAAATCCTTCTGCCTCTCAGTTGCTTCTGTCAGGTATTTTGTCATAGCAAAGGTAAAAGTAATACCCCATGAGGGACATTGCATTTTTTGTTTTGTTTTGTTTTGTTTTGGGGCCGGTTGAAGCAAGTTGCTACAGTGCTGTCATGGATCTATTTCCTGACCATCAGCCATCATGAAGCTGGCGACTGGGGAGGGGGGAGCCTCTAGTGACCTAGAGAATACCTTAACCTGCAATTAGGCCACAAAATAAACAGAACAATACAGTGACAGCTAGGTCTATGGTGATGGTTATCAGGCTGTTAACATTCCCCATTAGGAAGAATGGAGTAGTTGTGATTGAGATTCTGGTTACAGTTACCTCTGAATCCCCAGCTGTATATGGTCTTGGGGGGAGGGGTTCTATAGTATATAGAATTGGAAGGTTCTTGTAAACAACTCCTCACCCAAGTTCGTGTACGTAATCCCCCAAAACCCATTGGTTCACCAAGGTGGACTTGAATGGAATTGGTTCTTTGTTTTTGTAAGTGCCCTATCTAGGGTGAATAGATATTTTTTTAATGTGCACCCAGGAAAAGTCATATGACATGGGATTCCAGGCATGTGCCACAGTGCTTAGCTTTGTGGAATAACATTCAAGGTACAGGGAATGTCAAATGCCAGGCTTCAAGGTAGGAGTATGTCTTGCCATTGGAGGGACAGACAGTAGGCCAGTGTTGCTGAAGCAAAATCGGGTATATAAGTACAAGGAACATTTCTGGCAGATCTGAGTGGGGCCTGGGCAAGGTCTGTCCAATTTACTTAATTTTCTCAGTACAATCAGAAGCAAGGTTATCAGCTGAGCGTGAGGGTGAGGAAGGAAAAGCATAGGAGATAGGAGGTCTAGAAGTCTTCCCAGAGAGTGGGAAGGTAAATGGACAGGAAAATTGGGCTGCTATTCAGGAAGCAGACTGCCAAGGGGACACTGTCTTTGTCATGAATTTTCAGATGAGGCTGGCCAGAAGGTCTACGTACTTTTCTCCAAGCCTGCCGAACTGCGTGGGTTCGGGCATGGAGTTGATAGAGTGGAGTTTAATCCAGGACTGGGTTTTGCAAGTACCAAAAAGGGAGAGAAGTTCACAAGGGAATCAAGAGCAGATTCAAGAGAGTGACTTTAACAATTGTCTAAGGAATTTGTACTAATGTGGAAGCATGGTAGTAGAAGTATAAAGAAAAGTTAATGTGAATCATAGGTCTTGGGATCAAAGAAGTGTTGGAGGTAAAAGAAAAGAAGGGGCTAGAAAATAAAAGAGCCTGGGTACAGGGAGGACAGTTTAGCATTCCAGAGTGAAATGGTGGGACGAGGTCTCTTTGGAGGTGTGATGTGTGATGTGTGACAGAATGAACAGAAAAATGAAACTAGTCTCAGTTGAGATGTGCTATCAGGTGAGGGGCTCACGAGACCCCACTCCTAACCGAGGCAGATAGTGGGTGCTGAGGGAGAGAGAATCAGTTCTCTTTAGTGGTGTGGTCCATGATAGGCTGCTCACACTCCAGTGTACCGTCTTACACCCATGCACATTTTATACTATAAAAAGGGGGGGCATGAAGGGGAGAGTGAGGGGTAGGTAATCTAAGCACATTGTATTCATGTATGAAATTACCAAAGAATATATAATAATAATAATTTTAAAATGTTTTACTTATTATCTTGTGTGTATGAGTGTATTGCTTGGATGTAAGTGCACCTGCATCTTGCAGTGCCTGCGGAGGTCAGAAGAGGGTATCAGATCGTCTGGAACTGGAGTTGTGGAAGGTTGTTAGTGGCCCTGTGGGTGGGTGCTGGGATTTGAACCCCAGTTCTCTGCAAGAGCAGCCAGTGCTCTTAACTGCTCAGCTTACTCTCTAGCCCCAATAATAATAGTTTCTTTTAAATAGATGTGCGATCAGTATAAAGTACACACTGAATTCCTTTGACTTAGCACCAATAAGAAGTAAATATATCACTAATAAGTTTTAAAATATCAGTTACATGTTGAAATGGTAGGATTTTGGACATAATAGTTTAAGAAGGTATATTGCTAAAGCCAGTGTCTCTCATTTTAAATTGTTTAAAAAGTTATGGGTGTGGTTCACATTGTGTTTCTATTATGTTTCATGGGAGAAATGGGGGTGGTAGGTAAGTTATGAAAGGGGAGAAGGACGAGGAATAGAGAGGCAAGTTGAGGATCATCCTTGTGGATATTAAAGTGACTGAAAACTCATGGTAGAATCATTTTGGAATGAGTGATGCTGAACTGGACTGCAACAATCTTCAAGGAATGAGAGTGTGAGGCCCAGGATGACAAGTGATTGTATCAGTACACAGTTCTGCTGGAAGACTTTGGGGAAGAACAAAGAGGAATTGTCCAGGCATGCCAATGAGGATCCAAAGAGATATTTGTTCCATAGTCAGTGCTGGTGGTACAAAGGCTGTGGTGGAAAGACATTTAGTGTTCCTGGAAAGGGCTACAAAGGACGGTTGTCCTCAGAAGAGACCCCAACAAAGGAGAGAACACTTTTGCTTTTACTGAGAATGGTCTGTGAACATCATAGGCACCTGGAAGATTTTGGAGTTGAGCAGGGAAAGAAGATGTAAAATGAGTTGAGGACTTAGAACCTCTTAGGTGACTGACATCTATGGGGTTAGCAAACTTAGTGTGCTGAGCTCTGGTGGACTCAAGACAGAGAGAATGGGGGTGAGGCTGTGAGTACAGGCAGATTGAGAGGAGAGGGTATCTTTTATACTGAGTCTGAGGAAGGAGGCACACCTTCTTGTCTACCTGGTCACCAAATGCTGGAGTCCCTCAAAGTCTACCTTCCAAATCCCTCTCAACTTCTCATGAAAAAATTGCACTATTGTTTGGATTTTATTAATTAATAAAGGTTAACCAAAGGCACATGTGTTAAAGGCTTGGTTGCCAGATAGTAGTGATACTTTTAGGAGGTACTTTTAGGAGGCGTGGCCTGATGGAGAAAAGCTAGGTCATAGGGGATCCACCCTTGAAGGGAATATTAGGACCCTGGCTCTTCCTTAAAAATATTTTATTTATATAATTTTTACTTTATGTGTATGAATATTTTGCCTGTATGTATGTAAATGCATAATTATTTGTTTGTTTTATGTGTATGAGTGTCTTTGTCTGCATGTATGTAAGTGCACCTGTGTTATGCAATGCCCTCAGAGGCCAGAAGAAGGTGTTGAATCTCCTGGCAGCGGAGTTAAGGATGGTTCGTAGCCACCATGTGGGCACTGATAGCAGAACTCGGGTCATCTGGAAGAGCAGTCAGTGCTCTTAACTGCTGAGCCATCTCTCCAGCCCTTTATTTATTATTTTAATTTTATGTGTTTGAGTGTTTTGTCTGCATTTATGAAAGTGTACCATGTGTAAGCCATGCCCTCAGAGGCCAGAAGAAGACACTGGATCCCGCAGAACTGGAGTTAGAGGTGGGTGTCAGCTGTGTGTGGATGCTGGGAACCAAACCCAGGTCTTCTGGAAAGGCAGCCAGTGCTCTTTACTGCTGGGCTATCTCTCTCACCTGCTCTTTTTCCTTCTTATCTGTTATAAGGTGAGCAGTTTCCGTCACTATCCCTACAGGGCCTGGTGACCATGGGCTTTAAGTAATACAACTTGATAGATGAAACCCTTTTAAGTAACACAGCTTGCTAGGTGATTTCCTTAACTAAGAACATCTTCAAATTACCATGCAGATACTTAAGAAAGTGAAACTTGACTATAATTCTCTCTACTCTAGATGAGTGTATCACACTGCCCTCTGTACACTGGCTTATTCTGGGTGTGCTTAGAACAAAACAGCTCTTGCTCCAGAGCTGTGACTTTCAAGAGAAAACCACACTATGTAAGAAGCCATGAAGCCAGAAGCTGAACCAAGCCCAGAATGTCTTCCTCCTTTCCTCCCTTCCCTCCCTCCCCATAGTCAATCCATCACTAATTTCTGCTCATGACTTAAGATTCCTAAACTCTAATCTCTCCACTTTTGTTCTTCTGCATAAACCTCTCTTCTGGCCTTCCTGCCCACCATAGTTTCAACTGTACACTTGCATCTGACCCTTCCTGCTATTGTCCACACTGCCCTTCTGTGGATTTCCAGCATTCCTAACTCTGTCCATGGCATTCTGTGTAATCTAAAGCTCGCAATGGCTCCCCATTGTTCTCAGGATAAAGCAAAAGCTCTTCCTCATGTTCTGCAGTCTCCCCACCCCATCTAGCCTTTCCTCGGCCTTCACTGCACTTCACTCACAGACACTCCACCAGGCCTGCCTCTCTGGGGTCCTGGGGAGGACTCAGTCCCGGGCTGTCTCACAGCCTTGCCGGGGTTGCTCCTTCCACTTAACTCCTGCATATCTTCCAGCTTTCACCTTGGACATCCCTTTCTTGCGCTAAAGGTCCAGGTGATATGTCCCAATTGCATGCTCTTCCTCTAGAACAGCTGTGGGTTGACCTTTGTTTGTTATTATTTGATAACTATTTTCCCTAGTAGATCCCCTAAGGGCACTGACTCTCCATGAGGGCTGTCTTTGCTCAGTATTTTACTCACTTGATGCCAAAAGGCTGAGAAACAGCTTTGTTCAATAGTATATCCCACCACAAGATATTCTGTGTGCTGCAGGTAAACAACCCATGAATGATCTGGGGTGTCGTAAAAACCCTGAAATACAGGGTTGGCCTCGATCTACTAGGCAATCCCAATGGTTCTGCACAGTGAGCAAATGTACATAAGGCTTTAGATTTGTGCCAGGCACCGTGCTGGGCTGATACCACGTCAACTACAGCAACTTGACTGGAACTCAGATTGTTGGGTAGCACAAGTGTTATATCTCACACTTGGGTACAAGGCCAGCAGGAGTTTGCCTGAGCAAGTCTACAATCTCAGCACCTGCTATCTTTACTAAAGTCCTTTCCTCTTTCTGATACAGGGTCCATTAGCTCCTCCCACTGCTGAGTGGTAAGGTAAATAGCAACAAATAGGCAGGGAGGGCAGCATAAACTCTGTTGGTTAATTCATGGTCACCCACTTCCTGTGTCATACCCACTCTATGGGTGGGTTTCATTAGTTAAGACCACCTTATTAAAAAGGGAGAAGTGGGAAGCAATTCCATGTAAGTACTTTTTGTTTGAAGATAGGTTTCCTATCTAAATTCAGTCCCCACTCTGAAATGTTTACTTGCTATAATGACTTAGCTATTTTCAGTGACAAACACCGCAGCTCTAGGCCAAGCTCTCTAATTCTGGCTTCCTCTGGGTGCAGGAAGAAGGAAGTGGCAGATGCCCCACTACCGGTGGCCTCTGTGCCAGCAATCTGCCTGTGTTGGTGTGGGTGCCCTGGGCCTCTTTTCCTGTCTGCCCTTCGAAGCTCCCATGATTGCTGACTCTTTGCCATTTGACCATCTGCCTTGCCTGGGCTCCCACATTTCTAGTGAGCTGACACTTGCAGTGCCTTTGGGTGCCCATCTGGCCCAGCACTAGGGTGGAGGACTTCTGCCTGCCACTGTTCCTCTGACCTCTGCAGACTTGGCTCTCCAGGCCCTGCAGTCTCCACTGCTAATGCAGAGCCTATGGAATCACAATGGATGCTTTAGGTATGAAGGGCTACCTAGCTATTTTTAGTGCCCCCTAAGTAAGCATTGCTTAGTGGATGGTTGAAAAAAATAACTTTTTTTCCCCTCTGAGGGCAAGATAAAGAACATACCTTTATATTTGGGGTGCCTAGAATATGGGAAGTTATTTGTTAAATGTGGGTTGACCTGAGGTTGGGGTAGGGGAAGAGAAAGTATGTACAGGAGGCTGTGACATCAGCTTCCTGAAATGACTTAGAAGAAAGGTGGCCCTGTGGCATTTGCAGCTGTCAGTCCTGCCCTTCCGTTGGGGGAGTGGCTTCTGGGCAGAGTAGGAAGTTGCTTGGCCAGAGCCTTGGACACAAAGCTCCACCCTCATCTCATCCCCACCCATGCCCTCTTGCACCTGAGGGTCCCAGAAATTCTTCTGTACTGATAAGCAAGTGCCAATTGGACTGGGGGGTGGTGGTGGATACATTTGTCTGCAAGTGGGAAACTGTATGCCATGTGTACCCAGTACTCAGTGCAAGGTAATACTCTGCAAAAACAAAGGGACATGATGGGCTTCGTTCCTCTCCCCTTTCATCTATTAGATCACAAAAGCAATACATGTTCACAGGGAAAATACAACCATATTAAAGCCTTTTGCTATCTCTGATTCTATTCTCTAAAGCTAACTGCTGCTAATACTCTTGAGAAACATTCTGGCAATGTGCTTCTATATAAAAGAATTGCATACAACTCACAGATACAGAATGTATGAGTGTATGCACTTGCAAATACACGGACAGATGGATTCTGATAGTGTAGTGTGATGGAAACAGAAAAGGTGAGGTTCGGTGGAGGCAGAATTGAAGTCTATAAAGGGCCTGGCTGGAGCATAAAAGGAGGACCCATGGAACCCAAGGATGTAAGGGAGACTAGAGGTGGTGATGAGGAGTAGGCAGGGTGTTTAAAATAGTAAGGCATTTGTGTTACAAATAATTGTGAGGCTCTTGGAGGGTGAAAATATACCACCAAATTACCTTCTGTTTCCTCAACTGACAAATGGGATAATAGGGTGAAACCATGTAAGTTTATTGTGAGGATTAAATGGGGGTGATGTGTTTATAGACTTTAGAATTGGGTAACAGTTTACAATGCTTTTTTTTTTTTTTTTTTGAGACAGGGTCTCTCTGTAGCCCTAGCTGGCCTGGAACTCACTATGTAGATCAGGCTGGCCTCAAACTCAAGGCTGGCCTCAAAGTCACAAAGATCTGTCTGCCTCTGCCTCCCAAGTGCTTAAAGGCATGTGCTACCACACCGGGCTACAATGGATTTTCTGTGTGTGTGTGTGTGTATGTGTGTGTGTGTGTGTACGTGTGTGTGTGAAGGTATACTGCTGGAGATCAAACACGGCATCATGCATGCTAGACAGGCACCGTACCATTGAGCTGTACCCAGCCCTGAGTGTGAGCAATTATTGCATCACGCATCACGGTTAATGATTCAGTGGTGTATTGCTACTGTTAGAGTGCTTAAGGCAGTATGTGGCATATTGCTGTTTTTCTGTCCACCTGCCACCAAGCCTACAGAAAGGACCTTCTGAAAGCATCTCTGTTTTTGCTTTGGAATTCATATTTTTGTCACCATGCTGTTTCTTCCACAAATGCTTTGAACTTCTTACTGTACCTTTGAAGAAAACTTTCTGGTACCTGGTAGATGTACATCCTTGATGTGTAGGGTTATTTTAGATAGCCAAGATCAGCAGTCATTTTCTTACTTCCTTCTCTTGGCCTAGTCCCAAACTGTTGAGAATGTTTAAATGGAGACATTCACTGATTTCCTATACTTTACTCATACTACCTAAGAACACCAAATAGGATTGCTTGCTTAAGAAAAACAGGGCGCCATTCGGCCGGGAGGGCCGGAGATAACAGAAGAACATCAGAGGGACATCTGTGGCTAGGCAGGAAGGTGAAGGGGAGTGTGAACCTTGTAAAACCCGATAAGAAAGAAATGGCCATGGAGCCCCGGTCACCCTGAATTCCAAGGAATACACGTATGTCTCTTTTTGAACTAACCAATAACTGTGCATCTGCTTCTGTAAATTTGCTTCTGCCCTATAAAAGACCCTCCCCAACATGAGCCGGCGCGCAAGTCTTAACCTTTGCAGGGTAAGGCTGTGCGCCCTCAGACGTCTGTGATTTCTTAATAAAAACTCCTCTTGCTTATTGCATCCCGAAGCTTGGTCTTGTCCCTGTGTGATGAGCGCACGTCTCTTTCAACCTAAGAACACCAAATAGGATTGCTTGCTTAAGAAAAACACCCCAAGAATCATTACTCATACTCAGATAGTTTCTGCATTTTAAGAACACTGAGTATGTCCTCTACTTAAACATCTTGGGCCAGTCATTCTGATCATTTGGGAAATTCCATTTTGCTTCTTGTATTTAGAATGGCTGGCTTAAAACTCTCAGTTCTAATATTCTGCATCCCAAATGCTCTTAGTCGTCAGTAAACTAAGTCTGCCTCCATGCTCCCCTAGTCTTGATTTATAAATAGGTTCAGCTGCCTCACAATTACACATACTCTGTTTTGCAATGCGTGCTCCTTAGGAGGCTTTTACAAGGTAGGTGGCTTTTACTCTTACAAAAGTTATCTGGAAACCATCCGTATTTTCCTGATGGGCATATTTGGAAGGATGGTGATGAGACTTTGTCTGAAAAGTCCAAGAAACAATCTCCAACATGCACAGTAAATCCAGTATCTAATTTCTAACAGATCTTCATTGGGACAGGCCTGAGACCAGCTTGTGCTTGTTAGAGTGTGTGCACCTGCGCACTTTGATTCATACATGGCCACACATGCTGTGAAAAACACAGTGACAAAAACATTAAGATGCCAGAGAAAATAAAGACCAGTGGTGTCTGGGAAGATGATGAAGGTGTAGTCACAGGTATAATTAAAGACAAGGTGGGGGGAAGGAGAGGGCACGGAATATACCAACACCCATGAGATCTGCATGGCAAATAGCCTATTTGAGGGGAATCTGCCTAGGTTAGCTGGGTAAGAATTTCCCTTCTGGGCAGAACTGGGACTTGCATAATAATACTGAGAACTACATAGGGTTTTCAGGTATGCCATTTCATTTATTTCTTTATATAATGCAATAAGGCACTTGAACCGAATACCATTCTCCTTACAGATCCAGACCGTGGAGCTGAATGAAGAAACTTGTCGGTTGGGTATGAGACTGGGCTCTCTGGCCTCTGCACTCGTTATCCAACATTGCTTCACTTGACAGAAAAGTGCAGGAGAATTAACTTTGACCTGCATGTGGCCCTGGGCCCATCTCTTCAGGGAACACCCAGTTTTCCTCATCTAAGTTTAGGTTGTTAGTTTACATGCCCCTAAATCATAGTCCAGAGTTTGTGGACAGTAGGATGTAGTGGATGTGTAACGCCGTGGGCTGGAAACACAGTAGATCATGAACGCAAGGACTCAGATACTAGTCAGGGATGACAGAATAACGCAAAGGAAGTGCCTAAGGGTGGATATTGGACTAGAGGACAAAACTCATGACTCCATAATCTGGACGTAATGAATGTGCAAGAATTTCAGCAGCTCCTGGGTACGCTTCCATGCGCAATGTTTTAGAAAGAAAAGGAAAAGAAGAAAAACTAAGCTCCAAGGCAGTCAGCTCTCTTTCCCGTAGCCTGCGGCACAGTCTCAGGTTTAGGAATCCGGTTGGACCAGTGGGGGGCTCCACGGAGCTCAGTCTTCCGGAACCCCGCTGACGTGCCAGGGCTCCTGCGGGATAGGGTTTGGGGGACCCTAAGGAACCCCAAAGGACTAGGCCCTACATGCGTCTTCCTAGGTTCTAAGTCCCAGGTTCACCCCGGCTCCGCCCTCACACCTCTATTCCTCCACCCTAGGGCAACAAATCTGTAGGCAGGGTCTGGGGCGATGAGAATTCCTGGAAGCCCTAAGAGGATGCCCAGCGTGGGAACTTAAGCATCCCCCAAGAGCGTCTAGTTCCCGCCCATACACCCGCGGGCCACACAGGGTACGGCTGGGATGGGGTGCCAGGAGGGAGGACGCCGCCTCCTCATCCCCGCCCATCCCGCTGCAGGGCTCCATCCCAGTCCAGCCAGCCATCCTTGGCTGACCAGAGGACACTTGGGACTCGGAGCTGGAGACTCCGAGGAGGAGCTTGCAGGGGTTGCCGGGGGTGGGCAGGTAGCGGCAGGCCAGGGACGGGGACTGGACTGCTCCGGGACCTCCAGGACACCCTCCTGCAGGTTCGGCCCGGAGTGGGGACGGTGAGTCAGATCTCCAGCACCCGCGGGCCGGGTGGGGAGGGGGTGGGGGTGGCAGGTCAGGAAATGACATCAGAGGCCTGTGCTAGGGGAAGGGTGGTCTGTGCCCGGCGGGGGAGGCGGCGAGTGGGGCGGTGGCGGGCCGACCTTTGCTGAGTCTCCGGCCGGAGCAGGACCGAGGCCCCTTCCTGGGGGAGTTTCCTGCGGGGTCCGTCCTCTCGGGCTCTCCCCGCCCCCTCTCCGGGCCGCTCCTTGTAAGGTCTGGGCGCCGCTCTCTCCCCGCCCCCTACCTCCCTCCTCCCTGCGCGCTGCGTCCCTCCCCGCCTGGCTGGAGCTGCTCGGGACCGGGACGCAGAGTCCGCGGACTGGGCGCCGACGCGGTCCTCCGAGACGCGGTGAGCACGCTCCCGCCCGCGGTGAGGCGCGGGGAGCCGCTCGGCCACCCCGGGAAAGGGGGTTGCGGGGCGGCACGGGTGGGGTCACCTGGGGAAACTCGGGGTGCCTGAGTGTCAGCCGGGTGCGGCGCTGCGTAACCTGGAGACCCACCCCCAGCAGCCCGGCCAGGCCATGGCGGCCCCCCGCCCGCCCCCCGCCATCTCCGTCTCCGTCTCGGCCCCGGCGTTTTACGCTCCGCAGAAGAAGTTCGCCCCGGTGGTGGCCCCGAAGCCCAAAGTGAATCCTTTCCGGCCTGGGGACAGCGAGTCTCCGGCGGTAGCCGGGGCCCAGCGAGCTCAGATGGGCCGAGTGGGCGAGATCCCCCCGCCGCCCCCAGAAGGTATGCGGCTGGACTTGGGGACCCCCGACCCCGCGGGAACCAGGGTGGGGGCGGTGGTTTCGGGAATTTGGGGGTGTCTGGAAAGGTTGTTGCGGAGGGGGCTGGGAGCAGCCACCCTGTCCCGAGCAGATGTTCTTACCTCATCGTGGAGCTTTTGGCTGTGCGCCAGGGCCCCTGGGACCGTTCCAAGTCTCCCGCCTGGGGGTGGGAGGCGGGAATGTGGGCCAGGAATCTTCCCCTCTGGATCCGTTCTCCGAAGTGTAACGGGAGCTGCATGGTTCCTCGGCCGAGTCCCCGGCCTGTCCCGACTTGGTCCTCGCACGGCGTCCTGGGCCCCTCCCTACAGTCCCCACAAGCCCTGAAATGGAGAAAAGACTTCTTGGGTTAGGGGTTAACGCGGCCCACCGAGGGGAAGGGGAAAGAGGGCCCGCATTGATGGCCTTCTCTCTCCTCCTTATCCAGACTTTCCCTTACCCCCTCCTCCCGTCCTTGGGGATGGCGACGACTCGGAGGGTGCTCTGGGAGGCGCTTTCCCACCTCCACCTCCCCCGATGATTGAGGAACCATTCCCCCCTGCGCCTCTGGAGGAGGACATCTTCCCCTCCCCGCCACCGCCCCTGGAGGAGGAGGGAGGGCCTGAGGCCCCCATCCCACCCCCACCGCAGGTAGGGAGGGCGATTTTACGGGGGACACCTCCACTGCCAGGAAAAGAGTTTCTCCCTTGGTGGGGTTGGGATGGAAAGGGAAGATTGGGATGGGTGCTCTGACCCCTGACCCTCCAGCCCAGGGAGAAAGTGAGCAGTATTGACCTGGAGATCGACTCTCTGTCCTCACTGCTGGATGACATGACCAAGAATGATCCTTTCAAAGCCCGGGTAAGGGGCAGGACAGTAGGAAAAGCTGGGGCGCAGAGGAGAGGAGTTACAGCCTCCTCTAAGTGCACTTCTCCCTATCTGCCTCCCCTACAGGTGTCATCTGGATATGTACCCCCGCCAGTTGCCACTCCATTTGTTCCCAAACCTAGTACCAAGCCTGTACCTGGGGGCACAGCACCCTTGCCTCCTTGGAAGACCCCTTCTAACACCCAGCCACTGCCTCAGCCTCAGGCCAAGCCTCAGGTCCAGCCTCAGGCTAAGCCTCAGGTCTACCCTCAGCCTGCTTCCTCTGATAACTTGCAGCCCCGAGGCCCCCCTGCTCCAGCTCCAACTCCAGCACCTAAGTTTACTCCAGTGGCTCCCAAATTTACTCCTGTGGCTTCCAAGTTCAGCCCTGGTGCCCCAAGTGGACCTGGGTCACAGCCCAATCAAAAATCAGGGCCTCTGGATGCTCCTCCTGCAGGCACAGGCTCCCCTCAGCCCCCCAGCTTCACTTATGCTCAGCAGAAGGAGAAGCCCCGAGTTCAGGAGAAGCAGCACCCAGTGCCTCCACCAACTCAAAACCAAAACCAGGTGAGGACCCCACAGGCTGAGACCAGGGCCTGGGTGGGACAGGCAGGAAATGGAGAATTAGGGACAGGTGTGTGTTGGGGGATAAGAGGAGTCAGAGTGGGTGTGGCAGTGGGGAATGGACTTTCCACCCTGTGGAGTTACCTGGTGGGACGGGTAGGGAGAAAAGACTGTTCTGGAAGAAACCTATTGCTGGCTGGGGCCTGACTCAGTAAACAGAGCAGCAAGGACTTAGAAGTAAGAGGATTGGGTCAACTTTCCCTTGTACTTCTGCCCCAGAATGTTGAAGGGGAGGATGAGATCACTAACTAGCCCAACCTTAGTTTTTCCCATTTTTGGGCCTTGAGTTAACTTACAGAGCCTGAGGGCCTATCTGGAGATAAGAACTCCAGCCCCGGTAAACACCTGATGGGCCACATCAGCTGACTGCCAGACACTGTGCTCTGTGCTTTAGAGACTGGAACAGGGGAGAGGAGAGACCTCTCAAACAGGTTCAGCCTTCTAAAGTCTTGGTTCTGGGATAGAATTCCCAGCCAGGTTTCTCATAAGGTTTTAGACTGCAGTCAAGTTGAACTTTGAGCCTTACTTTCTCTGTCTTTGAAATAACACACTCTATCCCAAATGGTGGTGAAGAGTAAGTAAGCTAATACTCTATCTAGTCCATAAATGCTCAAAATAGAAATAGACAATGCAGTTGTTGGCTTTTAGTTCAGGAGAAGAGATCTTTGGAGTTGATGGGACCCTGCTCCAACTACCTGTAAACACTGCTCGTAACAGTGAAAGGCAGTGTGTGCTCAGACACAATACAGGAAGGAGTACTGCTGAGTTCCTGTCATTTGGAATCCTGTGAGTTACAGGAACTTGACACAGGGAACCAAGGTGGGAACTGGCAAGTTTAAAAGCTTGGTGGGTTTAGTGTGCCTTCAAGTACTTGAGAACCCAGAAAGGAAAGGGAATAGCCTTTGGATGGGAATAGCATGCCCTAAACTCAGGAGTGCAAACACACAAGGGGTGCTTTCTGGAGAACAGAAAGCAAAGGTTCTTGTGGGAAAAGTTTTGAGCTGTACTTGAAGTCAGCGGGGGTAGGGAAACTAGGTAATGAAATCCCCAACAAGGAGCTTGTACGTATTGGAGAATCATTAATGATTTTTCAGTAGTCTGTGGTTTGGTCAGCAGGGCTGGTGAAAGCAGCTTTTGGAACTCTCTGGAAAGTTTTTCCAGCAGCAATGTGTATTAGAAGTAGGAAGATCTGTGGCATGGGTGAGTTCACTCTTGGGCCACAATAATATTAGTTATAATGAGAAACAAGACAGGACTGAGCTGTTCTAAAGGAAGAGCCTGAAGGAGGAGGCCACTGATAAGCAGCTGGGAGAGGAGGACAGAAATGCCAGGGTAATACTGCAGACAGAATAGAGAAGTGCAGAACGGGAAATGGTTTGGATGGGAAGAGGAGGGGTCCAGCTGTCCACATGTTGAGCAACAGGCTTCAGAACTCTTTCAGCTGGAACTGTCATTCAGCTAATGTGCAACTGTGATGTAGGAGGGGGCCTCAAACCAGAGGTGTGTGCATGACCATGCACATAGGGATGGATGTGGAGGCCACAGTAGCTGACAGTTTTTCAAGGACTGCATAGCAGGGAGCTGAGAGCCTCAGGAACCTTGGTCATACCATGGTGGCTGATGGGAAGGGAGGACAGTCAGCAAAGACGATGGAGGAGGATCCTATGATGGGATCCACAGAAGTGAATGTGATGACCTTGGCCTCTTCAGTTTGGGCTTCTGGAGTAGGACTCAGATAAGCCCAGAGATTGGACTCTTGGGATATCGTATAATGGCCTTGGGGGACTTTTTGTGCCCTGCAGTGAGGTAGAGTTGAGTGAGCAGGTGGTGGAGACATGGAAACTGATAGTCTAGCTTGCTCTCACGTTTGGCAGTGAAGCTGGGTATGGTGGCACATTACATGCCTGTAATCCCAACACGTGGGAGGCTGCAGCAGGATGTTTTCAAGGCCAGCCTGGGCTACATAGTGAGTTTAGGCTACAGTGAGACACACTCACACAGACATGCACAAAAAGGTTGGCAGCTAAAAGGAAGTGTGGGGGGGGGCAGTTAGGGGAGGAGAGTCCAGGTGTGTGTGTGTGTGTGTGTGTGTGTGTGAAGTTAGGGGAGGAGAGTCCAGGTGTGCTTGCCAAGCAGGAGGTAGAAGCTAGCGGGGATAGCAGGGGAGAAGGTGGTGATATCTCAGAGTGGGGACTGACCCCAGAAGCACTGGAGAGAGCAAGCCAGGGTTTGCTGTGGAGAGAAAGGAATATGAGGGAGTGTATGCTGGCTGACTGCCAGTCATTTAGGGGGTGAGGTCATTGGTGAGTGGGAGGAGGGGGTGAAGCTGTTGGGGGCTCAGGGAGATGGAAAAGGTTTGGAACAGCTGCTGTGGGGAAGGCAACTGGGAATCTGGTAGAGCCAAATACCAAACAGAGAAGCTGGGGCTAGAGGGCTGGAGGGTGTGGCGGGTGCTGCAGTATTTTGGGAGCTCTGCAGTGTTCAGTGATCTCTCCACCTACTTTCTGCAGTGTGGAGGCAGAAACAGGAAGCAGGCTGTGCTGTGTGACCCAGGGTTAGAGATTGAGCCAGATAACCTTGAGTGGCTGAGAGTGACAGAAGAGGCCTTTGTAGAAAGAGGTGGTCAAGAAGTCAGTCTGGAGGCTTGATAGAGAAGGCCCAAGGGCAGATTGCAAATGGGGACACCCAGTTCCTTCTGCTAGGCTGTTAGTGGCCTGGTGAAAGGTGAGGTGGGGATGGTTGGAATGCATCTTGGGAGAAAGAGATGGTAAACCGCAGATCCAAGGTGGTCCCGAGGTGGGAGGTAGCTTTGGGAGTTGAACAGTGACATTGCTACTGGCAGGCAGGGGAGGCAGCGGGCTGACAGTGTCCTGCAGGAAGGACACGGATACCCACAGGGAGGCGTGTGGTTCAGTAGTTTATTCTTCCAAAGGTGGAAGCAGGCTACAAACTTTCCAGAGAGCGCGGATGGGCTGAATTCCTTCCCTGTCTACAAAATGCTAGGAATCTTGGAAGAGGAAAGTGGTGAAGTTTGTATTCAGGGACCCCTGTAAGTTAAGAGTAGGAGATGACAAGCATCATAAAGGAAAGTGGCTAAGGTCTGGGCTACTGTGACTTCTAGGTAGGGTACATTGGGGCAGGTACAGCTCTGAGCACAGTTCTCGGTTTAGAGGGTCAGAGAAAACTGGTGGAGAGGAGGTAGCAAGGGGCTTCAGGGTTCCAGGGGTTGGAGGACTGATGGCATCAGCAGGTGATGGGGGGGTCTGGGTGGACTTAACCCAGCGATAGAGAATATCCACGCGATTTCTTGTGGGAATGTCTCATGGACACTCTGGTGCAGGTCACATAGCCGGTCCCCAATTCTCAGGAATCTGAAATGCCCTGTCCCTAAGGAGGATAACCCCCTCCCACCCCTGGTTTCCTGCTCTCAAGGTCCCTTACATAAGGAGGGATGGATGGGCTGGCCTAGAAACTGGCCTTTGGATCTCCATTGAGATCCACTGGGGGAGGAGTATGGATCAGGTAGACTAGACCCCTCACTTAGGAGGGACCCCAGGGTGTCTGTCTGTGTGGGGAACCAGGGGCTGGGCACACAGCCTACAGCTTTAGGGGTCTAACCTGTGCTTCCCGCCTGTGTTGCATTCTCATGCTGACAGGGGCTGCTCAGCAGCAGGCGGGACGGGACGGGTAGGTGTGTGTGTGCTTGTGTGCATGCCATTGCCCCTCATCTGGGGGCCCTGTCTGAGCATGCTCTGTGAAGTTGGTGTGTGGCTCTGGTGCGTTCGCTGCTTTAGTGACCTGAGCTGCTGTGTGTATGGCCTCCTTTGCTCAGTTGTTCTGGCCTATCTGTGACTGCCTGGGGGTGCAAGGGTTTGGGCTATTTGGTCAAAATACCCACCTGTAGGAGATAGAGGCTAAGGTCATCCCTGCCCCTGTGTTACATGTCCATTGTGGGAGGCAGGGAAGTGTCAGGGCAGGGATAGGGAGGGAGGAACTTGAAAAGCCCAAGCTGAGCACTTAGAGAGCAAGATGGAAACTTAAGTCTCCATGGAAGAAAAGAGTCAGCTGGCCATCCTGGGAAGATTCTTGAAGAATATGAAAAAAGCGTTGGGATTTTAGGTGCGCTCTCCTGGGGGCCCAGGACCCTTGACTCTGAAGGAGGTGGAGGAGTTGGAGCAGCTGACCCAGCAGCTGATGCAGGATATGGAGCATCCTCAGAGGCAGAATGTGGCTGTGAATGGTGAGCCCACCACCCACTCTGCGGGGATGCCTCCCTCTGTGCTCATGCTTGTGGGGCATGAGCTTACAGATGCGTTGTGAGCTTGTGTCCATCATCCAACTGAGATGCAATTCTCTGGCCTTCTCAGAGTCCTGTGGCCGATGCCATGAGCCCCTAGCCCGCACTCAGCCTGCAGTCCGTGCACTGGGACAGCTGTTCCATATTGCCTGCTTCACTTGTCACCAGTGTGAGCAGCAGCTCCAAGGACAGCAGTTCTACAGTCTGGAGGGGGCGCCGTATTGTGAGGGCTGCTATACCGTGAGTCTGGGGTGGGGCTTCTGGCTGGGATAGGGTGGGGTGAGTCTCAAAAGCTGGTCCTTGGGTACTCTTGTTCCCCACCAACCTGCTCTGATTGTCTCCTAGGACACCCTAGAGAAATGCAACACCTGTGGGCAGCCCATCACTGACCGCATGCTGAGGGCCACTGGCAAAGCCTACCACCCACAGTGCTTCACCTGTGTGGTCTGCGCCTGCCCCCTGGAGGGTACCTCCTTCATTGTGGACCAGGCCAACAGGCCCCACTGTGTCCCTGACTATCACAAGTGAGGACCTTTCACATCTCTTCTGGGTTCCATCTTTGTTTTCTGGTAACCAAGCTGCCACACACCCCAGATTTTGCTTTCTAGCCCCACATCCAATGTGGCCCTAGGCCTGAATAGGAGTCCTGTGTCTGGCTGTTTCCACTTTAGCCTTGACTCTGAGGCTTCTTTGGATGTGTCCTGTGCTCAGCCCTGGGTCCTACAGTGACTGTGTTCACAAGTTCTGAAAGTGCCTTTTGACTCAGCTGCTTGGGGTCCTTTCTTTTCCCTAAAAAAACAGTTCATAGGGTAGCTGCTTTCTCAGGCTGGCTGGCAAAGTACCAACATGTGGCTATAGGATGGGAAAACTGCCATCCCCCCTGCCCCCGTCCTGTCCCCTGTCCCCTACCTTGGACAATGTGTCTGGGTAGATACATTTTTAGGATTCTATGGGTGACTAGAACTCCTGGTCCCTGTTCTCCTTGGGGTCAGCTTGCTGGCATCCACATGTGCTTCCTTAGGAAACCTGCTGAGCAGTGTGGGTGGGGCTGGGGTGTGGGAGCAAACACCTGAGACAGGTGTGGGACTGAGCATTGTGTGAATGGGGAAGCAGGAAATTCCTCTTGATAAGGCCTGCTGTGTGGTTGGTCTCTGGCCTTTCTTGTGAATTTGCTCCACCCAGACATGTGGGACAAGCAGGTGTTCCATGTGGCCATGGCACCTCTGCCTCCCTACTCTCTGCCCTCCTAGGGGCTGAAAGCCTAGGTGCCCTGGCCCCACAGACCTCATGACCCTGCTTTCTAACCTTTTAGGCAATACGCCCCAAGGTGCTCTGTCTGCTCTGAGCCCATCATGCCTGAGCCTGGCCGCGATGAAACCGTGCGAGTAGTGGCTTTGGACAAGAACTTCCATATGAAGTGCTACAAGTGTGAGGTCCGCTGTCTTGGGGAGGTCATGTTGAGCCATTCTTCCCATTGGGAGGAAGAGTGGGTGTTTTGTTTTTGGGGTGTGTGTGTGTGTTTGTGTTTGTCTCCTGGGATGTGGGTGCCAGAGGTTATAGAAATGAGAAGCAGTCAGAATGGAGTTGGGACAGGATGGGAGAGGTGCCACATATGCACTAGGGTGGCAGGGAGTGATTACCCTGGAAACTGTCTTCTCTGCTCTTCCTGTAAGAGGCTTGGTGAGAGGCTGGTGGTGGTGTATTCCTTTAATCCCAGCACTGGGGAGGCAGAGGCAGGTGGGTCTCTGTGAGTTGAAGCTCAGCCTGGTCTACATAGAGAGTTCCAGGCCAGCTGGGGCTACAGGGAGATCCTTTTAAAAAAAAATACGGGGAGAAAAAAGACCTGGTGAGGAATGGAGAAGGTAGTGTGGTCAGGAAGACCCATGTGACCAGGATGTTAGCTTTGACACTGCGAAACACTGGGTCTTTCTAATTCAGCTGGAGCCGAAGGATAGTAGGTAGAGCAGGAACCTTTCTGGCCAGGGCCCCTCTTACTCGTCCTTCTTTCCAGGACTGTGGGAAGCCCCTGTCCATTGAGGCAGACGACAACGGCTGCTTCCCTCTGGATGGCCATGTCCTTTGTCGGAAGTGCCACACTGCTAGAGCCCAGACCTGAGAATGAGCCTCCTTCCAGACCACAGGTCCATTCCCCATCATGGATCACCCACACTGAAATCAGTACTTGCCTCTACCCTACCTGTCCCTCCCTCCATTCCAAACCGCTCTCCAGTATCTCAAGTTCCCTGACCTAGGGCCTCAGCGTGGCCTCGAGGTGCTGAGGCCCAGCCCTGGGCTCCAGCCCTAGCCTCTCCTGCAGGGATTGCCCACTGTCCTGAGGTCCCCACCTAAGGGGCCCCAGTTAGTGCTGCTGCTTTCACTGCTGCACCGATGCCCTTGGCTGGCCTGAGCAGCCTATGCAATCTGCTTGCTGAGGGTAGGAGAAGCCCTGACCTTCTGGCAACCTGGCCCCAGCAGCCTGGACACCTACCCTGCCCCGTGCTGCCAGATGGTGGTCACAGCTAAGATTAAAATAATTTCTTTTTCCAGAATTTTCAGTAGTTGACTCTTTGCTAACACCTAAGCTCCTGGGGGTAAATGGAATAGGTGGAAAAAAAGATCAGGGGTATGGATGAAAACTCAGCTCCTGTTTATTTACAAAAATAGATAGTGCATATATAAGTATATATATATTAAACCCTCCCCCAGTGCCCGCCCACCCACAATCCCCTTCTCTTGTACCCCCACCTCCCTTTTAAAAACAAAGGCTCCTGGGTCCAAAGGCAGAGTCCTGGATGAGTGGGCAGGAGCAGCACCAATAGTCTGTGTCTCATAGGCTGAGGAAAGGCCCAGGGAGTGACTGTGGCCCTTTCCTTGCTCATGAAGGGGGGCGCCAAAGGCTCAGGCATCTTTGTGGTGGTCACTCAATCCTTAAACCCTTGAATACTGCAGAGAATGCGCTTCTGATGTCCTGGCAGTGTGATTCCCATCTGGGTCAGGTCCCTGTGGAAGACAAAGGGAGGACATGAGTCTAGAGCCTCATACCCCAGCCATCCTCCCATGCCCAGGCTGCCCATCTCCAGACTCCTCACTCGGCCGTTAGTTCCAGCACACACTCCATGGTGTCCAGCCCGGCCGAGCGGAAGTGCAGAATGTAGCGCTTCATGCGTATGGACTCAAGCCACTCAGAGACACTTCGATAAGGGATCCCATCAGACCCACTCAGGCTGGGCAGGCGGAGAGTCACCCTGTGGGATATCAAGCCATGTTTGTTCCCCCTGAGTATAGGAGCTGTTTGGCCTGGGCACCCATATTGCAGCCAGCATTGAGTTGGGTGCTTGCATTTAGCGCGTTTCAATCCTGCATATAAGCCAGCATTATCTGAGTCTACTTCCTGGCCTGTTTCCTGGTGTGTTCCACTCACAGCAGCGGGTGGGCAGCTGACTGACCTGTTGTTCCATGGACCGATCTAGGAAGGTGCCTGCCACAGGGATCCCTAATGAAATGAGCCCCCAGCCTTTTAGACACAAATGTTGTGGTTGAGATGAACCAGAAGGCAGGAGATGGGGCTCTGCAGCTAGTGACTGTCTTGCATTTTCTAAAGTGGCCACCTAGGAACAGCCCTTTCTTGCTTCTTTCAACCCTGACTGTTATTCTTACGCTGATACCCACAATACAATGAGTGTTCCTGTATGAAAGCCAGCCAGAGCCAAAAGCCATTAGAAAAGTAAATCTGCTGGGGAAAAAATATCCAGCATTCCAAAAAGATTAGCACACACAGTCTCCAGCGTCCGAGGGAGACTGTCCAAAAGATAGTTTCAAAAATTGGAACTTGGAACACAGTATCTCCCAGAAACAAGGTTATATATGGTGGGTTTGATACAGAGGCCAGTATGCCAGGCTGCCTTATCCAATAAAGCACTTGAAGTCTGACCTTGCCTGGCTCCTCAGCTGGATCCCCTCCCTCCACTTAATTCTCTACATTCTGGCCATGTTTTATTTGAGAAACTGGTCAACAGTTCTGTGTTCTCACGAGGTCCCACCTTAGCAGGGCTGGACCTCGGCCCCGACCCCTACTGCCTCCCGTTTCAGGGATGTCATTCAGTTTTGCCTGTGATCTGTTAACTCTCAGCTCCTGGCCATGTGGCCAGAGGTCTACTCAGACCCCCACCCCCCACAGCCCCTCATCCTATCCCCACCCAACCTAGCTGCCTAAGTTCCCAGGAGCAGGAACTGGCTGTAGCCCTTGTTGTATCTCTGATGTTCAGCAAATAATTTATACTAGTAGGTGCTCCAAAATTTGTTAAATCTATGAACTGTTCCTCCACATGCAAGAATATTTCTGTGGGGAAAAGGATGCATTCCAGGGCCCCAATGGCCACAGAAATACCACAGAGATGCGGCTCTGGTCCTGGTGCGGTATAACGATATAAGCAGGATTGGCTCCAGGAAGGGCCAAGAGGAAAAGTGAGGTGAGTAACCTAGAGCTAACTTTTTTTTTTTTTCTTTTTTTTTTTTTTTTTTTTTGTTGTCTTTTTGAGACAGGGTCTCCTTGTAGCCCCAGCTGTCCTGGAACTCACTATGTAGCTAGCTTTTTAAAAATAATATTTTGATTTTATATATATAAGTGTATTGCCTGCATGTATATAAGTGTACCACATGCGTTCAATGCCCCACAGAGGCTAGAAGTGTGTTCAATCCCCTGGATCTGGAGTTACAGATGGTTGTTAGCTGCCATGTGGGTGCTGGGAATTGAAACTGGGTCCTCTGGAAGAATAGTAAGTGTTCTGAACTGCTGACCATTTCTCCAGCCCTAAATTAACTTTTTAAATAGTTCCTTTTAAAATTCCTCTGTTCATTCCAGTTTAGAGTGCTGCTTGTGTTCTACTTTCCATCAAACTAAAGCCACAGTGGGTAGGGCCTTACTTCCAATAGTCTCAGCTCTCCCAGAGGGCATGGACTGAGTCCTGCCTCATATGCTGGCCTCTGTCCAGAGCTCCCCAGGTCCCAGCACCCAGTGGATGGGAATGGAATACCCATTTTTATTTTTCAAGATTTGACCTCAGAAATCCCATCCTTCGTGAACATAGTTACCTGGGATCAAAGTTGGCAATAGTTCTTAGGGAGTGGGGGTCGGTAAGCAACTGTTCCAGATGTGCCTGGAGCTGGAGGAAGTGGGGCCGACGGGTGCGGTCATAAGCCCAACAGTTCTTCATGAGTTCATACAGAGGGGCCGGGCAGTCCACTGGAGGGGGCAACCGGTACCCATCCTCAATGCTCTTCATCACCTAAAGCAGGAGACAGGTAGCCCTAGGTAGGAAACTAGATCCAGAACAAAACTGCTCATACAAGATCATTGCGTTGTTGCCCCTGTGCACCCCAGACCAGGGTAACGAGCAAAGGATGAAGCAAAGGGACCACAGGAAATAGGAGGGTAAAAAAAATTGGAGTCAGAAAGAAATATTTGTAGGTGAGACCATTGGAGGGATTTGGGAGATGATAGGAGGTGTGTCAGGGATGACGTGGGGAATAATATTCCACTCACCTCCTGATTGCTCATCTCTCCATAGGGCTTGTCCCCAAAGCTGAGCACCTCCCACATGACAATGCCAAAGCTCCACACATCACTGGCCGTGGTGAAGATCCGATGGGCAATGGCTTCTGGGGCTGTCCAACGGATGGGGATCTTTCCTCCCTAGAAGGCATGGCACAGAAAAGTGATCTTTCAGGGCGTGGGTGGAAAATGGGGTTGGAAGGGATTAAGACTACCCACACGAGCACAAGACCTTGTGGTTCTGCATGGGTCACCATATGAACAGTACATGCAAATGTGTGTGTGCATGAGACTCTAACCTGTGTTTCATAGGTGCCATCAAAGTCATCTAGGAGGCGGGTTAGGCCAAAGTCAGACACCTTGCAGCACAGGTTCCGATTCACCAAGATGTTCCTGGCAGCCAGGTCTCGATGGACATAATTGTGGTCACTGAGGTAGTTCATGCCAGATGCTATGCCCTGCAGCATGGCCACTAGCTGCCCAGGAGCCAGCTGGTCCTCCCGTTCCTGTAGCAGGGTGAATGGGTATGTCAGAGGAAGGCATTAGGCTCTGTGGTGCCATCCCTCCCCAGCTAGTCCTGGGCCCAGCTCACCTTCAGAAAGGCATCCAGGGCTCCATTCTCCATAAACTCTGTGATGATCATGATGGGCTTTCCTGAGACACATATGCAGCATGTTGGGGCCCTACACTTCCTCCCTTTGGCAGCCCACTCCCCACCTCCTCATTCCCCATCCCCACACACTCCACTCCAGCTCATGTGAACCACTGCTCATACTTTTTGTGATGACACCTTCCAGGTGCAGAATGTGTGGGTGGTTGAACTGGCCCATGATAGTCGCTTCACGAAGGAAATTCCACCAATGGCCATCTGGGGACGCGTCTTTCAAGGTCTTAATGGCTACAGTCTTATATTCTTTGTTGGGAAGTCTCAGGGCCCCACGATACACTTCCCCAAACTCTCCTGGATGGGAGGTAAACAAAGCTGTGGCCTGATGCACTGCCAGGCTACTCCAGGGCCAGGCAGTGATGCCTCCAGTCCTCTAGCCTCTTTATTTCTGAAAAATCTGGAGGTTAGGTGGTTCTCCTGTGGTTAGCACACAACTTGGCTTACAGCAAGTGCTCACTAAATACAGGGAATGAGCCCTGTGCAGAGGGGCTGAGTTGTGTTTCTGAAAGACAAGATGGTCCATGGCTAGTACCCAAGAAACAAGAGGCTGGCCCTTACTGCCCATCTTCCGTGAGCTCCCTGGTCACAGCTTGGCTGGCTTGGCTGCACCATTGACAGGGACACTGCCAAGCTTTGTTCTCTGTTGAGATCCATTTTCCCTGGTGACCCAGGGGATTGGGGCAGCCCAAGGACACTGGGCCCCTGATGGCATGGAACGTTAGTCTATGGAGGCTCTGACTTCCCCCACTTTGGGAACCATCTGAGAACAGCGTGCACCTTGGCACAGCAATACCTCTATGGACAGAGATGACGTGTTTAACATTCTTTATCAGAAACCCCATAACCACAGAACAAAATGTGTAGGAGGCCGAGGCTGCTCCAGGGCATAGCAGTTCAAGGACACAGGATAGAGTAGGCATGGGCTCATCTGGGAGCTCAGGGCAGAAGTAAGGGACCTGCTGGAAGTCCTGTGACCCCACACAAAGGAGACCAGCTTGCGGGGAGGTGTCACAGCAGGGCTCACCTTCCCCTATGACAGTGTCCACATTCAGACAGGCTGGGTCCAGTTCCTGGGCAAAATCTGCTCCCTGTGCAGGGTCCTCATAGGCCTGGAGGTCCACGTAGGGTTTTAGCCACAACTTGTCCTCTAGGGATGACAAAGGTGCTCAGTCTCTGCAGCACTCTTGAGGGCTCAGAGCATGGAGGGTCAGAAAGGTCAATAGCTGAGCCCATTCTTCAGACTTCTCTCCTCTCTGAGATAAGCCTGGTTTTGGCTTAAGCAGAGAATGTCTGTATTCTTAGCAACGAAGCCTCCACATCCCAGTCTTTCTCCTTCCTGTCTTTGCTCCAAGCTCTTCTGTCTTCACTGTTGAGGGTTCACAACAGTGGCCAGAACGCAGGCCCAGGAGCAAATTCCCTACCCTGAGTTACCCAATCTTCTCACAACTCATGACCCAGCTTCTGTCCCCAAGCCATGCAAGTCAGTCACACCTCATTCACTCTAGACGAAGCCTCCCTCCAATGCCAGCTACTCAGATGGACAACAGACTCTCCCTCTGGCAGAGCCACCTAATGAGGTGACAGGCAGGAAGCCTACATGCCTCAGAGGACTTCAACCCCATCTTGGCTGGCCTCAGCTCACAGACCTGGCGACTAGGATGGAGAAGGCTGCCCAGAGCTCACAGTGGTGGTGCACTGGCACCAACAGCTAGCAGATAATTGCATCAGAGTTGCTGACAGCTATCAGGGCAGAGTTAATTAACCAAAATTAATTAGGTGGCAAAACACAAGAGCCCTAGGGACAAAAAAGCCCACTGACACTCTCAAAGTTGACCTTACAATGTAGGCCCCTTGGTTGCTTCCTAGTGGCAAAACACACACACACACACACACATACACACAGAGGAGCACTTATCCTGGCTCACCTCGATCAACTTCGGTGACCTGCTCATGCTGCCTCTGCTGTCTCTGCCGCTGGCCTTTCCTGTGGGGAGTGGGGCGACATCTTCAGGGACCTCGGGAAACTTCAGCAGCCTAGTGGGATCTGGTTGAATTTGCCCCAGATATGAGCTGGGTGTGCAGGATGGATGTGGGGCCACACCTGAGCTTTGGTGCTAGGGGATAGGAGGGACATCAGGGCTACAATTGGGGCTTCTAAGCAGGCAAAGGGATCTGGGGATGGTGGGTGGGGAGAAGGATGGAGCCAGCACCTTGAACGAAAGACATGAATTCCAATCAGCAGAGCTATACCAAGCAGTAAGCCAAAGATGATTGCCACGATCTCTCCTCCGGTCAGGCTCCTGGAAACTGGGCATAGGGGTAAGAAATTTGGGGGCTCAGAACCCACACAGGTGATGGAGATTGGAAGGTATACTGAGGGTATACGAGGATCAGTTCTCTTAGTGGACATTGGGCCCATGTCTCCCTTAATGGAGAGAGCTGTGAAGTGTGTGTGTGTGTGTGTGTGTGTGTGTGTGTGTGTGTGTGTATACAAAGAGCTAGGGTCACTAGCTGGAACACAACACAAGTGCCTCTGTGGGATGACAAGTGTGTTGGGGTGGACAAGAGACAGATAACCTACCTGGTGGGCTCGTCCGAAACTCATGGTCAGGGGAGAAAGGACCAGGGCCCAGTGGGGTCAGTGTCCGCACTCTGACGATGTATGTGGTATCTGGCTGCAGTTTTGTCAGCAAGACCCTGGGTTCCAGAACCATTTGGTGCCATTCTTCATCCTATGGGTAGGACTTGTGTTAATGAGGTTGTGCAGAGCCAGACTTTGGTAGAGAGGATAGAGAGACGTGGAAACACCTGGACAGGGTTGGAGTCTGTGGTAAGATCAGAGACCTTTGCAGATCTTTATCCTGAGAAAACCAGTTTGCTTTGTTTGTTTTCCCCCATCCAATATCCCAAATTGGGATTATCAGGGTACACCCAGACATAGATGCTGAAGGCTGTCTTCCAGTAACTTTCTGACCTGGTTCAGCACATGCAGCTCGTAGCTCAGATTTCCCCCAGGACTTCGGGACCGAGATCCTGCCCAGGTTAGTTCCAGCTGTCTGGGTTCTTTTTTCACCAGCCTCAGCGACAAGCCTGAGAGTGACTCTGGACATCCGGAGTGATGGTTGAATTTGGAAGGAAAGAAGGAGTAACTTAAGTAGCATTTCCACTGCCTCCTGCCCATCACTCTTCCCTGTGGTCTTGGACCCTCTGTTCACTCAAGGTGCCTCACCTGCATGCCCCATGTTGATGCTGAGGGAAGCGCTGTCTGGGCTGGAGCTGTCTAGCCCTGACACTCCGTTTTGGGATTTGACGGTAAAGGTATAGTTGGCATAAGGCTCGAGGCCTTCCACTTGCACAGATGGTGTGGTGAGCCCCACAGCCCGTGGGGAGAAGCGCACGCCTGTTCCACAGGGCTGGCAGGGGGCCCCATCCTTCACAGTGCCCTGGCACTGCAAGCACTCCACACTGTAACTGATGTCCTGGCGTCCTCCTGTATCTGTGGGGGGTTCCCAGTGCAGGGAGAGCTGAGTCCCTGATGCAGAGAAACTCAGATTTTGGGGAGCTGATGGGGGACCTGTGGGAGAAGAGTCATCAAGTAGGTACCAAATGGTACCAGATTTGCTCTCATCTGAGCTGTTGACCCCTTCCTGTGCCTATCACTCCAATTTCTGAAGGCCTATAAAGCTCTTCCAAGACATCTGACCTCTACCAAAGAGGAAGTAGTGTAACCACACCTCTGCACTCTCCTAGGGAGAACAGTGGGCAGGGGTAGGCTGTAGTCAGTGTTTGGCACTCTGGATCTCCATTATCCAATAAGCTATAGAAAGTCCTGGCCTCAAGCAGGGCTCAGCAGAGGCCTAGTGCCTGCTGCCAGAATGCCAGGCCCTGGACCCAGGACTCACGTGTGCATGCTACCTGGGGGCCCTCCCCAGGGGCTCGGTGATGGCCACTCTCACAGGTGCACAGGGTGGCCGCTTCAGACTCTGCTGTGCTGTGTCGGGGGCATTTGAGGCAATGGGGTGTGTCCATGTCTGTCCTGTAGGAGCCACTAGGGCAGGCTGAAGAGAGAAAGCAGAACCATAGTTTTCTGTTATAGCAAGAACCAACCCCATGTACTTCCGCATGCTCTCCACCCCAACCGCTGGTATGGGAACACCCCTGAATACATTTCACTTGGGTTAAAAACCACTGAAATGAAACATAGGATTCCTTCCTATCTTGGCACCCAGAAAACCCTCCCAGGTGGTCACTGGGGCCTCCCACCACCTCCATCCTTACCAGTGCATCCCATGCTGTCACTGGTTTTCTCATAGCCAGGCTCGCAGTGACACTGGCCCACAGGCACCAGCCACTCACCATCAGGGCTGCAGTGCATGCGGGGTATACCTGAAGCCCCAGGGCTGAGTTGTGCATGGGGCAGACAGGTCCCAGACACTTCTACCAACCCTCCAGGGCCAGGGAGAGTGTCAGGGAATTGGGCTAAGCCATGCACGGCCTCTGGACAGCGCTGGTAGAACACTCTTACAGATACCAGGGCCACACAGGCACCAGGGTTTTGGAAAGCAAGGTAGAGGCCACGGCGGGTCAGACGGCCCAAGGAGCAGCGCTCCACATTCAGCTTCACAGAGCCAGAGGCAAGGTCTCTGATGGTAAAGCTTTGGTCTGCAGCCACTGTGGTTACCTGGGGGAAGACGTGGAAGGAGTGATAGCAAACTCATGCTTCATCCCCACATAACAAATCAACTCTGCTTCATATAGATTGAGGATCCATAATCTAAAAATCCCAAACCTGAAGTGTTCTCAAACCTGACAGTGCCTATATATCGTGCCACAAATGGAAATTTCCATACAAGCTCTCATGTGACAGATCACAGCAAAAATGCAAGCACACTTTAAAAAAGTTGTTTAAAATGACCTTCATGCTATGTGTGTGAGGACATAAATGAAACAAATCAACTTCATGTTTAGACTTGAGTTACATCCCCAAGTTATGTCTCTATAAATATTCCAGCGTCTGAAATCTGGAACACTTCCAACTCCAAGTGCTGTGGATAAGGAATGCTTAATTTGCATTGCCATGACTGAAGAGCTTATGACGTAAGAGGTCCCGGGCTAAGCATTTTGTAGACATTATGCTATTTAGCTCATCCTATGAAACAAGATGTCTCATCATTTTACTTAACAGATGAGGAAATTAAAGCCCAGACAAATCAGAGAACTTCTAGAAGACCTATAACTACAACATGATGGGGCTAGGATTGGAACCCAGGAAGCAGAATCCTACAGCCATAAACTTTCTACTACTAGGAGGTGTGTGTCCAAGCTATGCCAATAAGATGATCAGTTAGTTATAGAGTGTGTCATAATTAATTTATTACCAGTAACAAACTTTACAACCTTTGCTCTTTGGAGAGAAATGAGAGCACCTCCTATAATAATAGGCTTCTAACTGTTTTGCATTCCAGTCTGTTTCCACACTAGGAAAGAAAGGGATGGTACTAGAGATTGGTAGAAGAGAACTGTTCCATTAGCTCCAACTATAGTTATGAGGGGCCTGTCATGTGACATACGGTACCAAAATGCAAAGTCAGAAAGCCTCCATACTACATGTCCTTTTTCAACTAGAGTTGTGCTATCTCAGTGCATGCAAGTAAGAGCCTTTAAATGGATAAGCTGTTCCTATTATTAATACTATTGTATGACAAGGTAACCAGTGCTTGGAAGGGGTTAAATTACATCCCCAAAGCCAGCACACAGCCTTTCTGGTATCTAGTCTCGCCTTCTTTTCCTTAGTCTGCATTTGTAGTTGCTTTGAGTCTCTGACCTGTTTTTTCTTAGCTGAGCTAGGTCATGGTCAGAAGCTAGGCAAGGATCTGTCAGGGATGGGATGGCATAGGAGGGGCAGCAACACCTTTTGGAACAAGGGCCGTCGGAGCTGAATGCCCACATCGTGGTCACTCTCCATGTACAGGAGGTTGAAGGTCTCCTTGCAGCCCAGAGGCCCAGCTCCTCCAGGGAAGCTCTTGCAATCGCGCACAGTGAACTGCAGCTCTACGTGGACACGTGAATCTTCCTCCCCTCGGTAGATCCAATTGGAGCGAAGCCAGTGGTCAGTGTCTCCAACTTCCTGTACTGGGCAGTCCTGGTACATGTACAGAGGTGTCCCATTCAGCATCTGTTGCACCTCACTCCACTGTGAAGAGAATCACAGTCAGGGACCACAGCTGAGGAGGAGGAATCCAGAGTCAGATCCCCCAGGTTCCTGCAATTTGTTCTGCCTAACCTGACCTTTCAGCTCCAGGACAGTCAGGTTCAGTGTTTCAGGTTGGAGGGTTTACTTGGATTTGGGGTTGATAAGATAACAACCCTGAACGGGTATGGTGGTGCATACCTTTAGTCCCAGCACTTGGGAGGCAGAGGCAGGAGAATCTCTGTGAATTCAAGGCCAGCCTGGTCTCCATAGCAGACCCTGTCTCAAAGATAACAACCTTTTAACATGCTAAGCCTGCCCCGGTCCCTTCAGTTAGCTTGTTCCAAAACAAGAATGAGAGCAAGAATTTTTACATAGTTCATCAGCAGAGCTGTCAGGTATTCCAAAGGCGACGCTCGCTCAAAGCCTGTCTGCCTGCTGTTCAGAGGAGACTTATTTAATCAGCAGAGCCTCTGCTTCTGGAGGGCAAAGCCAATCACAGAACTGTCTCTATGGGAGTTCACTCTGCAATATTCCTTCTAGTTATAACTATTACCAAAATCTCCATTAAGAGTTGGCTACACTCCCAGGCACTACCTAGTCTGCCCCCTTAACTTTTTTAAAATTTTCTCTCCTCTTTTTTTTAACATTGAAAGAATTTTTAAATCTAGTAATCACAATGGCTGGCATGAATATAGCTTTTCCCACAGGGCAGTCAGTGCTTTACAGTCACTGACAGAGAGCCAGTGTGGAGTGACTCGCCCAACAGCTGAGGGACCTGCTTAGGTATCAAGAGGCAGATACGGGATGTAAAGCCATGCACTTGGGTCCAGAGTTCATACTCTTAATCATCAGGTCTCCCCTTATTCGAGGTCAAAGAATCAACTTTCAAAGGTTAAGTCTTCCCATCCACTTATCTTTATTCCGTCAGGCAGCCATTCGTAACAGTTTGGTGTAAAGTTTTCCAGACCACTTTCAAAGCCCCCAGAGAAATGTCTAAATGGTTCTTTTTTTTAGCATAAATATCACACAGGAGTTGTTTTGTAAAATACTTTGTTGTAACAAATAATGCCTTGGACTGATGTCTGTGTGGCCTGTCTCTTTTTCAGCAATATGCAAATAGTACCCTATTATACAGATGTACCACAATTGCTTAATCATTCACCTATTATTGTACAACTAGGTAGCGTCTAGCTTTTTTTTTAATTTTAGGAAAATATACTGATGGATATGATTTCTATAGAGTTACTGAATCAAAAGATATACTACAAATTTTATAAGGTACGGCTAAACTGTCCTCTAAAAGACTCTGCCAGCTTATATATATTTTCATTAAAAGTGTAAGAGTTCATTTTCTAGAATGCTCATCAACAGTGATACTAATGCTCTTTCCACTTTGTGCCAATTCCATGCTCAAAACAGCTTCTTACCATTCCACGTCACCTTTCTTTAAGGGAGGTTGTGTTTCTCTTTTGCTCATTGGTTATTTATATTTTTACACAATTATCTATCCTATTATCACCATTATTCACTTGGATAAACTTTTAAACATGCATTATAGGTAGTATTTGCTTGACCTGTATGTTTCAAATACTCTCTGCCATGCCACTTTTTGGTTAATGGTTCCTTTTATGTGGAAAACACATTTTACATTATGAGTTTTGGACTGCATAGTATTTTGGCTCAGAAACTCCCATGCCAAGATTATAAATTTCTTTTTATCTTTTGTCTTAAAATTTTTATAGGCTAGCTTTTTAGGTTTGAATTTTAATCTCCCTAGAATTTCCTTTTTGTATATGATAGGGCATAAAGAGGTGTTTTTATTTCCTTCTTTCTTAAAAATTATAGACCTCCAGTGGTCAATATGGTCATTAGTCAATACTTTGGGGGCTCAGTACACACCCCATAGTTTGAGATAATTGTATGGAAAACCCTAACCTACTGGATTAGCTCAAAGAAGCTGTCCATCTTTGAAGGAGATCTACGTCAGTGAGATATCAGAACCAGGAAGGCTGCTCAGAGAAAACGTCTACTACCCCACAGACTTTTTGATGGGCACAGCAGGACAGCCTTTGTTCATTTCACACTAGGGCCTGTCACCACCTCCCTACCCCCACTCCTTTCCAAAGCTGAGGAAAACACACAAGCTACAAACCGCTGACCTTTCTTGGAGTTTCATCCTGTGTGAATGCAGGTAATTAAAATAGTGCTTCTCCTGTTAATCTATCATGTGCTGTCAATTTTACAGGCTTGTTTAGGGCTTATGGAGAGGGTAGAGAATATCTCTGTCCCCTACAACACTTTCCATATCGACTTGCAGTTTCCATGTTGTATAAATATGGGTTTGCTTTCAGACTTTCTAAGCTATTCCATTGGCCTGGGTGTTCTTCTCAAGGTTCCAGATTTTAATTACTGTTGATGTTCTGATTATCTGTTGATGGAACAGATATTGTTCTTCATCAGTAACATTTCTTAATTATTTTCTTGGCTAGAGAGAAGTACATGAATTTTATAAACCATTCCATTGATATTTTGAATACCACTCTGTAATTTGCTAGAGAAGAGACTGGGGCCCTAAGAAAGTTTACCCTGAGGCTTCCCTCTGCTCTGCTGAATGGACCCTCAGGACAAAACAGTCTTATTAATTACAGATTGGTAGTGGGGTGGGGCTATTGTGAGGCACATACTTCTGCATTATATGGCAGAGTACAAGGATCAGGCAAGGGATGTCTGAAAGGCCACAAAGCTGGGGTGTAAGGTCACCTAGAGCAGGTACTATGAGGAAGCTCTGTGGTGGAGGGCAAGCAGAAGGCAGAGGGCCTGGGGCAGGTAGACAGGGTGGTCGGGTGGTAATATGCAGCACAGTAGCCAGATTGCTAAGGCTGCAGCTGGAGCCTAGGGAAGCAGATGTTCCCAGCTGTATCTGCCTCTCCCAGTTACAGCAGTGACAGATGGGGAGAACCAGTGGGCCAGAAACAGCAATAAGGAACCTTTCACTTAACACTCAAGAGCGGCTGGCAGCTACAGGGGTTGATTCTGGGGAGCCTGACTCTGTGGTCCTATCTGTTTTAGAATGAGGGGAGGGAAGACAAGGTAGAGAGAGGGAGTGTGCTGCGTTGCTCTTCTAGTTAGTACAGGGCTGTGAAAGGGGCCTTGCTTCTACCAGGGCCCAATTAGGGACAAGTTATTTGGGTGGGGCTGGCAGAACACAAGGGAAGGCCAGTAGGAGCCAGCAGATGGTCCTGCCGCCTTCCTTGTGGGGTGATTAGCTGGTTTATGAGATGAGGAGCCTATTAGAGCTGGCCTAATCCAGGATTTTCCAAAGGGCCTCTCCTGGAGGATATATTATGGTTTAGTCTATTAACTGTAATTACAGGCCACTCTATGGAAGAGCACAGAGGGGAGTCTCGACCCTCCGACCCTCCTACCCTCCTGTCTAAGGAAGAAAGAAAGCTATAAACCTGATCCCAGAAACAGCAGATGTTCTCTGGAAAGAGAAAGGAAACCCACAGAATAGGTCCAGGACCAGCAAGTCTCCAACCCCTGAAGTATCCTCCTGGGGTTCTAAGGCCAGCTGTGCTGTGTGACAGCAAGGTTGTCTCTGGACTTTGGTGAATATGGTCTCTGGGATACACTGACAACCCACCTCTGCTCACTGGGCCTCAGGGACACCCAAGGAATAAAGGGACTTGGAGCAGCTGGAAAACATGGTGTTACAGAGCTTGCTTGGAAGGGATGGAGAACAAGCCCAGGGCTCAGGGGCCTTGAGGGGGGCAACTTTTAACTCTGAGGGTCAAAAGACCCTTTGAAGGCTGATGAAAGCTTTGGCTCACCTTTCAGAAAAAAAAAAAATCCATACATCATTTTGAATTCACATTTATGGAGTTCCTTAACGTGCTGAACCCATTCAGACAACTCCACCGGGATAAATGGAGATGAAACTAAGGGTGCTTTCTAGGTGGATCTGTCACTCTTGAGCAAGGCTCTGGTCTAGCCTTCAACCTTCCTTAGCATAGGCATGCTCTCCCTGGGGGGATGTGAGATCATCTTCCCCTACTGTCATAGTAAGTATTCTCCCCTGTTGCAGGGAGGGAGAGTACCCAAGTCAGGGAGCCCCATTCCCCAAGGAGTGAAGTCTGATAGCCCCCCCCCCCAATGCCATTCAGGAGGCTCTGACTCAGCCACCCCTGCCTAGGAGCCACTTCCAGTTTTTCCTGCTCTTTTCTGTTCCTCCACCCACCTCTCCACCCCACTTCCCACTGGCCTTCAGTCTTGAACTTTCACAGATCCTTCCTTTAGACACTTACCCCCTCTTCTGGAGGATCCAGAAGCCAGCCCAACTCTCCTTGTGCCAGGCTTGTGTCCATCAGAGTGACTGAAGGTGGGGAGAAATGTTGGCTGTCACCTCTGAGAAAGGGGGTGCCCCTGTAACTCACATTTGGCATTGGGGGGGGCAACCCTAGGCTGCGGGACATCCTCTTCCTAATAGTGTGACATCCTGAGGTTGAGGGAGCAAAAGGGCCCCAAATGAGGAGTGAGGAGCTCCAGGGATCGTAGCAGCTTCCTTCAGAGTGTGAAGGGGAACATGGCAGAGTGCCGCAAGCGTTGGGGTGCTGATGCTTGAACCAAAGTCGCAAAAATAAACACAGGCCTCAGAAATTGCACCCTCCAGGCCCGGGAGGGAAATCCATCTGCTGCATGGCTACCACGGGTGGATGGGCAGGGAAGCTGGGCGGCTGTAGTCCTGAGTGGGACCCTGGCAGCGGGTTCCTGGGTGGAGTTTGACTTCTACAGTCAAGGGCCTGCTCTGACCTGTGACTGGGGGTAGGAGCCGGGGCCAAGGCAAAGCTTCGATTTTTGGGAAGTAGGAGGGGCGCGATCGCAGAGGGTGTGCAAGGTGCAAGGCTGGACCCCTACACCTGGGACCCCCTGGGGGCTCGCATCCCAACCCTCCCACCACTGGCTGCCTCTCTGTGGCCTAGTTAGGCTGGTAAAAGGCGGCTTTCCACCTTCAGAGGGCTCCACACTCGGGGGTGGGAAGACGGAGGGCCCCAGGATGCTGGCATGGGAGGTGAGGATCCCTGGCTGTGGTCAGAAACTCCCTCTCCACCCCCAGCAAACAGTATCCGCCAGCTGCGGTAGGGGTGACCGATCCCGAGGGCAGGAGTCTGGGGTTAAAGACCAAAGACTGGCCTGGCCAATCGATCGCCCGGCTATGCGGGCTAAAACAGGGGGAGAAGGAGTGGGGCGCGAGGAGGAGGGCCTCCTCTGGAATGCCGGCTCCTGCAAGCGGCTGGCGGCTGGCCGGGGAGGGGAGGGGGCGGGGGTCGGTACCTTCCTCGGCGCGCGCCCCGGGGGGCCGCGGGGCGCAGAGCAGCAGCAGCAGCCCGAGCCCCAGGGGCCAGCGCCGCTCCATGGCGCCGGCCGGGACCTGGGACCTCGGCCCCGACGGCTGGGCCAGGTCGGGAGGGACCCGGTGCT
>NW_008333818.1:937222-984648 GCF_000622305.1 Nannospalax galili
GGCCTCACCTGGCTCACCTTCTTAAAGGGACAGTAGGGCGGGAAGGAAACTTGTTAGACAGGTAATAAACTTTAAAACCTGGAGGCCTCATGACCGGAATGTGACTGCGGGCGCCGCCTAGCGGGTGGTCCTAGAAATTGACTAGCCATTCTCAAGTGTGTCCGGAGCCCAACCCAGCCCTGATCTGGCCTTCTGCCTTATTCTTCTGTCTTGAAGGGCTTCTCCACCGTCCTTCCTTTCCTTTTCGGTAGATCGTAGATTTGAAGGGAGAGACGTTCTGTCTTACTAGGCTTAGATGAAGACAGTGCAAACTGCTACAACCCTTGCAATGCACGGAGGGTTAAAAGAGGAAGCAACGCCCAGAACAGCGCGACCTGGGTGTTCAGTGACAGGGATTGAGAAAGCCTTCATTGAGGGAGGGCCCGCAGGCAGGGAGCCTCAAGGTGCGCTCAGGGAGTGGTGAATGGACCAGTTTGACTGCTGGGGCACAGCATTTGTCCTGGGAGCCAGGGCAGAAAGACAAGTGTGGACCCGAGCCAGGAAGGTCTTGGTAAGCGTGCGGAGGCGTTTGAACCTTGCCTTGCACCCACAGAGGAGACATGGGAACCTAGGGAGCATTCCCAGTGCAGCTTTGGAGAAAAAAGAAGCTTGCTGCTTACTTTGGCCTTAGTGGTACACTTAGGCCCTCTTCCTTTCTGTCCAACTTAATAGGCATCTCTGTTCAGTCCTTACTATGTACCTACTCGAAACTCAAAGTAGCACACTCCTTATATTAAACTATTTATTTGAAGAGGGCTGGGGGCAAGGCACAGAGAGGACTAAAAGGAAGGCAGGGGTGAACCCCACGGAGGTGCAAACACAGTGATAGTGTGAGTTATGCACCCCCCCCAAGCTATGTACCCCCGAAGGCTCCGCTCCTGGACTGCATGGTCCTTTTCAGCCTCCCTGGCTTCATCCCATTACTGTGACTCATACATAGCTTTATTTTTATCATTTAAATTGTTGCACATTTTGATCATTGTGAAGAAGGGGAGGTGGTAGATTATAGGTACTTATTTTTTAAAGTTAGTGCTTCTCTCTTTTTTCCCCTTTAAAAAAATACCGTCATTATTAGATAATTATGATCCCTAATTCTGGGCCTACCTTATTCCTATTGACATAAATAACTGCCATATTTAATGAATATATATATTCATTAGAAAAATCATGTTAAACAGAAAGAAACTAAACAGAAAGTAGATGTTTTTCCTTCCACTTTGTAAAGTGCCCTAGGTTGACCATTATCTACCACTTCTTGTGATTTCTCGTAGAATTCTCTCCCTATTTCCACACAGTGTAATACTTTCCCTATCTCTCTCCCTCCACTCCCCCATACACACATACTTTAAACTGTGAGCATGGAGGGGCCATCAGATACTGCTCTGAACCAGGAGCCCCTTTTCTGATGTTAAGGATCTCGAAGGAGGGAGGAAGCTCATGGCTTCTCTTTCAGGCCAGAACTTTGTGGTTTCAGCAGGGAGGAATGGGCAAAGGGTGCAAAGCCAACCAAAGGGGAAATGAAGCAATCGTTGGACAGTCACTGCTAGGAAACAAGCCAGACTGTGGTGAGGTAATGCATGTGCTGCTTGCTGGAGTTTGTTAAAGTTAGAAGACCCTTGGGACTCGAGGGGATGGGGGACTGTGTCATGCAGTGAAAAAAGGAGTACTGAGCTCTGGAAAGGAGCCTGGCTTTTGTTTTGGGAAATCCTCTATCTTGGTCTGAAAGTCTCTTTGTGTGTGGCACATGCATTATCCTCTTTTCCTTCCAGGTGATCTCAAAACAGCATTTCTTCATGGTCTTTGTTGTGAGAAGTGGCACTTTCGATTTTGGACTTCACAGTACAACGTGTCAATGTCAAGGTATTTATAGGTATTTATACGACCTGCATCCTATGTGAGGCCATTTCCAGGGCCCATCCCAGACAATGGAAAGACATCCCAGGGCTCTGACAGAAAACAGGTCAGTTCCCTTAGCTGTCCTGTGCCTCAGTTTCCTTTCTTATAAAGTGGGATTAATCATGCCCACCTCACAGAGTAAGTGTGATGATCAGAAGGGAGAAAGTGCTTCTTTAACGGCCATGTGCTGAGCAAACACTACCTTGCCAGGAGACTAGTGGAGTCTGGGACTGGTGACGTCCTCCCAGAGACCTCCCAGCTTGCTTCCAAGTTTGACAACCTCTATGACTTATGACTAAAATATCATTCTTTTTCCTTTTAAAATTAACTTTATTGGGGCATTATGTACCTGAAATATATTGCAAGCATACAGTTCAGTGGGTTCTGACAAATACATACGCCCTCATTACTGCCACCTCAGACCAGACACAAACTGCTTCCATCACTTAGAAGTATTTCCTCATGCCCATTTGAACAGTTCCACTTCCGGCCTCAGGCATCTGTCAACTCAGATTAGCTTGGCCTTTCTTGTAATTCCATGTAGTCTCTGGGGTCTAGCTTTTCCCCTTTAGCAGGATGTCCCCACAGTCTCTCCCTGTTGCACACACATCAGCTGTTTGTGCCTGTTGCTAAGCATCACCTGCTGTGTGGATGCCCTAAGATATCACTTAGCAATTCAAAGTGAAAACTGGAAATTCTTCCTCTGATCTCCTAGCAGCCTGGGCCTCTGAGCTGCCAGGGCCTCCCACAAGGTCTCTACTCCTCCCTACTTAGAAAGAACCCAGTGTGTCTGGCCTCATCCTCATTCTGCAGTCTCTGTTGATGGGATTTCCCCTGCTCTCTTGTTCCTGCAGCCTTGAACTTCACACTACTTTGTTTATATTGGCCCCCACTTCCCTCCCTACCTGGCTCCTTCTGACCCAGGATGAGGTGAAATTATACCCAACCTAGGTCAAGGCATGGACTGTTCATAAAGCTCTGGTTAAAATGCAACTTATAGCACTAGGAGGGTAACCCAGGAGGCTGCTAGTAACCACTCTGAGACCATTAGTACAAATTAACTTATCAGATCAGTGTCAGGTCTCCTAGCAAGGACCTGGGTAGATGGGGGCCAGCCCACACTTGCAGGTAGTGAGATTTAGGAGACTGTGTGGGCTGTGGGAGGGAAGAATCAGTTGGTTCTTATGCAGCGTTGGGGTGGATTCTGCACATCTTTGATCGTAGCCTGGTTTGGTCCTTCCCTTTCCTTCTCGCCTGTGTGCTTACCTATCTCCCTTATGATCCTAGTTTACTATCAGGCACAGGGGTGGGGATAATAATAGTTACCATTTATTACAGCACCTACGCACGCTGCCGGGCACTTTACATACATTATTTCTCTTACTTCTCACACCAACCCTTTGAGCAAGGTATTATTAATCCATTTTATAGATGGAAAAATCTAAGGCACAGGCAGTGTAAGTTACTTTTAAAGTCACCCAGCTGTAGAGCCAGGATTTGAACTCAGTTCTGAAGGACCCTTGAACTAATGCTCCTAACAGGGTTTTAAGAAACAAAGATACCTCATTTTGCCCTTATTTCCTCTACTGACCACACATTCAAGGCAACAAGTATCCTGACTTAAAGTGACATCAATTAGGCCAGCCTGGCTTTGAATTTATAAAACAGAGTCACTGGGAATGTATTTTTTGGTGTTGAGTTCTTTCATTTAGCATTATGGATATAAGATTTATTTACACGGTTGTGGGGTGATTTGTACTTAAAGTGTGTGAATCACTTTCCTTAATTGTATGAAGAGCACCTTATTTTAAAGACCTCTCAATCTACAGCTAAATGTTCTACACTTGAACTGCTACACCGTGACTCCCATGTTTATCCAGCTTCTCTGTGTGCCTTCCTTAACAGGCTTAATCCTCCTGGAAGGTACTTCCATTAGGTCTTGCTAACCTAAACCGTCATTGATTGACTGATACATACAGAGGCAGTCTGTGACTATACTCTCTCCCCCAGATGTTTTTCTCTTGGTCCACCACTTTGCAGGGAGACAGACAAACAATACTGTTCAGGTACTCAAGTCTTCATATCAGAAACGGGACTCAAAGAGGTAGAGACATTTGAAGTTTTCTCTGAGATCTGTTGGAAGGTTTTATTATTATTTAATATCTGTTTGATATTGAGCAAATCACAAGCTTTTTAAGCCTCAGCTTCCGCATCCCCAAAATGAGAATGGTGATGCCATGTTTTGAATGTGCCCCCCCATCCCATTTTTGTGTGTAGGGAGTTTAATCTCCAAATGAATATGATGATTCTTGGAGGTGGGGCCTTTGGGAGGCAACTAGGATTAGCTGTCATCATGAGAGGAAGAGGAAGAGGCTCAGGTTACTGTGGCTCTGTCTTGTCATGCTGTGATGCAACAAGAAGGCCCTTACCAGATGCCAAGCAGATGCTTTCAAGACACTGTTGACTTCCCAGGCTCTCTTCTTTATAACCCCCACCCCCAATCTCAGGTATTTTGATACAAGAAAAGAAAAAAGAAATGAAGAAAGTGATAACGATATTGGTTATAGGTGAGGCAAGAGCAAATTTGACAGAGTACCACAGAGTAGGGAGACAGAAGCCCCTGGGCTCACTGCGTGACTTAAAGATGCAGACTTCATGGTTACGTCCTTTCATGCAGGCTTATTTGTGAAGTGGGTTTTTGAGAATCATTGGTGAAGTCTGCTGAAATAAGGAAGACCCTGATAAAAATTAGTTCCTGGATTAAACAGGATGTTTGGCTGAAGCTCAAATGTCAAGAGAGGCCAGAGAAGACTAAAATTTTTCTTAAATGGAGCTAAGAGAAATGACTCTCAATGCACCTACCTTATGAAACATTAAGTAAGTAAATCCGTGCAGACATTTTCAGGATGTGCCACATTCCTGTCTGCGTTTATTTGCTTTGTGAGTCCGGATCTTCCTCTGCAGTATCAGCATTCTCTAAAGCCTTCTGTTCTTCCCAGAGGCTGGAGAGGAGTGGAGAGGCTGTGAGCAGCTATTGAATTTCTAGCCTGACTGTGCATCAGAGGGGCCTCGGGTCAAAAACTAGATAGAGGTAGCCACCAAAAGGGAGGCAGGTTGACTCTGAAGCTGATGGGAGAGGACGAGGGGGCTGTGTGGGAATTTGCTTGGAATTACGAGTGACATCCAAGTGTGTAATTAGAGATGAACCTTTACCTTTCTACCTCCCTACCTCCATTTTTAATAGATCTCACAGCAACATAAAAACAATTCATGGGGCTGGAGAGATGGCTCAGCAGTTAAAAGGACCACTGACTTTCCAGAGGATCTAGGTTTGGCTCCCAGCACCCACATGGCAACTAACAATCTTTGACAACTCCTGTTCCAGGGAATCCAACGCCTTCTTCTGGCTTCCATGGGAACTGCACAGCATGGGGCCACTTACATACATGCAGGCAAAACACTCATACATATAAAATGAAATTAGAAAAAAAAACAACCTCAATTCACAATTGCCTTGCCATTTCCATTGGCAAGGAACAGGTCAGTCATGTGAAGGAGCTGGGATTCAGAATTCCTTGTGGTCATCAACCTCAATTCACAATTGCCTTGCCATTTCCATTGGTTTCTGAATGGGTGGAATGTGAAGGGAACAGGTCAGTCATGTGAAGGAGCTGGGATTCAGAATTCCTTGTGGTCATATTAGTGTGTGTGTCATGGGAAATCACTGACTGCTTATCACTCCTTTGCCTGATTGCCTAAGATGACAGCGATGCCAACCTGAGGCGTTAATCTGTGGCATTATTGCTTGGGCAGGTAGAAGAGCGGGAAGGAATGGAAGAGAACACGTCTCAGTGAACTGAGGCACGTCAGACATTTAACAGGAGCAGGTTGAGGCAAGTGTTAAACGCAATCCCCGAGGAACACAGAGAGATCTTGGGACTGTCGAAAGTTTGTTGGTTCTAGCTTAGGAGGGGAAGAGAAAATGGCAAATCAACCATGTTTGCAGTTGATTTTTAGTTTGGTGAGCGTGAGAGAGGATATGGCTGAAATGAATCTCCATGTCTTCCAGATGAAGCTAGTATAGTTTACTTTTAAAATGTAGAATTTTGTACACATCTTTAATCCCAGCTCTCAAGAGGCAGAGGCAGGCAGATTACTCTGAGTTCAAGACCGGCATGGTATACATAGTGAGTTCCAGGCCAGCCAGGGCTACATAGTCAGACCCCATCAAAAATTGCCAGGAAGAAGACTGGCATAATTCACACTTTTTAAAGTTATAGACCCCTTGGTTTAAAACCCGTATTATATTGTTGCCTGCATGTGTTTAAGTGTACCTGTGTCATACAATGCCATCAGAGGTCAGAAGATGGCATGGGTCCTCTGGAACTGCAGTTACAGAGGGTTGCTAGCTGCGATGTGGGTGCTGGGAATCAAACCCACGTCCTCTGTAAGAGCAGTCAGTGCTCCTAACCACTGAACCATCTCTCCATCCTTGGAAGGGAAGAGTTTGTAATGACAGAGCTTTACTCTTGAACTTGCTGCTTCCAGTGCAACAAAAAGCAGAGACCACAAGGTCTAGGAGGTAGTCACTGAGAGGAAAGGACGGTCTCTATGGAATGTGTATCTGCTAGGTTCTGAGCTAGAGAGGGGGACTTACACCCTGACCATCCTTATGATAAAGCCGACATATCTTCCAGGCAGGGCATCAAAGAAGAAAAAGTGGCTGGAGTGTGTGTTCTTTCCTTTTCTTTCTTCTTGCCCTTCTATTTCTCCTTGTTTTCTGCTCTCCCTCCCTCCTTCCCTCCCTCCCTCTCTCCCTCCCTCCCTCCTTCCCTCCCTCCCTTCTTTCCCCCTCCTCTGTCTTGCTTGGAATTCCTATAAAGTAGACCAAGAGGAAAATCCAATACCCACTGTATTAAGTGTTTAGTGTATTTAGTTTTATTTGTTTGTTTTGAGAGTTACTGGGGTTACTGGAAAATGTGTTAAATAGCCTTTGGATTCAGCAAAGTCCGTCCAAGGTATCTGCCTCCAAGTACAAGACCTTGAACATTTTCCAGAACCTTCCAGAGACTGAGCTTTTTCAGATGGATGCCTTGACTTCTATGAGCCTGCCACCTCTGCCAAAAGGCTGCACTCCTATGAAGGTAACTTTGGAAGAGGCAGAAACAGATAGACAGCTGAACATGGGAAGCTAAAGTTCACCCTGGCAGCATGACTTCAATAGGGCAGTTTTAGTCTGTTTACTCAGCAGAAACTTGCTGATCCCTTCTGATGGACTGGATACTATTCTAAGCATTGGGGACACAGTGATAAACAAGAAAATCGAAACCCCTAGATATCTTGCCCCACTGGTCCACCTGTTAGTATGAAGAGACAGGTCATTTGTTACTGTATAACAGAACACATTTTTCAGTTGGTGAGAAAAACTGGGAGAAGAATAAGACAGGTGAAAGGGAATTTGGATAAGTGGAAGAAGAGTCTATGACACAGACAGAATGGGTTTGACCAGAGCACTGAAGAAGGGGGGAATGGGCCATGTCAGCTATTGGAGAAAGAGCAGGTGACAGGTAGAGCTAGGGAGACACCAGGAAGAAGCAAGGAGAAAAGGTGAAGCAGGGTATCAGAGGGACATGCTGGGGCTGGAGACAGTCACTTGCATACAGAGGTTCTTTCAGGCTCAGGCAGGCAAAGCTTAATGGAGAGTGGCATCTGCCCAAGAGCTGTTGTGCTGTGTGGTGTGGTGTGGTGGGCTGGGCTGAGGTCCTGAGGAGAAGGGAAGATAAGCTGAGGAATGTGGGCTGGAGCTGGCCTTGGGGACCAGCTGGTGAACTGTGAACTTTCTTCTCTGTAAACTAGAGCCAGCAAAGGTTTTGCACATGGGAGCCATTTGCTTAGACGTGTGTTCTGAGTGATGGTGGCTGGATCAAGGAAGAGTAGCGGAAGTTGGTCAAAGGGTCATGATCCAGGGAAGAAATATCAAGGGCTCAAATTTGGGCCATGCATGGAAGGAGGGATAGGGAAGCGTTACAGAATCACAGGATGTGTTGGCTGGTTAGATGTGGGGGTGAGAGGAGTTGACCAATTCCCAGGATCACAATGACAGTTAAAGTGTTTATTTAAAAGAAAAATCTGAGTATGAAAGTAAGGGACCTGGAATGACTTTCTGTCCACTAGCACAATGCTTTGGAGACAATGGTGGTGAATTAGAGTTTTGTTTGTCCAAGCAGGGTGTGTATATTGGGAGTGTGACTTTGAGAAATGGGGTTGGCAGTGGAGAATAAGTGAAAGGGAGCCAGAGAAGCCTACAAGGGGGTAGTTGGCAGAGGACAATTGAATAAGTTCAGGCTTATCAAATGCCTTCAGGAGTAGAGAATTGGTTAAGAACAGCCAAGATACTTAACAGGGGTGTTTGTGCATGTTTGCAGGTGGTATGGGCTGGGATGTGACCTCCTGTCTTCCTATAGGGTAGGGATGCCACTCAACAGGGCCTTTGGAGTTAATCTTGCTTTTCTTGGGAGGGAAGGGTGGGAAGAAGTGTGACCTTGGATAAGGCAACCCTCCTTTCCTTTCCGGCCTATGGCCTGGTAGAACAGACAAAGTGGAGATTTCAGCTTAACAGACATCTTTTCTCTCCTTTCATCCCTTCAATGTGTCCATTCCTCTGTCTGTTCATCTAACGGCATGTTTTGCTCTGTGGTTGTGCTCTGTGATGTGAGTTTCACTTTGAATCCTCCAATGGTGGCTGGATTGGAAGTAAAGGTTACTATCTCTCAGCTCCTCTGCGTCTTTCTGGTTCTTTGCTTCAGTGCCAGCCTCTCCACAGTCCTCCCTGTGGATCTGGCCTTCTGCCAAAAGGTTGTATTTGTCTAGAGTGGGCTCTGAGATTTGCTCAGTTCTTTACCTGTCTTTTATCTCCGTGTGAGGATTGGTTTTACTTTTTTTTTAAAATCACCTTTCCATCTTGAAATGCATCCCTGGCTGTTGTTTTTTTTGCAACTGTCAGAACTGAAACCAAACCAAACCAACCAACCAAACAAACAAAAAAAAAACACCACCGGAAAAATAGCTTTTACCTTGTCATTATCACAATTATTATTACCTTTATCACAAATCTTCATGAAGCACCTAATTGTAATTGGCCCTTAGGGAGGGTAAGGGACAGGCATAAGTTTTGTACAGGGCTCTTTTGGCCTTTGCAGAGTTGAAAGTCAAACACCAAGATCCATGAATACCCACATATGATGAAAATGACTGATTGTCCTAGTTTTATTGGCCAATCCTCCTCTTTTGGCCTCTGATCTTCATCTGTTACTAGCTATGAGACTATTAGAAAATCCTTCATCTCCCTTGGCTTTGAGTAGTGATGAGATCTTGCCTGAGTTCTGGGGCAGGACTTTATGTTCTGCTTCAATATTAAGATCATTCATTAAAGAATGTTGTCTGCTTAACTCCCAGAAACAAAGTCACATGTGATCCAACATAATTTCAACATAATTATCACTTTCCCATTGAAGGCTTCTGAGAGAAGGCAATATGAAAGAATGAGGTGGTGGACAGGTCCTTAAAATGCACTTTGCTGTGTAGGGAGTTAAGAAGGGGCCTCATCCGCACACCTCTCCAGGGGTCTCTGAGACAGCATGATAGCTCTCTTGCTGTGCTCATCTGAGCCAGAATTGCCCTGAGCATTGTACGTATATTGAAGTTTGGTTCTACAGGAACTTGCCTGGTTTGCTCATCTGTTCATTTGATGGATAAGGAAGCGGAAATCAAGAGAGGCCAAGTAATTAGCTCAAAGCTCTGCATCTAGTAATGACAAAGGTGACCTTCAAACCCAGATGTCTGAAACCAGAACCCAGAATTTCAGTCATTACATTTGATTTTTGATTGTCTATATAGACAACAGGAATCTGATTTATGGATTTTGGTAGGGGTGGCCAGGTTCTTGGGATCCTTGGGTTTAAAGGATTCACAAAATAAAGAAGTAAAGACTCTTGAGTGTCAGGGAATGAGCATCCAGGTGTGGAGAGAGTGAAGGTAGCTGGCTAATATAGGCCACTGATCTCGCCATTGAATCTTTGGTAGGATATGACAGATAGGAGGCCATCTAAAGTGTAGCTCTTTCAAGGAAACAGGTCTTGTGATCACTTAAAGGACTGGCTATCCAAAATTGATGGAAAGCACATCTTCCTGATAGGTAGGACTTCTTCAGTCTGGGATCTGCAGGAAGCTGGTAGTGACATGAGGTCAAAGGCAGGAAAGCAAGAGATGGACAGCAACAGCAGGAACATAGCAGCTGTGGGAGCAGACGCCTAAGCAGCTGTGTGGAGGAGTGAACACCCACGGAGGGCTGGGACTGAAGACCTACACAACAAGCTGGCAGGGTGCACAGAGCCCAGTGCCATTGTGATGTGTCATTTGTCCCCCAGGCTGTGAGGTTTGGGGAAATAACTTAAGACTGTATACAAAGTGATCGTTTATGTGTAAAATATCTTTCCTCAAGCTGAGCTATGTAAGTGTACTGTATTTGGGTCAGCTGCCTTGCCCAACGGTGTGTCCTGTTTTTCTGTTGTTGTTAACATTGAGGATAGCCCCTTGAGCTTCTGAGAGAGGGTACTTTTTGTTGTCCCAAGACCCTGAGATGGGTGATGAATAGGTGATGATCATAGCAATGATTCAACCACCCATATTTTGTATGTATATATTGGACAATCAACTGTATACACTATATGAATTTTTCTGAAATAGCTACCTTTTTTTTCACCCTATTGGTTTTATAGCTTTCCCCCATCCATATATCATGTAGGTTTAGATAATTCTTTTAACTGTGGCAAAACATTCCCTAGTAATGCTCTATTACTTTCCAGGGATCCCTGAGACAGCCTGGGTTACTCTCTTGCTGGACTCCTCTGAGCCAGAATTGTCCTAAGCATCATATATACGCTTCTGTTTCATCTTTCAGGAACTCCTGTAGTTCACTCATTTGCTCATTTGATGAATAAGGATGCTGAAATTCACAGTGGCCAAGTAACTAGCTTCAAGTAACTCTGGGCTGGTGCCTCCGTTGTGGTGTGAATATGGCCAAGGTCCCCTAAAAGCCTGTATGTTAAGACTTGGTCCTCAGGGTGGTGCTACCGGAAGGTTGTGGAGGTAGGCCCTGGTAGGAGGTCCTAAGGGCTTTGCAGTTGTGTCTTCAAAAGAGGTTGCAGGACCTCAGCTGTCCATCCTCTTCTCTCTCTTTGCTGAGGTTTGACATTGGCCACTTGCTCCTATAGACAGTCCTGCCGTGCTGTGTCGCCATCTGCTACCTTCATAAGGTCAGACCAATCAGGGCCTTTGGAACTGGACTTTGGAACTGCAAGACTGTAAGCCACTTAAAATTCCTTTTCTTTATCAAGTATATTGCCTCAGTTGTTATGTTATAGCAGTGTGAAATGATTAATAGCCCTTTTCCTATAAAAATGTTGGTGAATGACCCCTATACACTTTTGAAATTGAATTAATAAATAATATAATTTGTTTCAAGTATGACTGAAAATAAAAATAATGTCTTTATGGTAACATAAAGATATAAAGAAGATCTATTTCTAATAAAGTAACATTCGTTGTTCTGATCTATAAATGACAGGGATACAGACAGCAGGCAACGTCATGGAGCAGACAGATGTTTGCCCCAATATGTTTCTTCAGGAGCATAATAAAGATCCAAATATGCAAATTTAGGGGTGTATTGCTGACTTCAACACTGTGGGTGAGGTTGTCATCAACCTCTTGATTTTTCTCAGATGAACAACAATTCATGGTAAAGATTCAAACCAAACAAAATTCCCAAACCTCTGAATTTATTTGGTTGTTCTATTCTTGGAAAACTACTCATTACATCTTAGAACTGTACAAAAATTACTTTGTGTTTATATTTAGTGTAGTTAAGTTCTTAGCTCAGATGTTTTTCACCCACACAGATGTCTGGTAGGAAGCCCAAAGTCCTTGCTGGAGCAGGGAAGGTCCTTCATTGTGTGGGATGCATTTTGATCCCAACCAATAAAGTGCTAGTAGCAGTTCCTCAAATAGTGATAATGAGAAACACCCACATAAATTTCCTAAATACCTCTTAGGAGGAGGTACTGTCCTTATTTAGAAGAAATGCTTTAATAATGATGGCTTTTATTTTTTACTCTGCCCTTAAACATTTCTTGTCTGAAACAAAGTAGCCAAGTAGCATCCTTCTATGAACCTTTCCATGCACATGTCAGGAAAGTCCTCAGGGAAGATGAAGCCTCTGCCATTTCAACTATGGGGCCTCAGCTTTCGGAGCATGAGGTTGGAATTCTCCAGAATAAGTTTTCTCTGTTCCGTTTTCCCTTTCTCCTGTCTATGGGACTCCCAGAGCTGGCTCTAGCTGGAAAACCCAGAACCCTGACCTCCTTCCCTTCTCTAGGAATCCAGCCTCATTCTGGGGAAGCTGCTCTTCTCTGTGTGGAACTCCCCTTCTTCTACCAATGGGCTCCTCAGTGATTCTGACTCATCTCGCATGATTTAATGCATGATTTCCATTGTGAAGTGTAACCTTTTGTGGGACACCCCTTTGGAGGGCATGTGGTGACTTGGACAATTGTCAGGTTCAGAGTAGGAACAAAGTAGGCAGAAGCTAATGTTGTTAGGTTACTTTTGATTAATGAAATACCTTGATTGTGCATACTGAAAATTGTGAATGGCTGGAAGCATTTCTTGAAGAGGCAATGCTATGGTTTGGATGCCTGCCCTGAAAGTTCATGTGTAGGAACCTTAATCCCCACTGCGTTAGTATGGAAAGATGGGACTTAGAGACATGAAACGACAGGTGAGAGGTCATGAGGGCTCAGCCTTTATGAATAGATTACTGTCATTATCATGCTAGTGCATATGCTGTAATAGTGGATTCTGTCCCCTTTTGTCCTCTTTGCCCATCTGCCTTCTGCCCTAGGATGATGCAGTAAGAAAACCTCCAGACACTGGCACCACTCTCTTCACTTCCTTATATCCAGAACTGTCAGAAATAACTTCATGTTCTTTATAAATTACCTACTCTCAGGTATTTTGCTATAGCAGAGTAGAGAGACTATGATAGGTGGTAAGTTGGACTTTATTCAAGAGAGACTGATGAAAAGGAAAGAGATCAAGTTTACTAGTCAGTGACCGGAAAAGAGTCAGAATCCTGGAACTGCAGCTGGCAGAGAACTTTGAGGATTAGTCCCAGGCTTCGGATGCAATGCTATTAAATGGGGAGCTGCTCAGGAAACCAGAGATGAAGGAAGAGGAAGTGGATTCCAAAACATTAAAAAGGGATGCTTAGAGACAGGAATCTATCCACTTATCAAAACATAGCATCTACTTTTAATTTATTTCTTATTTAGTTTTTGTAATACAATATAGTTTGATGGTATTTAGATCCCTCATCTGCACCTCTCCCTATGACTTCTTGCTCAGTCTAATTATTTATTTATTTATTTATTTATTTATTTATTTATTTATTTATTTATTTTAATGTGTATGAGTGTTATGCCTGCATGTATGTAAGGACACCTGTGTCATGCAATGCTTGAGGAAGTCAGAAGAGGGCGCTGAATCTCCTGGAACTGGAGGTATGGATGGTTTGTTAGCCACCATGAGGGTGCTGGGATTCAAACCCAGGTCTCTGCAAGAGCAGCCAGTGCTCTTAACTGCTGAGCCATCTGGAGCCCCACCCACTACCCAATTTATTGTACTCTTATATATATATGTGTGTGTGTGTATATATTCTATTATATATATATATATATATTTATAATAGACAATATAGTCTAATTTATACCCCCAAATGTCCTTCATTGTGGGTACATCCACTGTCTCACACTCCCAGCTTCCAATTGCCAGAAGTTCCTGGATTTCTTACCCAATTTCCTATGTCTATGCTGGGATTTTGTCTGGCTCGGGCTTCCATAGGACTTGTGTATGCCGTCACCATTGCTGTCAGTTCAGATAAGTAACCGACCAGCTGTCTATAAGACTGTTTCCTTGTGGTCATCCACCCCCTCTGACTTTTACAATCTTTCTGCCTCCTCTTCTGCAATGATTCCTGAGCCTTGAGAAGCAGAGGTTTGAAATAGGTGCCCTGTTCAGGGATTAGCACTCTGTAGCCTCTGTTCTCTGCACACAGACAATTGTGGGTTTCTGTGTCAATCACTATCTGCTGCATAGGGAAATTTCTCTGGTGAGAGTTGAGAGATGCATTCATCTTACAGGTAGAGATTGCACTGAGGATGTGTCGCTTAGGGTTAAGCATCTCACAGACTCTTACTCTCTGAGTTTGACCCGTTCTGGAACTCTGTAATCATCCCCATCTGCTGCTTTGGTGAGGGATGAAAAGCACAGTTGTTTGTAAATATGAGGATGCTTATTTAGAATAAAGTGAGAAATTACGTTAGCCTAGGGATGTGGCAAAAGTAGGTTTTCCTCTAGGATCTATGACCTCGCCAGCCATGTGTATCTGGCTATGTTTATAGTAGCACACATGAGTTCCCTCCCATTGAGTGGGCCTTAATTCCAATTAGATAGCTATGGATTGCCACCAAAATAAAAGTGCTACTACTGCAACAATAGTAATAGTTTGCTGGGCCAGTCGTTGTTTTTTAAAGCTTTGTAGCTAGATAGGACCACTGATAGATTTTCTCTATTGACAACTTGTATAGTGTCCTCTGATAGCATGAGAGCTGGTCTTCAGGGAGGAGGCTCCCAGGTCAATTCCAGTTCCATTGCTCCAAGTCTTGTGCCCAAAGTGTGGCCTGTCTTCAAGCAGTAGGGGCTCACCTTCAAGTTCTGGGAGGGAATCAGAGGCTGTGGCATACCCGTGTTATTTTGGGAGTCTCTTGGACTACCCTAACACATAACTCAAAGGGAGGTTTCTCTGGCCTGACAATGTGTTTTTTGTTATAGAGCCTTCAGCTATACACATACACTTGTATATTTATTGCATGTGTATTTTTCAGTAGGACTTTGAACTAATACATTTTCCTGTGGTTTTGGCTAAGCAACATCTTAAAAAGTGTTCAACATCCTTAGTAATTAGGGAAATAGGGAAATACAAATCAAAACTACTTTAAGATTTTATCTAACCCTAGTCAGAATGGTTAAGATTAAAAGAAGAAATGACACCAAATGTTGGGGGCCGGGGAACCCTCATCCACTGTTAGTGGGATTGCAAACTGATGCAACCATGGTGGAAATTAGTATGGAAAACTTTTTCTTTGGTCTTTTTGAGAAAGGCTCTCCCTGTAGCCCCAGCTGGGCTGGAACTCACTATGTAGACCAGGCTGGCCTTGAACTCATAGAGATCTGCCTGCCTCTGCTTCCTGAGTGCTGGGATTAAAGGCATACCCCACCACGCCCAGCAGTATGGAGAACCCTTAAAAAACTAAAAATAACATATGATCCAGTCATACCACTCCTTGGCATATACCCAACAGACTTATCCTACTACAGAGATACTTACACAACCATGTTTGCTCTTTTCACAATAGTTAAGAAATGGAAACAACCTAAATGCCCCTCAACTGATGAATGAATAATGAAAATGTGGTACATTTACCCAATGGAGCTCCACTCAGTAGTAAAGAAGAACACAGTCATGGAATTTGCAGGTAAATGGATGGAACTAGAGACTGTTGTACTAAGTGAAGTAACACACAAAAAAAGCGACCGATGTATGTTCTCCCTCATTTGCAGATCATAGCACCAATCAATCCCTTTTATGTGAGTATATATTCTGGTGTAACTCCAGGAGCCGGGAAAATGGAAAGGAACCTTGGGGGTAAAGGAGGAGAAGGAGCTTGAGGAGGAGAGGGGGGTCACAGGAAACAGGTGTTATTAAGGGGGAAATGAGAAAAAGGAAGGTACTTTAACTAGGGAAGGAGGATGCACGAGGAGTGAGAGGAGAGACAAATAATACTTAGATGGTATTTAAAACCAGAGGGAAGTGTATTAGTACAAAGTCCTAATTTTGGGTTTTTTTTAGACACGATCTACCCATAGCCCCAGGAGGCCTGCAACTCCCATTGTAGACCAGGCTGGTTTCGGTCTCACAGAGATCTGCCTGCCTCTGCCTCCTGAGTGCTGGGATAAAGGGAGTATGCCACCATGGTTGGCCCATAATCTAGTTTTTAAAACATAAAATACAAAAAAACCCCACCCCCAAACAAACAAACAAAAAACCAAAACAAAACAAAACAAAAACCCATAAAATACATGGGGAGTGGCAGTGAGATTGCTTGGTGGGTAATGGTGCTTGTTATGAAACCTGATGATGTGAGTTCAATCCTCAGGACCTGTGTGCTCTAAAGAAAGAGGAAAAGAAAGAAGGGATTCCCACAAGTCCTCTGACCTCTACCCATATGCCATGGCACCTTTACCTATGAGCATATGTGCACACACATATACACAAACAAATGGATAAATAAAAATGTAAGAAAAAGCACTTTTAAAAGTACATTGGACTAGGAGTGTGGTGGGAGAGTTCCCCTTCAGAAAGGGAAAGCACAGAAAACATACAAGGTTTGCATTCCATCTCTCTGGCTTTGTGTCCACTGGCTTTTCTGTACTGTGCCAGCCGTGTCAATGAATATAAAGAGTTTAGCAATGCACAAAATATCTTTTAAAATTTTTATTTAATTATTTATTTGTAACATTTAAGATAGAGTCTCATCTATTCCAGGCTGGACTGGAACTCTTTGTTATACCTGAGGATGATCTTAAACTTCTGCTCTTCCTGCTTCCACCTCCTTAGGTCTAGGGTCACAAGTGAGCACTGCTACCCAGTTTCTGTAGTGCTGGGGATCGAACCTAGAGCTTCATGCATGTGGTGCAAGCATGCTATCAGCAGAGCTAGGTTCCCAGCTCCCACAAAATATCTTTATGCATATTGCTTGACCAGATTCATGATCTTGTCTAGTGTTGATCATTACAATGGTTTGATGAAGAGATATCCTCCAGGCTTCTGCGTCCTTTTACCACAAACCAGCTCCAAATGAACTTTAATTCCGCCTGTCTCAGTGAGCCTTCTCCTATCAAAGCTTTCTTTGGAATGCTATGCTGTTTTCGTAGACTGCTTCTAATGTTTGCCTGCCTGGGTGTATTTATTCATTGCCACCTGGTGGTAAATAAGAAATATTATGAGGAACAAGAGAAACAGGAAGGTGAGAAAGCAGTTGTTAGTCCCTCAAAATGGCAATCTTAGTTCAGAAATTGGAAATGTAGTCACTGGAAAAAAATGGCAGTGAGCTAAGACCTGGTTTTATTTTGGTTTCTTTTGTTTTTTGGCTCCCCTAGGTAATGGGGAACACTGTGAAGCCGTGTGATGTTAGGGTGCTCAATTCAGGCCAAAGGTCCAGGTACAGCACCTTCTCTATATTTTTCCAAGAACAAACTGGGGGAGACAGACTGTGTATCTAATAAGGAAGAGCAAAATTGGAGCACATATGGCATTCTTAATAAGATGACAAGAGAAAGTGATGATTGCAAATGTTTTTAACACAATGCAGTCATATAGGTTTTCACAGGTTAGTCAATCTGAGATGGGATTTTCTAGACCTACTTAATGCCTTGTGATAAAACAGCTATTTCCTGCCCTTCCTTTTGTTTTCTGGGTGTGGCTGTGGGCAAAAGTGAGCTCACTGGCCAGCCCACCTACTAGGGAGCAAAGTGCCTGTCTCCTGTGGGTTCACACTGAATGCACCCAGTATTTCTGCAGCCCCTGGAAAGCTGTCCTGTTTAGCTACCATGGAATTTTTTTTTTATTTCATGCAGATAAACAAATCCATGGGGGTTTTCCTGTAAGGATTGTCAGCAAAAGCTGGAAGATTTGGGAATGTTTTTATTAACCCCTCTTCTCCATTGAGTTCAAGGGGATTTGTGGGAGTTTCCACATAGCTTTGGGGAACCAGTAAGTGCCTTTTAATTTACCTCTACTTTATCCCCCAGTTCCCAGCACGACCTAAGAGTAGTATGTAGGTCATCATGCTTGGGCCTCATCTGCTACCACCAACATTCCTCTTGGCCCTGTGCCTCGAGGGATGAGGGATGGTGTGATGGTGTGTGGTGGGGGGTGTTCCAGGGTGGAAGGGAGGACAGGGAAGAGAGGACAGGGAAGGAAAAAGTCAGGGAAAAAGCATCATTTGGAAAATGGAAATTTTGGATTAGGCTTTTTCTTTGGAAGCAAGAAGATTAAGTTGTTTTAGCACCATGACTCATAATGATTTCTGTTCCTTTCTTCCTCCAAATGATTATGAAAAACATATACTTGGAAGATTTTAATGAAATTATGAGCATTAGATCATTATGATTCTTATTCATGGAGGACAGCATCCAAAACTTAGTTGCAAGAAGAAAATGAATCTTTATTTCTAGGAGGCAGCACATTGGCAAACACAGGGCGCATCATCTGGCTCTCTCTGCGGATTGCTCGCTCTCCTCTACCTTTTCTCATTTTTCCCTTGAGATTTTTGTCAAAGTTCTACGTGCATCTAGTCCAAGGAGCCAGATATTTGTGTTGGATCTGTTTTTCTTTTTTAAAAAAATTTTTATTATTTTTATTCTATGTGTATGAGTGTATTGCCTGCATGTAGGTGTGTGCACCGATGTCGAACAATGCCCACAGGGGTCAGAGAGGGCGTCGGATCCCCTGGAACTGGAGTTATGCATGGTTGTTAGCTGCCATTTGGGTTCTGGGAACCGAACCCAGGTCCTCTGCTAGAGCAGTCAGTGCTTTTAACCTCTGAACCATCTCTCCAGGCCCCAGATCTGTTTTTCAAAAACAAAAAAACACAAATTGCTTCTGTCCCCTTCCCCTTTCCCCTTTTTGGACGCAATTGCTTCTACTTCTCTTAGCTTGTGTGCGTGTGTGTGCGTGTGTGTGTCTGCGTCTGTATCTGTGTGTCTATCTGTCTCTAAATTGTGTTTTTTCACTACTTTTGATTTTTCAGTCTTGAGTATACTTTCCACTATGGAGAATGAAGCTCTAGCTCTTCCTCACCTGCAGTCCCTGCACACATTCCTGTCTTCTACTTTTCAATGTAGTTGTATTGTTGGTTAAACCCATGTTCAATGTTTAAGGTATTCTTCGTGATGAAGCCTGTATTAAACCAAGACTGCCCTCCTTTTCTGGACAAATTTTGTTTTCTTTTGATTTAACAATTGCCTTGTTTGTATTTCATTCTCAAATACTTGTCACTGGTGTAAAATTTTATCGACAATTTTATATGCATAAATACTTCAAATTTTTTTGCCTGAGTCCATCCCTGTTGGAACCTCTTTCTCTGCTCCAGTGCAGACTTGTCATGCTCAACACACCTCCCTCCTTTGATGCCAACATCTGCCTCATGCTGCCCTTTGGTCTCCGTCATCTTGGATGAGGTATTTCCTGTACCCATCTTTTCCTCTGTAGCTTTGGAGGAACATATTCTCCAATAGCTACCAGAAAAAGAAGATATAGAAAATAAACTTTTTGCTATTTATTTGTTAAAGTTGGCACATGAAGCAATCATAGCATTTTCATATGTACATAAATATACATATATGCCATTCTACTTTCTTCTTATTCCCCTCCTTTACCGCGGTCCTCCGCATCCCTTTCCTCTTCCCCAACAGTCTCCTTTTCTGTTTTCATGTCTCATGTATTTCATGACTCTCTTTTTTTTCCCTCCCACCCGTCTCCCTCAAGATCTCCTCCAATTTTCATCACACACACACACACACACACACACACAATTTAAATCTAGAGTCTGTATAGGAGAAAAGCATGCAGCATTTGTCTTTTAAGACTGGCTAATTCACTTAACATACAATCTCCAGTTGCATCCATTTTCCTGCAAATATCATGATTTTGTTTATTGTTATGGCTGGATAACTTCATTTTGTCTATGGACCATGTAGAAAATAAACTTGATTTTGAAATCTTTGTCTGCAGAGTCTGTACAGCTGCTCCTTGATCCACATTCAGTCACATCCCAATAAATTTATTGTCGGTTGAAAATATTGTCAGCGAAAAGTACACTTAATACATCTAACCCACTCAGCATACTGCAGAATACTGGATGTTCCCCTTGTGACTCCATGATTGGTGAAGAGCTGCCCAGCATCTCAACTGTATTTCATGGGCCCAAAGTACGGTTTCTGCCAGATTTCCATTGCTTTTGCATCAAGTGTAATGGTAGAAAATAATAAGTTGAACCTTGTAAACCAAGCACCATCTGACTTGCAGCAGTAATTTACCCTTGCATTTGAGCATCCAGATGGAGAATTCTAGGCCAGAGTAACTTTTCTTCATCCAGGGAAATATATTTATCTAATTGTCCTGCTTTAAGTATTTTCCCTTGTTTCAACTGTGAAGAAGCAGTTCAGAGATTCTCTTTTACCCTCCCCAGAGAATACACCTAAATCTTTTCCTAGGGCAGGGGACAGGTGGAGGCCCAGTTATACAAAGGGGTGATCTGGGAGTTTGGTCTTTTTTGCCTCCCTCTGTCCCTTCTCCCCTCCTTCCCCTTCTCCTCCTTCTCCTCCTCCTCCTCCCCCTTCTAATTCCCCTCCCCTCCCCTCCAGGGCAGTGCTGAGGCTTGAACCCAGGACTTTCTGCAGGGTGGGCAAACTCTCTAGCACTGAATTATGACCCAGTTCTTGGAATCTTCATTCTAAACTGACTCAACTATTTTTCTCTCCAGTGGCAACTGGTGCTGTGTATCCCAAGTGTATGTCGGGTTTGTTCTGGACTTTCCTTTCTGCTTGTGTAGGACTGAGTTCTCACAGAAAGGCTGTCTTTGCTCTTTCTGCTTTTCAGACTCATTCTATTTGTTATTATGGAACACTGCTCTAAAATAATTTTTAAAATTCCTTTGCAGGTACTTTAATAGAGTTTTGAGGAATAAATGGAAAAAGATATCTGAGTTCTGTCTATACATGCCGCTTTGATTGAGTTTTGGTCAAGGACAACAGTTGCAGATTTGGGGTTTGCAGTGGAGAGAAGTCCTGATTTTGAAATCTTCTGTGCAAACTCATAATATAAAATAATGACCAAAGAACAGCTCTGTCGGATGAGTACTTGTGGGTTTTCTTAGTTTTCTTTGTAGCCTTGGCCTGAGAACACCTGGGAAACATGGTCTTCAAACCACTGATTCAGAGGTCTCTGAACACTGTTTATCTCTTCATAATACATTAATGAAGTTTATGACATTAAGGAAGGAGCATTGATTTATTCCTTTGAAGATCACTGTTATTGTTTCTAGTTATTGACAGGGTATAAGAAAGTGATAAAGAGGGCTCAGTGGTTAAGAGCACATAGTGCTCTTGCAATGGACTGGAGGTTGGTTCCCAGCACCCGTGGGGCAGATCACAACTGCCTATAACTCCAGTTCCAGGGGATCTGATACCTCTGACCTCCTCAGGTACAGCATGCACTATGCACGCACACAACCACACATAATGAAAAATAATAAAAATACATCTAAAAAATAAGAAAGAACCATTTAATGATTAAAATAAAAGTCGATGCAGAATCTGCTTGCAGGATCATGTTATGACTGTAAAAAGAAACTGAAAACCCCATTTTTTAATTTGAAAGGAAAACAAGACTATATTTGAATATTACTAATATTAACTCTCTATATGTAGTTTTTTTTTTTTTTTGTACTATGTTGGGATTTCCTATATATTGTTTTCAAATTTTCTTTTGCTTTTATTATTTTTAGATTTAAAAATTTTTTTACTTATGTGTAGATATCTGTGTCTGTGGATGCCTGTGTGTAAGGGTATACACAGAGGTCAGGGGAGGGCATTGGAGCCCCTGGAGTGGAGTTAAAGGGAGTTTGTGAGCTGCCCTTTGTAGGTTCTGGGAACCTAACTCCAGTTCTCTGGAAGAGCAGCGAGTGTTCTTAACCATTAAGCCATCACTCCACCCCTAGATTTATTTTTTACTTCTGTGCATGTGTATGTGTCTATATGTGTGACTTCCTCATGTGTATGGCTACTCACAGAGGCCAGAGGAGAAAGATCCTCTGGAACTGTTATTACAGGAGGCTTTAAGATGTACCATGTGGATTCTGGGAACTCAACTCTGGAAGATCAGCAAGAACTTGTAACCTTGGAACCTTCTTCAATCCCATTTTTCTTTTCTTAAAAAAAAATTATTATTTTATGTGTATGAATGTATTGCCTGCATGTAGGTAAGTGCACCCGTGTCATGCAGTGCCCTCGGAGGTCAGAAGAGGGCATCAGGTTTCCTGGAGCTGGAGTTACAGACAGTTGTTAGCTACCATGTGGGTGCTGGGAATTGAACCCAGGTCCTCTGCAATATCAGCCAGTGCTCTTAACTGCTGGGCCTCCTCTCCAGCCCCTCATTTTTCTTTTTATGAGAGAGATAACATATATAATAACATATGTACATTATATATATACACATATACATATATAAAAATTTTGCTTAGGCTGTTCTTGAGCTCTAAATCATCCTTGTGCTTGCGTGCTAGGATTATACCACACTCTAGGATTATAGACCTGTAGCACCACACTCTAGGACTATAGACCTGTAGCACCACACTCTAGGACTATAGACCTGTAGCACCACACTCTAGGATTATAGACCTGTAGCACCACACTCTAGGATTATAGACCTGTAGCACCACACTCCTATAGAGCTGTAGCACCACACTCTAGGATTATAGACCTGTAGCACCACACTCTAGGATTATAGACCTGTACCACCGTACTCATATGTTTTGGTTACTGAGAATATCAGAATTCCCAACACTTGCTTTCAGGGAGATAAAATTCTATCTATACTGAATTTTTATTAGAATCAATGTTGTAATCCTAAATTATTTACCTAAATATAAGAGTGAGAGGAACTTTGACAGACTAGAAAATTATACTTAGAACTGATTGTGTAGGAAAACAATTCTTAAATTTCTGCAGTTTGGTCTAACATTGATATGCAGCCTAGCCACTGAAAACATTGTCTCCTTCTTCCTCGACCTTTCCCTGGCATAGGCCCTGCATCGCTTGCTGAAACCGTATAAAAATGTGGAAGCACTTAGGCACTCACCACAGGACACCCAAAGGTTCCTTGGAAAATGAGCAGCAAGATTTACAAACCCTATCAAAAGAAATGTGCTTTCACATGGCTTTCAGACAACCCAGTGTATTAGAATGCAATAAAGAAAAAGCAAAGCAAAGTGAAAAATTAATGAAGAGAAACAAACAAATCAAAACATTTAGCAGTGTAGAGAATTAAAAGGGAGGAAATAGGACTAGCTCTTTGCAGACTCTTCCATTTGGAACCTCGGATCCTGCTGTGACTTGACATTAGCATCCTTTCACAGAGGACTCAGGCATCATCCTAAAACAATCCTGTCAATTGTGTTACAGAAAAGAATCTCTCAGCTTCATTTGTAGGCACCATGCAGCTTTAGGAAAGAGAAACACAATACAATCTTCATGAGATGTAGTATTTTGGTGGTTGTTTTTTTTTTTTTTTTTTTTCAATATTTGAAGGACTCTTGGAAACAACTAAAGTGATTGGCCTGCTTGTAGTGTCTTTTGGAGGTAGTCTGTGAGTGGGATGGGGGGCCTCTATGAGACAGGTCAAATGAAGGACTAAGAGAGGAATAGAGGCTTTGAATGAAAAGAATTCAGCCTCCTCCTCCTCCTCCTCCTCCTCCTCCTCCTCCTCTTCCTCCTCCTCCCCCTCTTTTTCTTCCTTTCTTTTCTTTTTTGGAGACAGGATCTCCACCTTACTGGCCTCAAACTCACTATGTAGTTGGGGATGACCTTGAACTTCTGAACCTTCTGCTTCCACCTACCAAGGGTTGGAATTACAGGGGTGCACCACCATGCTCAGTTTATTTAGTGTTGGGGATTAAATTTAGGGTTTCATGCATGCTAGGGAAGCATCCTATTAACACCAGCCCTAAATTCAACTCTTTAAATATTTTTGAGACAGCATTTCCCTGTAGCCCCAGCTGGCCTGAACTTGCTATGTAGACCAGCTTACTTTCCATCTTTCAGAGATTTGCCTATCTCTGCCTCCTGAGTGCTGGGATTAAAAACATGTGCTACCATGCCTGGCCATTTTTGTTGTTGTTTGTTTGTCTGTTTCTTTGTTTGAGACAGGATCTCACTATGTAGCCTTGGGAGACCTGGAACTCACTTTGTAGACCAGACTCATCTTGAACTCACAGAGATCCACCTGCCTCTGCTTCCCAAATGCTGAGATTAAAGGCATGTGCCACCATGCTTGGTCTTCAACTTTCTTCCCGGAGAGAATTGAGACCTGAGAAAACACTGTGGATCTGTTAATTACAGAGAAGGGGAAGAAGAGGCTGGTCCTGGCCAGGTGTCTGCTTTGATGGTAATACAGGTAACATGAAGGTGTTTGTGAGCACACAGTGTACACTTGGTTACATGTGGCCACAGCACGGCATGTGTGTCATGGCCTGGACTTGTTAGGTGATGACTTCAGGAAGTTGGCCCCTTGCCCAGGAATTTTGAGAAGAGCCAAAACATTGTGCAACACGCAGAAGCTATCAACTGCTGCTGTCTTCAAGGAGATCCCAGAGCTAAGCCTGCAAGAAGCCAAGGTAGATCTTGAAACTGGCCACAAAGTTGTCCGATTGATTATCAGCTCTTTGATAACCTTTTGAAAGTTCACTAAAAAACAAAGCAACTCTTCAGTCAAATGCCCTGAGTTGGTTGTGTGTCTTTTTCCCTGTGAACTCCACGATGAATGCTTGTTTTTGCTGTCATTTCTCTTCAATCTTTCCTACAAGGACCTCTCATTTGTGGCCTACTGAGTGGGGCCATATGAAGTCAGCAGCAAGGGCGTTTTCTGTGCGTGGTCACTGAGAAGACCGACTCCAAGATGCTCAGTTCTGGGAGCGGATCCCCGCTGCCAGCATCTCTGCGTTGTGTTACGCTTCTCCTCCCTCTTTTCCTCCTTTCTCCTGCTGTTCACAGGCAGAAGCACGCTCTCCTTTTCAGCCTACCTCACTTAGACCCTTTGGAGTAGTTCTCTGAGCTACGTTGGCTTAGCTGAATCAATGCTACTTTGTGTGGCGAAGGCAAGGCATGACACGTGTGACATAAGTCACTGGATGAACGGCAAGCTTTCTGGCAGGATGGCTGCTACTGTCCTAGGTATTGCTGTGGCACAGAGCTCCCTCTACACAAGGCGGTCCCTCCTTTTGGTCCCAGCTCTGTCCTGAGCTCCTCTTGACAAGCTTTTGTTTTAAGCTCCTATCGTGGCATACTTTCTGGACCATTTTGTTTTCTTCTCTGTCATTCCTTCCTCATTATGACTTATCCACAGAGCCATTTTAGGAGCGACTAAATTGTTTAAAAAATTTGTATTGAGTTTCTGTTTTCTTATACAACAGTTCTCAATCAAACCCAGACCCCTTCCTCCATCCTGCCTTCCCCATTCCCCCACTGGACCCCATGCACTCCACCACACATGGCAAGTCCTATCCAGTCAAGAATTTGCACCCAGATGCCCTTCAGTGCAAATTCATCCACCGTAGTCCAGTCAACTTAGTTCATCCAGAGATCTTGTGCAAGGCATACTCTCCCCCACCCAGCAGCAACCAGCCTCCAGCTGCTCTCAGTCTAGGCCTGGCCCACCACCCATCTCTCTCCTACCCTCTGGGCCCTTGTCTGATTGAGTTGACGTGGGTCCTGTGCTTGATGCCACAATTGCCACAAGTTCACATGTGCAAACTTCCAGTGGCCTTAAAGCCTTCGCTTCCCCGTGTTCACGAACCAGCCTTGGCTTTTATAATCTTTTCACCCCCCCCTTTTGCAATGGACCTTGAGCAGTGGGTGAGTGCAGTTCAATACGGGAATCCTGTCCAGGGACACACACTCTGTAGTCTCTGATTCTTTAAAACCTAGGCGGTTGTGGCCTTCCGTGTGCATCTCACTATGCTGTGCAATGGTGAGACTTGAGGGATGCATTAGTTTTCTCTTTACCCCAGGAACAAATACATTCTACTTGTCAAACATATTGGAACTAAGGTGTTAATGGCTGGCAGATTTGAAGGTAATACGTCAAGGAAGTTCAAATTTTGGCCAGAGACTTCATAAACTCCTCTATGCAGTCCGACAGTGTAACTTTAGAAAGCATGAAAGGTCACAGCTTAGGGAGACTTTCCTTGGTAATTCCAAGCTTTGTGCATACAAATGTCTTCCTATTCCACTGACACAGAGGTGAGCTTTAATACAGCATCTAAGTTTACTGAATAAAATATTTACCCAGGGCATGAAGGTCCAGGGATGGATTCTCTTTCAGAGAGGGAAATAGGAGAAGAGGCATTTAAAAACATATTTTATTTATTATTTTAATTTTATGTGTATGAGTGTATTGCCTGCATGTAGGTAGATGCACCCATGTAGTGCAGTGCCCATGGAGGTCAGAAGAGGGCGTTGGATCCCCTGGAACTGAAGTTACTGATGGTTGTTTGCTGCCATGTGGGTACTCGGAATTGAACCAGGGTCCTCTGTAAGAGCAGCCAGTGCTCTTAACCACTAAGTCATCTCTCCAGCCCTGAGAAGAGGCATTTTTAAAGAAATAATTTGGAAGTAAATAGTATAGTTAAGAAACAATGTGTCCCAGGACTTGCAAGGCAGAGGCAGAGGCAGAGGCAGGCAGACCTCTGTGAGATCAAGGCCACTTTGGTCCATATAGTGAGTTCCAGGTAGAATGGGGCTAGAGAGACCCTGTCAGAAAACAAAACAAAACAAACAAAAGAAGCAATGTGTCTGCCAAACAAGATGTACCCAAAGTTGCAATGGTAGCATGACTGTTGTGGGAGTAACCAACTGCTTTCTGGTTGGATTTGAGACTTGCTCCATAGGAGGGGATTCATGCCTGGTACTGTAAACCTTGGCTGGGAAAGTCATAGGTCCTAGCTGGGACCCTACTATTGTTTTGCTAAATGGCCATGTGGTCAAACTGCCTTCTAAATATCTATCTGTGTTTATACTCAAAGATCTGAGCTGCCAACCTTAGTCAGAGATGTTGTTTCTTTTTTCAGTGAACAATGGTTAACCCAGAAACTCATAACAGGCGAAAAAGCCAAGAATAAATGACTGTGAGTGCTTAGCCCTGAATTGGACATTTGCATCACAGAAGAGGGGGTAGAAAGAATGTAAGAGCTAGAGAACAGGGAGGGGTGCTGTGAATCCATGACTTCTGGACATGGTATGGGTGTTGTACCCGGTATCTGCACAGTATCCTCACAAGATCAAGCCAATCAAAATTCTAGCATGGGCAGGGAAGGAGCTTATAAGGCCCCATCCCTAGCTGAGAAACTATCTGCTGTTGATGGCTACTCAGGGAGGGAGAGTAGTTTTCTTTGGGGATGTGGCCACTGCTAGGCTACTAATGCTCCAGTGGATGGCCCCACCCCTGTACCCTCATGCCCATAGAGGGAGCACTAATAGGACTTAGTGGGTTATTAAAAAAACAGAGGGGGGAGCTGGAGACATGGTTCAGTAGTTAAGAGCAATGGCTGCTCTTGCAGAGGACCTGGGTTCAATTCCCAGCACCCACAGTGTGGCTAAGAACAATCTATAACTCCAGTTCCAGGGACACCCTCTTCTGACGTCCTTGGACATTGCAAGGCACAGGTGCAGGTGCACTTACATGTATGCAAGTAATACACTCATACACATAAAATAAAAAAGTAGATAAAAAAAGAGAAGACATGAACGTTGGAGGGGGATGGATCGAGACTTGGGGGGAGTTGGGGGAAGGGAGTGGATATGATCGAAATACATTGTATGCATGTATGAGATTCTCAAAGAATAAATAAAAAATATTTTTTAAAAAATCAAGCTAGTCATTATTCCAGTATGGATGGGGGGAGGAGTTCATGGGACCCCACCTCTAGCTAAAGAGCTATTTTCAGTTGAAAAAGGCTGGGGGAGGGGGAGTCATTTTTCTTTGATGGTGGGGAAGGTTGGCCACTGGTAGCAGGGATGACTGTTGGTAGTTTGCCTACAATCCGGTGGATGACCAACTCTATATCCATGTGTATGCTGACAACACTAACTGGACTCAGAGGGTTATTAAAAAAGAAGACATGATTCCAGTTACCACTCATCAAAGAAGCTCATTTTGCACCAGTCAGAGACTGTTACCAAGTACCACAACTGGTCACACACAGACATTGTCTATGAATTACCCAGGCCTAAGTGACACATCTACAGTATAACCTCTTCACCTAAGGATCATGGAACACAGAACAGGGATAAAGAAGAGGACACAAATGAACCTCTCAGTTCTCAGTAATGAAGCTCCCTCATGCAGCAGAGGGCCAGGAACACAAAAGGTCAAAAATAGCCAAAGTATGGAGATCAAGAGTCTGCAGAATGCTGGTCCTTGGACAGGATCCTTTATTAAATTTCACCCATCCAAAGCTCAGGGACTGCTGTGGAAGAGGAGGTAGAAAGATTTTAAGAGACAGGGAGGAAGTGCATGACCATATGGAAACAGTCCTACAAGCTCCTGGGACCCTGCTCATATGATTCTATGGCAATGGTGTCAGCATACACAAGTCCCATGCAAACCCAGGTAGACAAAAACCCAGCATAGAACTGGGGAAATGAACAGCAGACCCCAATCTTATCTGAAGAAATATTGGCAACTGATTGCTACTAGATGAAGAAGAGATGATCTTCCTAAAACAAGGGACCCCAGAAAGGCCGACTAGACCTCAGTGGATAGACTTGCACTGGGGAATGGCTGGGGGCACTGATAACACAGAGACCTTAACAGAGCTGACAGAGTATATGGGCTCCAGTTGGGGGTAAGGCTAAGGGAGTGTGCCAGTGGGGACAGGGGTATAAAGATGATCAAGATTTTTTAAGATGTTCTGTATGAAATGCTTTGTAAATTCAATTTTCCCAAAGCAGTTTATTCACTTCCTTATAAATTGCTTTATCCTATGATTTAACTGTTTGTGTCCTGAATTCTGAATTGTGTTCTAAATTTGCTTTGTAACTATATTAAAACCATCTATTAAAATAAAAATATTAAGTATTAGAAAATAAAAATTACAAGAAGAGCAAAAAAAAAAAAAAACCAAACAAAAATTAAAGAAGACATGAAGGTGGGAAGGGGATGGTTGAGGGGCCCTGAGAGAGTGGAAGTGGGGAATTGGAGGTGGATACAATCAAGATACATTGTATACATGTATAAAGTTGTCAAAGAGTGAACCATGTAAAAAGCTCACAATGTGCACAATAGGGGTATTTACAGTTAGCCCAGAGCATCTCCTGCTAACATTTCCTTGCACCTGTCTGTGGTAAGGAGTAAGCAAATGCAGGTTATACAAACAGAGAGACAGGTGTCATTGAGCTGGGAGTGATTTGCATGTCTAGGCAGGCTGCAGTTATTATCATTTCAAGTCCCAGGGACTGGAGCTTTGCTGGTGGCTCGGCTTTTGTATGAATATAGAGAGTTTCAGTGTCTCTGGTCTCAGCAGTGGTTAGGCTGGAGAGATTGTTTTCCCTTGTAACTGTGTCTCAGCTGTGGAGCAGAAGCCTGTTTGAGCAAACCCTCCCTGAAAAGGATGCCCTCCACATCCATAACGATCCTCATGGTCATCTTCAGTCTGATGTCATTGGCTGCTATGCTGCAGAATGGCTTCGTGATTGCTGTGCTGGCCAGAGAGTGGATGCGGAGCCGGAAACTGTCAGCAGCTGAGATGATTGTGGCTTCTCTCGCCTCTTCCCGGTTCTGCCTGCATGGAACAGCTGTCCTGAACGATCTCCTGGCCTTCTTTGGTTTTTGTTACCAAGCAAACTTTCTTGGCATCTTCTGGGACTTCAGCAATACTCTCCTTTTATGGTTTACGGCTTGCCTTGCCATCTTCTACTGTGTGAAGATCTCCTCCTTCTCCCACCCTGCCCTTTCCTGGCTGAAGTGGAGGATTTCTCGGTTAGTGCCCAGGCTGTTGCTGGGCTCCCTTGTCTTAGGTAGCCTGTCTGCTATCATATCAGCCACTGGGAATATCATTGCCACTCGGATGATCATCTCCCAGGGTTCCCGTGGAAACTGCACCCTTGGTCACAAGACGCTGGCCTTCTTCTGGTACTATTACCTGTTTCACATAGCCCTCCTGTGGCTCACTCCTTTCTTCCTCTTCCTGCTGTCCATCATCTTGCTCATGTCTTCACTGTACCGGCATGTGGGGCAGATGAGGGACCAGAGGACTGGGACTTGTGATCCCAGCACCCAGGCTCACACTATGGCTCTGAAGTTCCTGGCCTTCTTTTTCATCTTCTATATTTTGTTTTTTCTGTCCATGACCATTTCTATTATGAAAACCACAACCATGCAGAGTTACTGGTATTGGGCCAAGGAAATAATTATCTACGTGGGTGTCTACCTACACTCCATCATCCTGGTGCTCAGCAACCCCAAGCTGAGCAAGGCCCTGAAGACGAGGCTGCAGAACCTATGTGCAGCCACATCATAAACTTTGAAGGCCCTGGACCAAGGGTGTCTATGCTTTCAAGTTCTCAGTGTCACTAATCAGTACCATGATGAATAAACTCCTACACAGCAAGAATTCATAAGGTCTGAGTACTCTCATTTCCTTCTTTCTTTCTCCCTCCTCCCATGTCCCCCAATTCTTTTTCCACCTCTCTGTGTTCCTGTTGTCCCCTTCACTTCTGCTAGTCCTTGGTCTGAGTCTCAGATCCCCTCGGCCTCAGCTGATGGTCTCAGTTCCCCAGAGGCCTCTGTGAGCATCCACAAAAGCAACCTTAATAATATTGCTCAAGCACCATTTCTGCTTGAACTCCTTTCATGAAGGGGTTCCACCATCATCAGCTGTCTCTGTGGTATAGATTCCCTCTCCTTGTGACCCCGGATGCCATCCCCAGTCACTGCTCTGCCAAGTCCACCTCTTCAGCACAGCTTCCTTCCACCTGTTCTCGTCTTTCTTTCCTTTCTCTGCCAATCTTTGCCCTCCTCATTTGTATCCTGCCTAAAACTGAGTCTACTTTCAGATCGATGCTGTGGAAGACTGAGGGCACGTAAGGGCTTTGAGCCACTGCAGGTCCTGTTCAAGACTTCATGTTGACTTGAAAAGAAGTGCCTGTTATGGAAATAGTTTTAGGTTTCGGTCCACTGAAGATGGATGGAAAATAAAGAAAAAGTTCAGCAATTATTTTTTTGGTGGTATTTGCCATAAAACCTAGGACCTTGCCCATGCTAGGTAAGAACCCTACCACTGAACTACATCCCATACTTTGTTTTTCTAAGACAGGTTCTCAGTATGTAGCTCAGACTGGCCTCAAACAATCCTCCTGCCTCAGCCTTCTAAGTTCTATGATTGTAATTACAGGGAAGTGCCAATCTAGTATAATCATAGGCAAACGCCAATTGTTAATTTTGATATCCTCCCACCTCCCTGTGTCTGCTTGCCCAGGGGTTATCTCCTGGATGCTGCTGCTCAGTATGAAAGTCTCCAGACTGAAACTTGTGAAAAGTGGTCCATTGGGAGTCGGAAGAAAATGTGGCAACTTCTGTTTCCGTTTACTTTTTTCTTCTTTAAGTTTCTATTTTTGTGTGTGTCTTACAATGCACTTAATGTAGTGCTAAAATTTTCATGCACATAATTAATAAATGCACATATGGCCATGTCTTAGTTCAGGTTCTGGGCATAATACCATAGGCTGATTGACTATTTTATTTTTATGGTGCTAGAGCCTTGTGCTGGATAGCTTTAGTGTCAACTTGACACACCTGGGTTGAGGGAGCCTCAATCGGGAAATTGCCTCTATTGGACTGGCCTGTGGCCATGTCTGAAGGGCATCTTCTTGATGAGCGATGTGGGAGGGCCCAGCCCACTGTGGGTGGTGCCACCCCTGGGCAGGTGGGCCTGTGTTGCATAAGAAAGCAGGGGCCAGGGGAGCAAGCCTGTAAACAGCGTTCCTCCATGGCCTGTGCTCCAGCTCCTGCCTCCAGATTCCTGCCCTGAGTTCCTACCTTGGGCTCCCTGATGAACTGCAACCTGGGAGTTGTACGACAAATAAACCCTTTCCTCCCCAAGTTGGTAGTGGTCAGAGTGTTTTGTCACAGCAATGAAGAACAGACTAGGACAAGCCTGAAACTTAGGGTACCAGCATAATTGGGCACTTGTGAATGCCCTTCTTCCTGCTTGCAGACATCTTTCTGTATCCTAACATGACAGAGAGGGATCTTGCATTCCTCTCTAGTCCGACTTTTTGGCCAAAGACACCACCATGGCCATAAGTGAATCCTTGATGGAGCTCAAGCTTACTTGACCTTTCTTAATATGATTGCATCAACAACTTTTTATTTATTTATTTATTTATTTATTTATTTATTTATTTAGTGTGTGTGTGTGTGTGTGAAAGCATGTGCATGTGTGTGAATTTATGTGCATATGTGTGCAGGTGCCAGAGCAGGCTAGAGGAAGGTGTCACATCCCCGGGAGCTGCAAATGGCTGTTGTGAGCCATCTGACGTGGGTGCTGGGAAGTGAACTCAGGTAATCTGAAACAACAGCAAGTGCTCTTAACCACAAAGCCATCTATCTCTCCAGCCCCCATATTGAATTTCTACTGGCCTTATAGAAGCCTTACTTTTCTGACATACAACACATTATTTCACTCATCTCACAATGATGGGGCTGCTGTTGCTGAACTATTTTCCCTTTTTATATCATCTATCATCTATCCATCTATCTATCATCATCTATCTGTCTATCATCTATCATCTATCTATCTATCTATCATCTATCTATCTATCTATCTATTCTATCATCTATCTATCTATCTATCTATCTATCTATCTATCTATCTATCTAATCTATCACCTATCATCAATCATCTACATATCTATCCATCCATCCATCCATCCATCCATCCAGGTGCTGGGGAAGGTACATGCTACGGTATGCTGTGGAGGTCAGAGGACAACTTGAGGGTCAGTTCTCTGCTTCCACAATGTGTGTCTTGGAGATGGAACACTCAGGTCTTCAGCCTTGTTGACAAGTGCCTTTACCTGATAAGCCATCTTGCTGGCCTTTTCAAATAATTCTTGGAATGGAAATAGGATGATGCATAATATTTAGAACATACCATTCAGATCACTCTTTTTTTTTTTTTTTTTCTTTTCTTTCAGTCTTTCTGATACAGAGCACCAAGTTGAGAATTTTCCACCTAGAAAACCCATTCTGGGTTTCTACCTAATGCCTTTCACTTTCACATTTACAAAGGCTACAAAAAATTAAAGAACCTCAGACTTTCTATCTACCCAGGAGGCTAAATCTAAATATGAGAAAGCAAAGTGCTGTAAACACAAACAGTGACAAAAATCACCATAAACAGGTTTTCTGTTTAAATTTAAAAGGATACTGACCGTTTTGAATGAACTTCATTTGCACATAATACATGCCCAGTAAAAGTTTGTGGTTTATGATTTGTGCATGAAAGCGCTTTGAAGGCAGATAACTAACTCAGAGTTGTAGCCCCCAGTGCTTCCCACTGAGTTATTATGGAATAAGAGATGCTTTAAAATGGTTGTTAAATGAATTGAGGGTTAATTGCATATCTTTTCAACTTATGAGCCATGGGAGGTAGATGGAAGAGATAAGAATTTTCCATACAGCACAAAGTTTATGGCTTGCCCCAGTTTGCCTCACTTCTCCAAGTTCCTGTGGAAAACAGAGAAAAGTTAAGCAAAAAAACCTGGGCAAGCCAGGCCCAGGCGTGGTGGCGCCCAGCACTCGGGAGGTAGAGGCAGGCAGATCTCTGTGAGTTCAAAGCCAGCCTGGTCTTCATAGTGAGTTCCAGGCCAGCTGGAGCTACAGGGAGACCCTGTCTCAAAAAGACCAAAAACCAAAAGAAACCTGGGCAAGAAGGAACTTGCTGGCTCTACTCCCTGAGAATTGGCATTTTCAGAAGTTGGCAGAATCACTATGTTGCCTTTTTTTCCTTTCTTTCCTTTACCCGGCAACCTTACTACCTGTACTGAAGAAACCTAGAGGCACACTGTGAACCAGAAAAAGCTGCCTACCTTCTGCGTTGCATGCCCTCTTAGTGGGTGCCCTGTGCCTGGAGCTGCTGGGTCATAGTGCTCCCCAGGAGATGGTCACACTATTAAATAGTCACTTGCTCCCATGTTACTTGGTCCTGAGCTTTCAGTACTGCTATTTTAACTGGCCCAGAACAATTTCTGCTTGCTTATTTCCCTGTGACACATTAGCTTACTTCCGCTCATTTGGGTGTCAACTGCTCATTTTTTCCCCTAGCCTCTCTGAAGCTCATCATTATGGAGAAAATAGACTTTGCCTAGCCCACCCTTCTCTGGTGCCTTGGACATCTACGGCACCCATGATCTCCTGAATTCTCCTGGGACTGCTTGTTGTTCCACAGGATGATGGAAGATAATCATTCTAAGAAGTCATCATTATCACCACCATAATTAATTGTTATGCAAATGCAGAAATTTTCAGTTTCTTTTATTTGTGATCACATGTATTGATAATTGATTTTGTATGTGTGTGTAAGTGGTATGTGTGTGTGCATGTGTGTGATATGTGTGTGTCTTCCCTCTTTCTACTGCTCTCCACCTCATCCAGTTGAGGCAGGGTCTCTCACTGAATCTGGAGTTCGCTTGAGTACCCCCTCCTCCACAGGCTAGCTCCAGTGATCCTCCTGTCTCCTTAGCCCCAGCACTGGGGTTATGGGTGGGTACTCACTCATGCTTGGATTTTTCCGTGGGTGCTGAGAAGCCAAACTCAGGTCCTTATGCTTGTGTGGCAAGTGTTTTACTGAGTCATCTCTCCAGAACCTGATAATTGATTTTTAAACATTTATTTATTTATTTATTTATTTATTTATTTATTTATTTATTTATTTATTTATTTATTGTGTGTGTGTAAATATGTGTGGGCATGTACATGCCACAACATGCATGTAGAGGTCAGAGGATAACTTTGTGGAGTTGGTTCTTTCCTTCCACTTTCATGTGGGTTCTAGGGAAGAAACTCAGGTCTTCAGGCTTTGACAGCAACTTTACCTGCTGAGCCATCTCCCCTGCCCCCTTTAAAAATATTTAATTTATCATTTCCATTTATGTGTATGAGTATCTTGGCTGCATGTCTGTAGTGCACCCGTGTCGTGCAATGCCAATGGAGGTCAGAAAAGGGTGTCAGATTGCCTGGAACTGGAGTTGCAAACGGGTGTTAGGCACCAGGTGGGTGCTGGGAATTGAACCAGGATCCTTTGGAAGAGTCGCCAGTGCTCTTAACTGCAGCACCATCTCTCCAGCCCTGCAGACCTATATTTTTAATAGGCAAAGAAAGGGGGAGTTAGATGGATTAATGGCTATACTGTGAATCCATAATTACTGATTGTTATGAGTCTCCAAATCCAGTCTTCTCACTCTAGCTAAGGATGAAGCAGACAGAGATGCAAGCTATGTGACTATGGCAAGAGGCTGGTCCTGGAATCAGTGTAGCTCTTGATGCTCTGCTACAACTTTAAGTGGGACTCAATCTACAACTTGGGACTTCATTTCTTTCATCTATGAAACTACCTTTATTGTCTCATGCAGTTGAAAACAGATTTTGAGGGGACTCTGCATCAGAATATATGCTTTTCACATTTTACAAGGACACAGTGACGTGCAGAAGGGCCTCCTGGCATACTCAAGAACTCACAGGGAGGGGTGGGGCTTGGGCAAGCCTCTCTCTAGGCCAGGGCTCCCTTGGCCAAAATCCCATTGGGGTTATGGCTATCTTGGTGAGATGCTACTTTGAAAGTCACTGCTCGCAAAATGTTTTCTAAATTTTAAAGACACTTCTCTGGCCTCATTATATGTAATGTCCCCTCTGTTCTATTTTGTCATGCTGAGCCCTCAACTAATGGAATTTGAAATAATGTCTCACAGAAGAGGTCTTGATCAGGTTTCTCTCTGTCTCTTTGTCAAAGGAATATTCTTATTGCACATCTTTATAGGGTTGTTCTAAAAATTAAATGCTTTGGGGGGCTATTGCTAAAACTCCTTCTGGTGGGGGAAATATAAACAACATCCTTCCCCTTTTCCCTTGGTTCCAATAAGAAACCAAGGTATGACTCCCCAGAGTACACTCCAAGGAACTAATGAGTTTATTGAGCTTACTTACAGAGCAATGAGTGAGGGTTTACTTACAGGGGTGTGGGTGCTGTCTCTTAAGACTGCACCTGAACATCTTCATCAAAGCATGGACGATGACTTTCCCATAGTTACATAAAAGGAGCGCCCCTTCCCTCAGTCTACTACCCCAGACTATATACTCTAGCCCTTCCCCAGTTCCTGTGCAGTTAGGGCCGAACTGCCTACCATGGGTTGGGAGGTGTGGGTAGATACTCTGGTGAGGGTCCTGTGACCCTCCCTGCCCATCCTATGGGGGGGCGTCAGCTATTAACAAGTCCAGCTGTGATCTTTGGCAAGCTGATCCAGTTGAACTCCTGAAGGTGGTGTCTGTGTGTCTGAGGACAGTCCTGTACAAATGGGCACCTGGATCTTAACAACCGACTCTCACCCCTACCATGGACATAATCTCTGATGCTGAGTAGGAAGCACACCCTGTGGATTTCATTACCAAGCTGCCCCAGGTGTGTGGTCTTAGGTGTCAGCTTAGAGAAGCGTAACTGCCTATGTAAGGGACACCATATGCCGGGACCTGATGCTCGATTCAGATTGTTGTTGACAGTGGGTGGGCAATAGGTAAGAGTGCAGGCAAATTTGCAGGCAGGCAGGCAGGAGGACTTTGGAAACAGCCTTGGCAATATTTGCATTTGTTCTGAAGAGAAGAAACCTTTTCTCCCTCCTCAGATAGCCTGCATCCTCTACCTGGCGTACTTTCTGCACTTGGGGCAGGTGGAGAGACAAGATCTTCCAGAGCAACAAACAGCCCTTCATGGGACCCATCATGTCCACTGGAGAAATGAACACAGAGCACGTGGTTGTGTTTCCAGGATATCTGATGACTGATAAGAAAATCATTGCTTTACTTGCCATTTTAGTCCTTTTATGCTTGGTGGCAGTGACAGGCAATGGCTTTATCACTGTAGCACTGAGCGTGAAGTGGTTGCTACGGAGAACGTTGTCGCCTCACAATAAGTTACTGATCAGTCTAGCAGCATCTCGCTTCTGTCTGCAATGGGTGGTGATAGGTAAGAATATTTATGTTTTTGTGAATCCAGGAAGCTTCCCATACAGCCCTGTAATTCAGATCCTGAACTTTATGTGGGACTTCCTGACAGCTGTCACCATCTGGTTCTGCTCCTGGCTAGGTTTCTTCTACTGTGTGAAAATTGCAACCTTAACTCATCCTGCCTTCCTCTGGCTAAAATACAAGGTACCTGGGTGGGTACCATGGATGCTGCTCAGTGCTGTGGGGATGTCTGGCTTAACTAGCATCCTGTGTTTCATAGGCAATCAGATAATATATCAGAATCATCTGAGAAGTGGTCGGCAACCTTGGAACATCACTGGGAATAGCCTAAGGCACTCACTTGAGACATTCTACTTTTTCTCTATTAAAGTGATTATGTGGACAATCCCTACTGTGATCTTTACCATTTTTATGATTTTGCTCCTCATATCTTTGATAAGACACATGAAGAAGACTTTCTTGGTCCTCTCAGGACATCAAGACATCCGGGTACAGGCCCACATCAAAGCTTTCCTTACTCTCCTCTCCTTCATCATCCTCTTCATCTCCTGTTTTCTGACGCTAATCCTCAGTTCTGCCAGCGGTACACAGTTTCAGGAACTCAAGTACTGGATATGGCAGGTGGTGATTCATCTGTGCACAGTCATACACCCCCTTGTTTTGCTCTTCAGCAACCCCAGGCTGAGAGCCATGTTGAAGAGGGGCTGCTGCTGAAGGTGGAGGGAGGGCAGCCTGAGTGGTGGTTGATGATAACCCTCTAAGTTGTCAGATGGTGGGACCCAAGGCATGCATGCAACAACAGGATGCAGCATCTTGATATTTTCTCCCTCTTTGCTACATATAATGATTAGAAGAATAGCCTCAGTGTGACCCCTCAAGGTGGGATCAAAGGTCCTGAAAAATGAGCTAGCGTCACTGATCTGCAATGGTCCCCATTGGACTCGATGTTGTCAAAGGACCAGAAAACATTTACATTTCCTGTGATGGAGCTCTTGAAGGTTAAAATTATCCTCTGGGAGCTTGAAGCACAGATCTTGGATGCACTATGTGATATTTCATGCATTGGATCAGACTGGAAAAGATGTTTAGAACTTATTTTTCACTTCTCGGGCTGTATCTTGTCAGCTGCACTTCCCTTTTCACGACTCCTTGGTGTTCTAGTCATCTACTGTGGAGAAGATATCTTTCCATCATTTTAGATTTCCTGGTCTGAGTTCTTCAGGCAGAGTATGCTATTATTTGTGTTTGGGAGCAGCAGTCTTAGACAGCGCTCAAAAGCTCAGGGTCTAGGATTGGTTTATTGTTGATGTTTTTTCTCTACAATGTTCTGGTTTGTGAGTCTTTTCTGTAAATGTTAAGGTTGTGGGCCATATTTACTTTTTCTTTTCTTTCTTTTCTCTTTTCTCCTTCCTCCCTCCCTCCCTGTCTCCCTTCCTTCCTTCTTCCCTTCCTTCCTTTTTTCTTTTCTTTTCTTTTCTTTTCTTTTCTTTTCTTTTCTTTTCTTTTCTTTCTTTCTTTCTTTCTTTCTTTCTTTCTTTCTTTCTTTCTTTCTTGAGATGGCATCTCCCTGCAGCCCCAGCTGGCCTGGAACTCACTGTGTAGACCAAGCTGGCTTCAATTTCACAGAGATTGGCCAGCCTCTGCCTCCCAAGTGCTGAGATTAAAGACACGTGCCACCATGTCCAACTCTACTGAAATTTTTGGTATGGACAAGTTCATCTATGTTCTTCTGAGACTTAGATTTAATATCTGAGAGAGTCTGTATTTGATGAAGAAAGTGCAGACTGCCTTTCTGCTCTCCACAGCTCTTTCCAAACCTTTGCTAAACTCTGTTATCATTTGAACAACCCAAATGGGCACCTCTCAATTTCTCTCTGGTACTTTGAATATCTCTTAGAGAGCCTTCCTCTTCGTGCTCACTCCTCCCCACCTCTCTGTATTAGAAGACAGATCCCTGCCTTTGGGCACCATGTCCTATCTTCCATCCAACTCCTCAACTCAGACAAGGATTTCCTCTCGTGACGTTTCAATCACTCCCTCTGTTTCTTTTCCTTCTGCACCAAATGCTCCTCTAAAGCTTTTTTTTTTCCTGCAAACAAAAACATCTCCTCCTCTGACTTTCCCCTCAAGGGGCCATCCTTCCAATCAGCCCCTTGCTGAGCATCCTCTGGTAACTTTTAATCTCTCCCATGTTCCCCGCCCCCCATTCTACAGAAATGCTTTTCTACAAGGAGCCTTTTGATTGCCTGCTCATTAAAGAGATAGTACCCCAGACCTCGTCCTCATATCTTTTTATATTTGACTCTCCTAATAGCAAATTCTCTCTTTAAAAGCTGATTGAAACAATTTAAATAAAAATTCTACCTGATCCTTACAAAAGGTTAAAGAAAAAGGATTATAAATATGATCAGTTCATTATTATCTATCTCTTTATCGTCTGGAAATTTGTCCTGTTGGTTGCTGTGATTCTGTCTGAATTCGGTTTGTGTTTTCTGTCTCTCTGTCTCTTTTTGCCTGTCTCTGTCTCTATAGCTATTTGTCTCTCTGTGTCTGTCTCTCTGTGTCTATCTATCTCTCTGTCTTTGTCTCTCTTTCTCTCTTACACACACAGACATACACACACACACACACTTTCACACACACACGGTCAGACAGGGCCTTGCTTTGTTGCTCAGACTGGCTTGGAACTTGTGATCCTCCAGTGATCCTCCCAGCCTCCCAAGTGCTGAGATTACAGGTGTTGCCGCCATGTTCCTCTGGCTCCGCCTTTTTTGTCTCCTTCATCACCTGCCATTCCCTTTCCTTTGGTCCTTTCCATAGCCAGCCTTCTTCACCCTTTGACCAAGATTCTATCCCTTCCTCCTTCATGTTGGCGCCACTCACGCAGTTTCAGTTATGGAATTCATGTGGGTAAGGACCAAACTCTAAACCTGTATTTTCTTCCACACACTGCACATTATCTCCTGACAGTTCATGAGCACTTCAGAAGAGGCTAGTTCAGAGTTCTTCTTCCCTCCCTTATCCTTTCCTTGGTCTCCTGGCTAGCTCCTTCCATGGTCTGACGGCATCTATTTTTCTATCACTTTAGTAGGGGTAAGTCAAGCTCGTGAGCTAATTTCACTCCCCATTCCCTGCTGAGCCCTGGTTATGAATTGGTAACCCATCTTCCAGATCCAGTTTTCGCCTCTCCAGTGTCTCCCTTTGGAGTCCCTTTCTCAGTCCTGCAGCTCTCCGTTCAGACCAGACAGTCTTCCTTTCTTACTGTTCAGACTTCTTTCTCCATTGTACTATGAGACTCTTTCACCGGAGTCAAAATGACACTGTGACTTCAGTAGAATTTTCCCTGTAAAGACTCATACACTGTAAGCATTGTCCCCGCTGTAATGGTGTTGGAAAGTAGCAGGGCTTATCAGAAGCTGATTAGGGCCTGGTAGCACCGTTTTGGAAGGGACTAATGTGATTCTTTCAGCAGTGGATTAGTAGTTCTCACAAGGACAGATCGTAAGTGCAGTTATTCCCTCTGCTTGGTCCCTTCTGCAGCACGCTCTTTCTTCTTCTTCTCCATGTTGTTGTGACTCCTCCAGACACCCTCACCAAATGTGCTACACTGTACTTTCCAGTAGATTTTCCACTCAAATAAAACTCTTTTCATTATAAATATACAGCCTTGTGCTGGGCGGGGGGGGGGCGGGGAGCAGCAGCAACCAGACAGGCAGCTTCAAGAAAGCTCTTATGTGGCTCTGGGCTGCCAAGAACTCCAAGAAAAAGGTCAACTCAGCTTAAGGAATGATGAGGGAAGAGCCCAAGGGGAGGTGAGGTTCTCAGCTCCTGAAAATAAATCTTCCAACAAAAAGCACGAACAAAAGAGAAAAGAGGGGCTGGAAAGGTGACCCACTGGGTATACGCACTTGCTCCACAAGCATGAGGAACCGAGTTCAAGTCCTCAGAACCCATATAAAAATACTCATTTGGTCATTTGCATGCCTATAACTCCATTGTATTGTGGGGAGGTGGGTGAGAGGCAAGAGGATGTTGGGGCTTGTTAGCCACCAGCCTAGTCTCAGGTCTAGGGATATGTGTGTCAACAGAATAAGGCGGAAAGCAATAGATCAGGACACCTGGCATTCTCCTCTGGCCTCTGTACATGCGTGGGAGCTCACACAAATGTACACAGACATTACATGTACATACATCCCATACATCATGCATGTGCGTGTGTGTACACACATACATACATACACACACACCAAAGTGGTTAACCGAAAGACTAATGATTTTATCTACAGAAAGCAGAGACTCTGAAAACAAACCAGCCTCTGGTGAAGTAGAGAGAAAGGGACCACCAGTTCCATGTCATTTTTTCTGAGTCATTCAGACATCTCTTTGGTAAAAGACCTAGACAATAATTTTATGAACTAATTTGTAAATACAACTTTTGTGTAGTTCTAGAACATATTTAAAAAGAGAAGAATCCCCCTTTACACAGCTTTTAAAAGTATGAAAGATTTGATTTTAGAAAGGAGATCATTCTCCGGTGATTTATTTTTGGGGGATTTAGAAAACAGTGCAACATTGAACTGTAGAAGGCTGTGACTGTCTTGGATGTCTGCTTACTATTCTATGGGTAGTGCTTTATTTTTATTTATTTGTTTTATAGTAAGACAGGGTCTTACTATACAGCCTTGGCTGGCCTGGAACTTGCTATGTAGACCTGGCTGGCCCCAAACTCACAGAGACCCATCTGCCTCTGCCTCCAAAGTGCTGGGACTAACGGTGTGTGACATCATGTTTGGTCCAGGGCTTAAACTTTATATCCTATGACAAAGAGCATACTAAGTGGCAATTGGGAGTTTCAGTTATGCCTTTCTTTATCTTGAATGGCTGAAACTAGTTCTAGTCCCATGTTGTTTTAAGCAGATTTGTTCCTTAAAGAAAACTTCCTTGATCAGTGTCATGCCAGAATGGTGAGCCCTCTGCAAACTCTACAGTTGCGGTAGCACAGCTTTCCCAGTAACTTTGTTAATATGCCTTGTAAAATTGAAAATTTGAAGATGTAGTATATACAGTATAAAATTGTGACTTGGTGGACTTAAGTAACAGCAAATCGGCACTTGAAAATATTAGTATATGGTATCCTCTTAAGAAAAAATTGTCTCCATATATATGTAGGATATATATGAAACAGTCTCCTGTGCCTAGCATAATCCCTGACTTTGTAGCTGAGGATGACCTTGAACTTCCAATCCTCTTGCCTTTACCTCCCAAGTGGTAGGTTGCTTCTATATTTGAAACTAGGAACTTGCTAAAATAATTATCTAAAAAAGAAATAATACAATACGTGGTTTTAAAAATACCCTTTTCAGTACCTATGCTAAGAATTATGTATGTGTGCACTCATATTTGAATCTGTAGGGAAAACCTGCTTTTGTCACACTCCTAGACCAATGTGATTTCTTACTGTATTCTAAATATATCCTTATACTTATAGACAAGTGGACCTCTCACCACTCATCAAAGAAGCTTCTTTTTCCAACAGATGGAGACTATTACAAAGCTCCACAATTGATCAAATGTAGAAAATAAGTACCTATGAAGGGCCCAGCCTTAAGTGGCACATCTACAATGCAACCTTTACACCTAATGCTCAGGGAACATAGTGGAACAGGGGGTAGAAAGAATGTTAATGGACCTTTCAACTCTCATGCAGCAGATGGTGCAAAGCTTCCTCATGCAGCAGATGGTGATTAGCCCAGAAAGCCACAACTGACCAAAGTACAGAGAATAAGAGACTGCAGAGAACTTATCCCTGAATAGGAGACCTATATCAAACTTCTGTCACCCAAGGCTCAGGGACCACTGCAGAAGAGGGGGTGGAAAGACTGTAAGAGCCAGACATGGTTGATGACCACAAAGAAGCAGAGTTTTCCAGGCAGCTGGGAAGTTACTCATATGAACTTACAGCAATGATAACAGGACACACAAGACCCGAGCAAGCTCAAGCCAGACAAAAACCCAGCATAGAAGTGGATAAGTGGGCGAGAAGCCCCAGCCTTAGAAGAGGAACTGTGGGCAACTGGTAAAACTGGGAGAGGGAGAAGAGAGTTGATTTTGTTTAAGAGTGTGGCACCAGACTCCAGTGGATGGATGCATACTGAAAGACATTCGGAGACATGCACTTGGCTCTATAGGCCTTAACATATATGACAGAACGTATATAATCTGGTGGGGGGCTATAAGGGGTGCAGATAAGGGAGGGGGTCTAAATATGATCAAAATATATTATATGAATTTTGTAAAAATTCATTAAAAATAATAAAAAAACTAAATATAGAAATCAAACAATCCAATAAATAAAAAGAATTATGTATGAACTGAATTGTCTGTGTATCTCAACACAATAAAATGCCAGTTATGAAAAAGAAAAATAACCAGTCTCAGGTATTTTGCTATTGTAACACAAACTGGACCAAGATGACTATTCTTATCAAATTACTCTCCTGAAAGTAAGACTCTGATACATTTCAAGTACACTCTTACTACTTCTTGGTGCCTATTGAATGAAATACAGGCCTCTAAACTTGGCATTCAAGCACATCTGCAACCTGATAACAGTTTTTTTTTTTTTTTTTTGGTCTTTTTGAGACAGGGTCTCCCTCTCTGTGGCCCAAGCTGTCCTGGATTCACTAAGGAGACCAGGCTGGCCTCAAACTCACAGAGATCTGTCTGCCTCTGCCTCCTGAGTGCTAGGCGTGCACCACCATGCCTGGCAACAGTTTTATCTTTTATTGATTCCAGTAGAATCCTGTGTTTCAATGAATTTGAATTCTCATTGTGATTATGCACCCAAAGCTTCTTCCCTGATACTGGAGAATGTTGGCTCTTATAATATGTGCCAGAAATCCTATTTAATGTTTTGTTTTTCTATTTAACTTTTAAAGTTTAGTCCACGTGGTACCTCTTCAGTGAAGCTTTTTGGGTGCTCCACATGCTTTGATCTCTTCCACTTTTGAAGATATATAAGTTGGTATTCCTCAGGTGACTTGAATTCTGCCATGTGGTGCTGCAATTAGTATACTTGTCTTTTCTTCCCTAGGATATATTAAACTTCTTTTAAAATTTTTATTATTTTAATTTTATTTTATGTGTATGAGTGTATTGTCTGCATGCGTGTAAGTGTACCCATGTTGTGCAATGCCTGCGGAGCTCAGAAAAGGGTATCGAATCCCTGGATCTGGAGTTATGGACAGTTGTTAGCTGCATTGTGGGTGCTGGGAATCGAACCTGAGTCCTCTGCAATATCAACCAGTGCTCTTAACTGCTGAGCCACCTTTCCAGCCCTGATATTAAACTTCTTTTTTTTTTTAACTTTAAAAAATTATTATTTTTATTTTATGTGTATGTGTGTATTGCCTGCATGTAGGTAAGTGCACCCATGTCATGCAATGCCCACGGAGGTCAGAAGAGGCTGTCAGATCCCTTGGGACTGGAGTTATGGACACTTGTTAGCTGCCATGTGGGTGCTGGGATTTGAACCCAGGTCTTCTGCTAGAACAATGAGCCATCTCTCCAGCTCCAATATTAAACTTCTTTAAGGGTGACTCATGCTCTTTCATATGTCCTCTACAATGCTTATAAGAGACTGCAGAGAACTTATCCCCGAATAGGATACCTATATCAAACCTCTGTCACTCAAGGCTCAGGGACCTTTGCAGAAGAGGGGGTGGAAAGATTCTAAGAGCCAGAAGTGGTTGATGACCACAAAGAAAGTGTTTTCCAGGCAGCTAGGAAGTTACTGATATGAACTTACAACAATAATAACAGCACGCACAAGACCCGAGCAAGCTCAAGCCAGACAAAATCCCAGCATAGAAGTAGGTAAATGGGTGAGAAGCTATTAAATAAATGAAATACAGGCCTCTAAATTTGCATTCAAGCACTTCTGCACCTGATAACAGTTTTATCTTTTACTGATTCCAGTAGAATCCTGTGTTTCAGTGAATTTGGATTAAACAGATGACTTTACTGCACCCCAAATCCAGCTGTGATCACATACTCGTTTGTCTGCATATTTATGTTTGGACTACCTATGATTTCAATGTGTAGATTTAATCTGTGTGCCTTTCACTATGTTGCTGACTTATGTTTTAGAAATCAAACCTTTATCAACTTTTCTATTTGATATATGTTCTATCTGGAAATAACTGTGTGAGTGAGCATGAGTGTTCAATTTTGTGATGTCTTTCCATCCTTCTTACTTAGCATTTGCATGTTGCTAAGCAACTGTGCACTGTTGGCTGCTAGGCACTTCATACCACATCTACATAAGGTACATTTCTCCTCTTTGTTACTGACCCGTCTTCCTCTCCAAAGTGCCTGACATAAGCTTCTCTTTGTGCCTTCTGATTTTCACATCACTAACTAAGAGAAATGATATCTTCCAAACTGGAATGACCGCCCCATAGGGACACGTTCCCTTGGAGATTGAACACACTAGAAAAAATATGAGAAACAAATATGTTAAATTGAAAAATATGTGGTAACTTATTATCATTAACTTTTGCTCACAGGCCAACTTTTACATATGTTATGATGTTTCCATTAATAATAATCATCATTCATTGAATATGTATTTTCTGTAAAGCATGAAGCTAGAATGTTGATTAACTTGCAAATTTTATATACTTTAATTTTTTTTTGGTCTTTTTTTGTAGCCCCAGGTGGCCTGGAACTTGCTATGTAGACCATGCTGGCCTTGAACTCACAGAGATCTGCCTGCCTCTGCCTTCTGAATGCTGGGATTAAAGTTGTGTGTCACCAGGCCCAGCTATATACTTAAAATTTAAGCATCATGGCAAAGTGGAAATTGAGACTTGGTTTACTGATGCCAAGGCTAGAAACAGACTTGAAATTATTTAGTGTGTTGTGTTTAGAAGAGTGAGGGCTGGGGATGTGGCTCAGAGGTAGTATGCTTACCTTGTATCTAGAGATACTGAGGACTAAAAAGACTGTAAAATTATAATTATAAATTGTATACTAGAGAAAAAATACATTTCTTACATTTAATAGAATTGAAAACAGAAGTGAAGAAGTACGCAGCATAATGAAAATCCTAAACCTTTCCATCAAATTTACAAACAAAGCTAAAATAATGTGTTGGAGCTAAGACTGATGTACAAGGTATACACTTAAAAAGAAATGGTCATTACACCTCAGAAAGATAGTTTTCAGTCTGATGTTAAAGGAAAACCACATATTTATATATGTTTATATTCATATTTATAAGAGCTATAATAAAACAATATTATAGAAAGTTTCACAGTGAAAGAATTAAAAACAATGGCAGGCAAATGTAAATAAATAACTTCCTGCTCAGAATTATTATTATTATTATTATTATTATTATTATTATTCAATCTTTTGGACACAGGGTCTTACCTGCTTACTCATGGCCCCATGATGGCCCAATCTGTCCGTTGATGGATCAGTGAGTTCTGCATGAGGCAAGCCTGACCTTGAGCTTGGTGGGGAAGGTTGCATGTGCTCAGACTCTTGGCTGAGTAAGTCAGATCCTATAAAATTTTCCTTTAGAAATGGGGACTATGATGCGGTTCTCTTACCAGTGGCCTTGCTTCTCTTCTCCAGGTAAGTATGATTCAGTGACACATTACCCTGAGGCTCAGCTGTCACACGGTAAATGATGGATATTGTCATGTATTAGGGAGCTTTCGTGTTTCTCTGTTTACCTACCTTGTGATTTCTAAACCATTAGAAATGGACATTTTTCTTTGTCCATACGAGTGTCAGTGGAATCCTATGTGATTTCACAAATCACTGCCAACTGGCTTAGAGGGATACTTCTGTACTGAGAGGGTCCTGACTGGAGTCCTTTGGTCCACGTTCTGTCTCCATCATCCATCGGTTTATTTTCCCAAAGTCTGAACTGTGAGGGAGCTGCATTCTCTACTGATTTAGGAGCGTTCTAGAACCCACAGGAAGAAGCCTGGCTGAACAAATTGTGCAGTGGGCTCTGGCTGTCGCAGTGATAAGGGAATATTATAAAAACCTATATGCTACTAAATTTAAAAATCTAAAAGAAATGGATGGATATCTAATATCATGGGAACCACCAAAATTAAACCAAGAAGAGATCAATACTTTAAACAGACCCATAACATATAAGGAAATTGAAACAGTAATACAAAGTCTCCCAACTAAAAAAAGCCCAGGCCCAGATAGATTA
>NW_008333818.1:984691-986817 GCF_000622305.1 Nannospalax galili
TACTTAAATTATTCAAGGTGATAGAGACAGAGGGAGAACTCCCAAATTCCTTCTATGAAGCCAGCATCACTCTAATAACCAAACTGGGTAAAGACACAACCAAAAAAGAAAACTATAGACCCATATCCTTAATGAACATAGGTGCAAAAATTCTCAACAAAATACTTGCAAACTGCATACAAACACATATCAAAAAGATCATTCACCATGATCAAGTAGGATTTATCCCAGAGATGCATGGCTGGTTCAATACATACAACTCAATAAACATCATTAATCATATACATGGACTCAAAGACAAAAACCACATTGTCATCTCAATAGATGCAGAAAAGGCTTTTGACAAAATTCAACATGCTTTTATGTTTAAAGTTCTAGAGAGAATTGGACTGGAGGGAACATAACTCAACATAATTAAAGCCATATATAACAAACCCACAGCCAACATCATTCTAAATGGAGAAAAACTGGAAGCATTCCTATTAAAATCAGGAACCAGACAAGGATGTCCACTATCTTCACTCCTTTTCAACACAGTGCTAGAAAATCTTGCTAGAACAATAACAAAAGGGAAAGAAATTAAAGGAATACCAATTGGAAAAGAAAAGGTCAAATTATCCCCTTTTCCATATGATATGTTACTATACATAAGAGATCCTAAAAGTTTCACAGAAAAGTCCTAGAACTGATCAATACTTTCAGTATAGTGGCAGGTTATAAAACCAATCTACAAAAATCAGTAGCCTTTATATATACCAATGACAAGCAATTGGAGAAAGAGTACAGAGAAATGCTCACATTCACAACAGCTGCAAAAAAAAGATATCTTGGAATAAACCTGACCAAAGACACCAAAGAGCTCTATAATGAAAGTTACAAAATCATTAAAGAAAAAGATTGAGGAAGACACCAGGAGATGGAAGAGCCTCCCATGCTCATGGATTGGAAGAATTACTACTGTGAAAATGACCATCCTAACAAAAGCAAAATATAGATTCAATACAATTCCAATAAAAATCCCAATGACATACTTCACAGAATTAGACAAAACCACCCTTAAATTCATATGGAAGCACAAAAGACTCCAGATAGCCAAAGCAACCCTGAGCACAAACAGTAATGCTGGGGGAATTACTATACCAGACCTCAAAGTATACTTCAGAGTTATAGTCATAAAAACAGCATGGTACTGGCACAAAAATAGACTCATAGATCAATGGAACAGCACTGACGATCCAAACCCAAGTACACACAATTTCAGCTACCTGGTATTTGACAAAGGTGCCAAAAACACACAATGGAGGAAAGACAGCATCTTCAACAAATGGTACTGGCAAAACTGGATCTCCACCTGTAGAAGAATGAAACTAGATCCTTATCTTTCACCTTGCACAAAAGTCAACTCCACATGAATTAATGACCTCAATGTGAAACTGGAAACCCTGAAACTATTAGAAGAAAATATTGGCAGTAACTTACAGGATATAGGTGTAGGAAAGGATTTCCTAAATCAGACAGAAGTTGCTCAGGAATTAATTCAGCAATCAACAAGTGAAACCTCATTAAACTAAAAAACTTCTGTACAGCAAAAGAAATGGTCAAAAAAGTGAAGAGAAAACTCACAGAATGGGAAAAACTTCACCAGTTTACACATCTGACAGAGGTTTAACATCCAGAATATATAAAGAAGTCATAAAACAAAGAATGGAGAAACCAAATGACCCAATTAAAAAATGGGCTAAAGATCTAAACAGAGAGTTCTCAAAGGAAGAAACAAAGATGACTAAGAAACATCTCAAAAAGTGTTCAACATCATTAGTAATTAGGGAAATGCAAATTAAAACCACCCTAAGGTATCACCTTACCCCATTCAGACTGGCTAGATCAAGAGAACAAATGATACCAAATGCTGGAGAGGATGTGGAGATAGGGGAACACTCATTCACTGCTGGTGGGATTGCAAACTTGTGCAACACCTATGGAAAACAGTTTGGAGAACTCTTAAAAAACTAACAATGAACCTACCATATGACCCGGTTATACCGCTCCTTGGCATATACACAAAGGACTCATCTTACTGTAGAGACACTTGTACAACCATGTTTGTTGCTGCTCTTTTCACAATA
>NW_008333818.1:986990-989444 GCF_000622305.1 Nannospalax galili
AAAACAAACGACGTATGTTCTCCCTCATATGTGGCTCCTAGCACCAAATCCTTTTAAATTCCAGGTCCTTTTAATAAGATGATGCTATACAGCAGTTCCTTCTGCATGAAATAACTACCATCATCATGACTTCAGCTGAGCCTGATGGCTAAACACAGTCACAATTGGGCTTGTTGACGGTTGTGCTCATTCATTAAAGGAGGGCCAAGCAGGGTCATTGGACCCTCACCACATTATCCAGCCACTCTTCCCAGCCAACTGTATGTAATTTGGCCCTAATCACACATGGCTTCCTGGATTAAGGCTAAAGTATACAATCTGTGGAACGCTAGGAAGAGAAGGTATGACCTGTGCTGGGTTAAGGCTTTCCAGTGTGCATATCCTCAGGTCATACATACACCTCAGCAACCCCTCAGTTATTATGGTAAGTAAGCTCAATAAATTCATTGGTTCCCCAGTAAAGGTTTAATCAAACATTGGTTTGACACTAGAACCTTAAAAGGGAATAAGCATTGCTGAGCATCCCCAGGAAAAGAAGTCTCACAAGAGATGGAAAATTTTTGTTAATGCTATTATGTCTCATAATTATTTTAAAAAAGAAAATGACAATGTAAAATATGTTAAAAGGATGTGGGAATGGAGGTATTTTCCAAAATAGACAGAAATATGAGTGTATTGCCTGCATGTATGGAAGTGCACCCGTGTCATGCAGTGCCGTGGAGGTCAGAAGAGAGCTTCAGATTCCCCTGGAACTAGAGTTAAAGACAGTTCATAGCCTCCATGTGGGTGCTGGGAATCGAACCTGGGTCCTCTGCAAGAGCAGTCAGTACTCTTTACTGCTGAGCCATCTCACCAGCCTAAACATTTCTTTTTAAAAAATATTTTATTTATTATTTTTATTTTATGTGTGCAAGCGTACCGCCTGCATGTATGTGAGTGCACCCATGTCATGCAGTGCTGCAGAGGTCAAAAGAGGGCGTCAGATTCCCCTGGAACTGGAGTTAAAGATGGTTTGTAGCCACCATGTGGGTACTGGGAATCAAACCTGGGTCCTCTGCAAGAGCAGCCAGTGCTTTTAGCCACTGAATCAACTCTGCAGCCCTTTGCACCCCTTCTATTTTGTTTTTTCTCCAGTGGTATCTTTCATTCCCTTTGACCCTACACAGTATTCCGTGGCATGTACCATAGTTTGACCGGTCATTCTGCTGTTAAGAAGCATTTAATTTGTTTCCTAGCTCCTCTGTGGTAATTGGGATGTCTGAGGTCACACACCACAGGAACCCAAATGAAGCTGGCACAATGAAAAAGGAGCATTTAACAGCTGATGTACTGACTGAGCATCCCAGAGGCTTAATGGTGGCATTACAAACCCACCCTTATCTCCTCCCCTCTCATCTGTGGGCACTATTCTTCTGAGTTGACTAAGTTCCAGGGGACTATTAAAAATCTCTCAAAATGTCCTGTAACTGTGGTGAGTCAACTGCCCTCTTGTTCAGGGAGGCCATGGAGACCCCACGAGATGGACTTGAACAGGTTGACTAAGTTCTAGGGGACTATTAAAAATCTCTCAAAATGTCCTGTAACTGTGGTGAGTCACCTGCCCTCTTGTTCAGGGAGGCCATGGAGACCCCACGAGATGGACTTGAACCAGTGTCCAGTCTACAAAGAGGAGGGTCAACTCAGAGGAAACATCTCATTCATGCTTCCAAGTGAAACAAGACATGGTCGAGCAGGACCTTTGACTTATCTTCACATAGATAAAAGAAAGGAGCCAGGAGCTCCTCCCAAGCCCATGTGACCCCTGAGGAACAGATCCCCAAATGACCTCAAGTGCAAAAATAAGTTGATTTATTGGGCTAACTGTATGGTCTTAAACACTCAATAGGAAAGTATAACCAAAGAGTAAAGTCATCATTATATTTATTTAAGAGTTCAAGGGATTACACTTCCCAGACATTAGGCTTAAGTCTACATAAAAACCTATTTAGACAATTATTTCTCATTGATGATTTTGTTCCTAACCAGAAAGTGCTGCTCAGATTTAAGACTTCAAATCTTGGTCTCCAATACTGTGTGCCCACTTGTGCTAAAGGAGACAACTAGCTATTGTTCTAAAATGATGGCTAAATTTGTTTTCTTCCCCTATCTAGAAGCCTTCGAGCGGGAACTGACACTGATTCTAATCACTCCAACAGCTATCAAAATACCCGAAAGCAAATCCTGAATCCACCACTCTAGATTCAAGCTTTGGCAGACAAAAGAAAAATGAGGAGGAACCCAACAGAGGGATGCTTTTGGAAGCCCTTGTCAAGAAACTCCAATGGACTCCCATATGAACATTTGAAAATTGCCCCGGTCTGACTTTTTTCTAGTTCCCTGTCTAGAACATGTAATGCTAATTACTCTTACCTTTACTTCTCCTTCACATCTCCTATTCACCAGTCAAGGACTTTC
>NW_008333818.1:991043-992410 GCF_000622305.1 Nannospalax galili
GGTATCTGAAATCACAGGAACCTCCAAAGTTAAACCAAGAAGAGATCAACAGTTTAAACAGACCCATAATATATAAGGAAATTGAAACAGTAATACAAAGCCTCCCAACTAAAAAAAGCCCAGGTCCAGATGGATTTACAGCAGAATTCTACCAGACATTTAAAGAAGACCTCCAACCAATACTACTTAAATTATTTGAAGTGATAGAAACAGAGGGAGAACTTCCAAATTCCTTCTATGAAGCCAGAATCACACTAATTCCAAAGCCAGGTAAAGATACAACCAAAAATAAAACCACAGACCCATATCCTTAATGAACATAGATGCAAAAATTCTCAACAAAATACTTGCAAACCGCATACAGACACATATCAAAAAGATCATTCACAATGATCATGTTGGGTTTATCCCACAGATGCAGGGATGGTTCAATATACATAAGCCAATAAATGTCATAAATCATATAAATGGGCTCAAAGTCAAGAGCCACATGGTCATCTCAATAGATGCAGAGAAGTCCTTTGACAAAATTCAACATGCATTTATGTTCGAAGTCCTAGAAGGACTTGGACTGTAGGGAACATACCTCAACTTAATTAAAGCCATATATAACAAACCCACCGCCAACATCATTCCAAATGGGGAAAAACTGAACATTCCCATTGAAATCAGGACCCAGACAAGGCTTTCCACTATCTCCACTTCTATTTACCATAGTGCTTGAAACTCTTGCAAGAGCAATAAGACAAGAGCAGAAAATTAAAGGAGTAATAAGGGGGAAAAGAAGAGATCAAATTATCTCTTTTTGAAGATGATATTATATTATATCTAAGAGATGCCAAAAATTCCACCAGAAAACTCCTAGAAATTATTAACACGTTCAGTAAAGTGGCAGGTTATAAAATTAACTTCCAAAGTCTGTAGCCTTATCAGAGAAAGAGCACATGGAAATACTCCCCTTCACAATGCTGCCAAAAAAAGAAATATCTCGGAGTAAACCTGACCAAAGACATTAAGAACCTCTACAATGAAAATTTAAATCTTTGAAGAGATTGAGGAAGACATCAGAAGATGGAAGGACCGCCCATGTGAAAATGACCATCCTACCAAAAGCCATTTGTAGATTCAATGCAATACCAACCAAAATCCCCATGAAATTTTTCACAGAATTGGAAAAACTATCCTAAGATTCATATGGAAGCACAAAAGACCTCGGATAGCCAAAACAACCCTGAGCACTAAGAGCAATGCTGGGGGAATTATTATACCAGATTTTAAGCTGTATTACAGAGCTATATTCATAAAAACAATATGGTACTGTCACAAAAATAGACCCATAGGTCAATGGAACAAAATTGAAGACCCAA
>NW_008333818.1:993564-1017838 GCF_000622305.1 Nannospalax galili
AGGCCTTAATAAGGGAGATATGGATAAAAATTGGGTTAGTTTAAGGGAGGGGAGAAGGAAGGGTATACAAGGAACCTAGGGGATTAAGGGAAAGAAGGAGCTCAAGAGAGGTAGGACCATAAGAGAAGGGTATTTTTAAGGGAGAAAGGGGAAAAATGGGGGCGCCTTAATTGGGAAAACCATGATGGAGGGGTTAGACAATGCAAGAGATAAATAATGCCTAGTAGTTTTAAAAACCAGAGGGAACTATGTTAGTCCAACCACCTACTGACAAATTATACCAGATCAAGAAATATATGTCTAGGAAAGGTTTATCTGAGAACAATTGGTCTTTGCCCAAGATTTATCTACGTGGCACACAGTAATTAAAAGTACCAGACTGGTGGAACTAACCTTCTTGGATGTTTAACAGACATACTTTGAGGCCTATAATTTTTTGGCCAGAGGAACATAAAGGTCACTTTTTGCTCCTTGCCTTCCTAGGTTGACTAGTTCCAGGGGACTATGAGCATCTCTCAAAATGTCCTGTAATTGTGGTGGGTTACCTGTCCTCTTGATCAAGGAGGCTGAGGAGACCCCCATGAGATGGACTTGAACGTGTCCAGTCTACAAAGAGGAGGGTCAACACAGAGGAATCATTTCCTCCATGCGTCCAAGCGAAGCCATCCATGGTCAAGCAGGACCTTTGACTTATCTTCACATAGGCAGAACTGGTAAAAGAAAGGAGCCAGGGGCTCCTCCAACGGCCTTAAGAGAACAGATCCTCCAACGGCCTTAAGAGCAAAAATAAATTGTTTTAACTGGGACAACCGTATGGCCTTAAACACCCAAAAGTAAAGTATAACCAAAGATTAAAGGGGCCAATATAAGTTCTTAAGAGTCCATGTATATAGCTAAAGGCTACATAACAAGCAACAATGCCAGATAGGAGATACCTTCTTTTGAGTTGTTGGTCAGGGTGGCCAAAGGGACTCCCAAATAGTAACCCAGCATAGAACTGGGAAAATGAATAGCAGACCCCAATCTTATCTAAAGCAATATGGACAACTGTTTGCTCCTAGATGAGGAACAGCTGACCTTCCTAAAACAAAGACCTCTAGATAGGCTGATTAGATTCGCCAGCTGGACAAGTAGTGGGGATTGGCTGGGGTGCCGACAACACAGCGGACAGTGGCAGGGGTGACAGAATATAAGGGGTGGGGGGGGGGTGCGGTGTAGAAAGAAGATCGATAGGGTCAGTGGCTTCAGTTGTTCACCTTGCAGATTATGAAGCCTCTTTTCCTATATTTAAGGAGTAAAGATGTCTCAGTTCATGTTCAGTGCATTTCTTTAAGTGCTCAGTGAGGTATCACAGTATTTTAGGAACACAGAAAATTTGTGGTTAAACACTTGGAAAATGTAGGCTTGGACAAATTATACCTTTGGAAATGGAGATCTTTTTTTAAAGGTCAAAAACTCATTCAATTTTATGTTTTACAGGGTTTATACTGAGTTCAAGATTGTATAAATGTATGAATTCAACAACAAACCTAAAAATTTATAGCCACTTTTGAAAGAGATGTATCTTTGCTCTGGAAACTGTAAATGAGTATGTTTTAAAGCTGTAATGAAATGCTTCTTCAAAAAAAAATAATGCTGGCGCATACCATAAATATGTCACTCATCCTTAGATAAATGTGTTTATTTAACATAAGAATCATAGAAACATTGGTTTAAGTTTATATACGAATATGAACACAGTCAAATATTATTATGGAAGGAGAATGAAGCCAAACAGAATACATTAAAAGCAGGTAGGCTCTCTTCTATTTTAAAATATCGCGTGGCTTGAAAATTTAGAAAGTGTGTATGAACGCACAGCCATCGAATAGACATCCAATACAGCAATTCCATACACACATGGCAATTTAGTACAAATTTAGTGAAGCCAAAACTACAGTGTCAAATCAGAGCAAAATTCAGTTGCTGCTGTTGCAGTAACAAGATACTTATCTGAAAAAAATGTTGCCACGCCTCAAACCATAAACTAGGATAACCTCCAAATGTATCAGAGATTTTAATATCAGAAACAACACACAACTACCAGAAGGGAACGGGAGTGTAGACGTTCTTTGAAAACTTTGGGGTGTAGAAAAATCTCTTAAATTCATAAAAGAAAAGATTCATTCATTGAAAGTTAAAGAAATTTGCATGTAAAAAGTTGTAAGAAAATTACAAAACAAGTTGGGAAAGTATCTTCCATCCCTATTATAATAAACGTTTAATCTTTTATATATAAGGGGCGCCTAGAAGTAAAAGTGAAAAAAGGTGAAGGACATAAAATTCATAAAAAGGAAATATTAATGGCTTCTTATAGCAAGAATGATAATTAAAAGTAATTTATAATGATGGAAATATAAATTTTAAAAGGCTATGCTGATATTTTAAAGCTACTCATTTGGCAAAACTTCCTAATCTTTCAATAAATACACTTTTGCTGAGTTATCAGGGAACATTGCTCTTTATACATTGCTGATGAGAGTATAAATTAGTACAATGCATCCAGAGGGTAATTTGGCAATATAAAATTGCACTCTTGGCTTCAGCAATCCTCCCGGGAGTTTTGTGCGGAGCACTCCTCCTCACAGGTTATATTTGTGCCTCACCCTCTTGGACATGCTGCGACTCGAGTCAACAATGAAATGAGGTGGAGGTAGATTGTTAACTGCTCACCAGAGCTTTGCAAAGAAACTGCATGAGATGAGCCCACATTGCAGGATGTGTGGAAAAGGGTGATTGGTTCCCTAGAATTAGCAGGAAGTGCTGCCTCGGTTGTTAGGAGGATACGGCAGAATGTAGGGGACCATATTTGTAGCTTTAGTGGAATCCACTTGTGTGAGTCTCTGGACCCTATTCCCTCTGGTGTCCTGACACTTAGAGTGTCAAATGGCACTGTAATTCAGTCATCTGCCAAGTAGATTTGTGTTTTATTTCTCAGAAATCTTAGACATACAAACCACATGTGAAAGTTTTTTTTTTTTTTAAACTGACAGACATAGAAGCTTTTTGGCCCTTTACCTCTAGCACATTAGAGTCACCAGCTGTGCTACCAGCAGCAGTCTGCCTTGAGAGCACCAGGATGGGATGATCCGAATGTGTTACAGACGCACTAGCTTTGAGATGGTTTTGTGAGAGTGGGCTGCCGCCCTTCAAATAGGGAGTGTATCTTAAATGAATGGGCGTTATTTTATAGAATATCTTTGACATATAGAATCCATGGGTCTAGGAAGCTCTGGGGGTGACTCAGTTAACCCCACATCTCCTAGAGGATCACTTGGGGGGACTCCATGCATCTCATCCATGTAGCTTTAGATCCTGTGGGTACAGAGGTCATGATCCCTGAGGTCAAAACCTTTTCCAAAAGGTGACACAAGGGGAGTCCTAATAATGTTATGGATACCACCTAGTTATCTTATATTCCTTGTTCCAGAAGATTAAAAAGCAAGGGGAAATTTTCCATATTGATAAGAACAATTTGTTAGAATCATTATGTGGAAAAAGGTGCTATAAGGATTATGTGACACATTCATGGGACCACTGAGTTATCTCTTGGGACTTGTGTGTCTGGATCTGCTGTAATGGGCAAGCACAGTTCACATTGCTTATAAGAAATTGTGAATAAGGACTTGTACCCCTTAGAGGTGAGGGTCTTTGGATGGTTTATATTAGTTACAGCCTCATAAGCAACATCAGAGTAGAAGATGCCTATAGCTGGCTTCATTAAAACATTTTTTGCAAGTTTGTCCAAAAGTTTCAACCACCTGGGGTCATGAAGAAGCTGTGATCAGATGGAGTGAACCTCTTGTGAGAGTCAGACAAAACCAGGTACTGAAAGGGCTGTGTTGCCCTGGTACCTGCCCCACTTCAGTTCTCAAGGTTGATGTACTGTTATTGTCATCAGCTCCTCACTGGTCCCAAGACTGTCTGTGATTAGTGAAAGCTGCTTTACTAAAGGAGTCCAGGACACTGTTCCGTCAATGACTGTCTGGTACAAGGTGATAGCAGTCTGGCCTCCACGTTTTCATATGAGACAACCTTTGTGGTTCAGTCTGTACCAAATGGGATCAGAGTGGCTAGATAACGACCATGTAATCCCTTTTATTTTGTTTAGTTTCTTCCACTGCTTTTCAGTGGTTTTCATCTGAAAGCAACTCAAAAAAAAATCACTCATACAAACATCTCCATTTCAGGTTGTGTACTGAAGAGAGTTACCCAAGTGGTCTGATTTTCATGAAGAATCTTTCTGGTCTACACGTGCATATCCTTTCTTTACATATCCACAGGTAATCAGTTTCAAACTTGTAACAAACAATAGCTCTCACTAGTCTCCGACTCACTTCAACTTACCTCTCTCACTGTTTTCTGTTTGTTGGTTTTGTGTCAGTATGAGACAGTTTCATCTTTCAGTGGATTTGCCCGACCTTTTTATATTCAATTCCCAATCACTCAGCAGTTAGAATGCCACATCATTTAATCCAGTTAAACCATTTATAGATGACATGCTTCTGGTTTGTGGTTTCATAGGGAGCAAAGCTGTTTTTTTCAGTCTATTGAAAGGCAGAGGGCGACACAAAGGTTTAAACAACATTAAGGTTAGAGTTACAGTCATCAACCGAATCTGTAATTTTGCATCTTATCACCACCTCCATTACTACAGCCTGGTGCAAGCCACCGTTATCACATGATTGGATTATTGCAATTGCCTTCTGACTGGTTTTACAACTTCTTTTCTCCTTTGCCTTTGGTCTGTTTTCAACCAAACAGTCAGTAGAGCCTTTAAAAATACAAATCTTATCTCATCACAGCTCTTTCATAATTCTCCATTTGTTTTTCACCTTAGAGTAAAACCGAAGTCTGAGGGAGAAAGGGAATGCTTGAGATTGCTGAAGCCACCTGCTCCCGCCCAGCTCTCTTCTCACGCTTTCCTGTCTATTTGGCCTCCTTGATGCTGCTGGAATGGGGCCGAGCCTTGCTCTCAGAGCTTGGAATGCCCTTCTCTACACAGCGGCCTACTTCTCTGCTTCTCTTCTCCCAGACATTCCCATCGTCACTCCTCCATCCTCCCGGTCCTGTGTTCATCACCATCTATGACACTTACTTGTATTGTCTATTGTTGATTTCCCTCACCGTAATACACCTTGATGGGGAAAAGGGATTTGTGTATGTCTTGTCCTCCATCAGCAAACGTGAGGCACTCAGTATTTATGTGTTGAATACATGCATGAATTGTTTTATTATAAAAAATGAGGTTACTTTCATTACTGCAAAAAGTTTTCTATGTCTGTAAGAATGGCTATTTGACGTTGAATCATCAGCTGATATATGTTCAGAGACTTTAGTTATTGTTCCAGGATACAATCAATGCCCAACCCTCACCATCTATAGCAGCTGTTAGAGAGAGATAATCATCATCATATTTCTTTCACTTTTTTGGTCTTTTGAGACACGGTCTCTCTGTAGCCCCAGCTGACCTGGAACTCTCTATGTAGACCAGGCTGGCCTTGATCCCATAGAGACCCACTTCCTGCTGGGATTAAAGGCATGTACCATCAGGCCTGACTTTCACTTTTCAACAAAATTTCTTTGGGGTTGGGGATTTCACTTTACTAGCTCAATTGGAAAAATGCTTGCCTAGTTTGAACAAAGCTTTGGGCTTGATGCTCGGCATAGCATAACTGGGCATGGTGCTGTGTGTCTGTAATTCCCATGCTCAGGGGAGCCAGAAGTTCAAGGTCATCCTCATCTATATAGTAAACGTGAGGTGAGTCAGGGCTATGTGAGACCCTGTCTCAAAAAAAAATTCAATCAAGCAACAATAACAACAAAAAGTTCAATCAAAATCAAATTAATTTAAAAAAGAATTTATGAAGTATCTAGATATGGCAATCTAGGTCTTTATCTGCCAACTGAGTGCAATAGGCACATGGGAGCAGGGTGCAAACATTCAAGAAACTTACTCTGCTGCGTTTCTATATGCAGGAAGCAGTCAGAGAAACAAAAAACAGTGACAAAGTTTGGGCATGCTGGCCCATACCTTTAATCCCGGCCCTTGGGAGGCAGAGGCAGGTGGATCTCTGGAAGACCAAGGCCAGCCTAGTCTACATAGTGAGTTCCAGGCTAGCCAGGGCTACATAGTCAGATCCTGTCAAAACAAAGAAACAAACAAACAGACCAAAAACCCCAAAAAACCAAACAAGCCAAAACCAGTGACAGCTGAAGTGACCACTAACAAATAGTGTTTGATTCTTCGCGAATTCTAAAATGGAAATTAGTCAGGCACAGCCATCACCCAGCATCATCTATTTATAATATTTTGCTACAAATTTTATTTGTTCAAGTACGGTACCTTGGAGCATTTCCATCCATTCTTGATAGCAATCTATTTGGTTTGACATTTCCTAACATCATCACTGTGTCTTTTTTTGCCTGAATGCTTATGGCCGGCCCCACTGGCTATTCTTGTGTGATTCACTGAGGTGAAGACAGTATGCTTGCGATGAGGAAAGTCACCAGAGCAAGCCCTTAAGTGGGAGGAGAGCTTCGAGAAGGACCAAGCCTTTGAAGTCAGATCAGAATTGTGAGGCAGAGAGTGAGCAGGAAGTGGCCTCTGCCAGCTTCTCCTGGGGTTGGCTTCTGTCACAGGCTTATAATGAAGCTAAATTTTAATGGCCTGGATGACTGACCTTGGTGACAGATAAAAGCTTTGAAACTGGGCATTAGCAGCGAGTGGCTGAATGCATTTCAGGAAGCTGAGCTGACTGACACAATTTTAACTGTAAAATCAGACTTGTTCTGGTTGATAATGATGGAAATCAAGGCTAAGAATACAGGGACTTTGGGGGGATGTTCTTTTTGAGTGCTTTTAATTTTTGTTTCTTGGTTTGTAAATGAATCCATTTTTAAAGAAGTGATTGAATAAACTAGGTAAAATATGTTTACAAAGTACTACTAATCAGTCTCTATTTTGCATAAGAAAATAATTAAAAAAATGCAAAATTACTTGTATGTCAGCAGATTATTCTATCATTTGCATCAGAATTAAAGTTCAGTTGTTGGCTTTTTTTGTGTTGTATGTGTATGTGTGTTATACATGTTCCCAAGTATGTGGCTACATTTGTGTACATGCATATGGAAGTCAGATATTTGGTGTCTTCTTTGATCACACTCCACCTTATGTAGTGAGAAGGGTCTTCACTTGAACCCAGAACTCACTGATTGGTCTTGTCTAGCTTGCCTGGGTATTCCCCTCCACCTCCTGAGAGCTAGCATTACAAACAGGTCTCTACATCTACCTGGAATTTATGTGGGTGCTGGGGATTTGAACTCTGGTCCTCATGCTTGCACAGCAGGTACTTTACCTACTTAGACATCTTGCCAGCTCAAGTAAGGGTAAGATAGTTATCTGTCTCCAAGGATAAAAGAATTAGGACTTTAATTTTTGAGGTTAGTGGGTCTCTGCTTTGCTGACAAACTCTTTGGAGCATTATGATTTGGGTCAGCACTAAAGGCAGAATCTATCCAATCCTGATAAAGAAAGACTGCATTTATGTGCCCTATCATGACATTCTGGTCATCACCGAAATATGAGTATGCTGGAGGCCCCATAACATCATAACTTTAAAAGTTCTTAGTGAAATTGTAGCATAAATAATTGCTCATGTGTTTGTGGTGATGGCAGTATAAACACACCTGCCGTATTGACAGTCACATAAAAGTAGAGCAGTAGTATTAGGTAAATACATAATGCTTGATGATGATAATAGATAACTATGCTACGGGCTTATGTGTTTACTGTGCTATACTTTTTACTGTTATTTTAGTGTGCACTCCTATTTATAAAATGAAAGCTTACCATACAACAGTATGCCATGTTCTTCCAGCTGTAACCTCACACACATCCATTTTCACATTTCCCGATTGCATCAAAAGGTCATGGGAGTGGCTGCCTGCACCATGCAGATTTGTCTAAGTGGACTCCAGGAAGTGCTCACTGAATGAAACTGCTGAATGACTCAGTTCTCAGAAAATACCCGTGTTATTAAGCAATGCATGACTGTGTTGTCCCTATTGCTGGGAAGTTTCAAATAGAGAAAAAAAAGGAACATTAAAGACTGAGAGTTGGAAGGAATTTAGATGCTGAGTCCTTGGTAGTATATTAGGGAATTCACAAGAAACGGGAAAGAGCTGCACGTCTTACAGCCGATGCCCAGCGTTTAGGTGAGTCAGCAACATCGTATTTTACTTTATGTGTGAAGAGTTTATAGCATGTATTATTGTCATTGAGTTTTGTTAATCTATTAATGTCATTATAATTATTCAGGAAAAATCACCCTCAACGCTCAGTAGTGAGACCAGGTTGCTGGGTCTCACCAGAAAAGATTGACGCATCTTTTTGTTGTTCTTATTTAATTATTTTGGCTTTTTGTGAGAAGGTCTCACTATCCAACTAAGGCTGGCATTGAATTTGAGAGTCTCCTATCTCTATTTCCTGAGTGTTAGGATTGTAGGTGAGCACCATGGCATTCAGTTTATTTATTTATTTATTTATTTATTTATTTATTTATTTATGTGTGTATGTGTTTTGATCCTGCATAGACTTTTAATCACTTATTCTTTTAAGAAATATTTTATTTATTATTATTATTTTTTTAACAGAACGTAGGGTAGGGGTTTATTTACAGAAGTGTGGATGCCCCACATTTATGGCTGCACCGGTAAAGTCCACACTCAAGTACAGATCCTGTGACCTCCCAACAGCTGCACAAAATGGTGAGAGAGGTGCCTCTTGATGTTCTCAGCCTGTACATCTTTTGTGTCTCCCCCCCCACATACAAGTAAGGTCAGCTGATTGGGTGGGAGGGTAACTGACTCCCCTCCTTGACTCCTTGATGAGTGTGGGAAGGAGGTGTGACTATAACTTGCCCACATAGTGGTCAGAGGACATTTTCAGTTAACACTCCACCCCTTCCTCTGGCTCTTATATTCTTTCCACCAACCTCTTCAGCAAAAGTCCCAGAGCCTTGGAGAAGGTGGTAGGTGTGTGATGATCTTCCTCCCGTCGTGGTAAGGTGTGGAACTTTTGGGTCTCTGCATCATCTGTTTTCCATGGGCTGTTGGCCAGTTTGAGTGGGATTCCATCTAGTATAAAAACACACACAGCAAGAAGCAAGAACGTCTAGGCAGTGACTGCTATAATAACTTAACCTATGGGTGTAACACAAATGCTTGGTTGGTACTTTAGCAGGTGCATCATTTCCATCTAACAAAGCAATTGCAGTGACTTCCTACTGGGACCTATATTCTCCCCTGCCACAGGGGGTTGGCCGGGTCTACAGTACCAGATGTGTGTTCCACCCCTAGGAGTGGGCAATATATCCAATTGAAAATGTGCTGGTTGTACATGCACTAGATGCTCCACTATTGCACCAGCAGGAACATCTTGTTTGGTATGTTGATAGTGCAACATGTGAGGTCCATCATTGAGGAGAATTATAGGGGACTATTCTCCCCCAGTCATCTGTGTGTTGCCTTTTGGCACCATGAAAGCCACCCACCCAGTGTCAGGAAGTTTCCAGCTTAGTCCAAGCTTGATTTCTCCCTCTACCGTGCTTACATCATGCAGTGTCTTCAGCAATAGGGTTTTCCCATCCACTTCCAGTGTACAACCAATGTTATTGGCAGTGGTTTTTATTGTTTTGGGGACCTCTAGTGTCCCTCAGGCCAACAGCTCATAAGGGATAACCCACCTCTGGCACTAGGATTTTCATTTAACAACCGTATTGCTTCTGGAAGAGCTTTCTTCCATCCCCATAGGGTTGCTTAAGGCATTTATTTATTTATTTAAATGTTAATTTTTGTACTATATATCTGGAGAATTTTTTCCTCCTTTATTCCCATAGTTCTTTGTATAGTCCTCCCCACCTTTAACTACCCCTTTTTACATATTTCTCCCTTAAAAACACCTTTATCCTACTAATCTCTTTCGGGTTCCATCTTTCCCTTTACCTCCCTGTTTTCCTTCCATACTCCTGGTTCCTGCAGTTGTATCAGGGTATGCGCTCAGTTGTAAGGATTTGGTGCTAGGACTCACAAATGAGGGAGAACATATATCTTGTTTTTCTGAGTCCGTGTTACTTCACATAGTATCAGTTTCTAGATCCATCCATTTGCCTGAAAATATCATTATTTCATCTTTCTTTGCTGCTGAATAGAACTCCATTGTATAAACGTGCCACATTTTTGTTAACCGATCATCAGTTGAGGGGCACTTAGGTTACTTCCATCTTTTAACTATTGTGAAAAGAGTAGCAACAAACAATGGTTGTACAAGTGTCTCTAAAATAAGATGAGTCCTTTGGGTATATGCCAAGGAGCGGTATAACCGGTCATAAGGTAGGTTCATTTTTAGTTTTTTAAGAGTTCTCCACACTGTTTTCCATAGGGGTTTCACAAGTTCGCAATCACACCAGCAATGAATGTTCCCCTTTCTCCACATCCTCACTAGCATTTGGTATCATTTGTTTTCTTGATGTTAGCCATTCTGACTGGGTTTTTTTTTTTTTATGATTTTAAAAAGTCTTCCACTTTATTTATTTAAAAATTCAAATATTTTATTTATCATTTTTACTTTTATTTTATGTGTGTGAGTATATTACCTTTGTATATGTAAGTGTACCCATGTCATGCAATGCTTGTGGAGGTCAGAGAGGGCATCAGAACCCCTGGAACTGGAGTTATAGACAGTTGTTAGCTGCCACGTGAGTGCTGGGATTTGAATCTGGGTCCTCTGCAAGAGTAGCCAATGATCTTAACCACTGAGCCATCTTTCCAGCCCATTATTTATTTAAATTTTATCACATTATGTATTTATTATGTATTTATTTATATATATTTGTGTGTGTGTGCGTGTATGCGCATGTGTGTGTTTATTGGGTATTTGGACATGGTGTGGAAGTCAGAAGATAGCTTTCAAGAGCCAGTTCTTTGGGCCCACCAAATGAATCCTGGTGATTGAGTTCAGGTTATTAGGCTTGGCAGCAAGTGTCTTTACCCAGTAAGTCATCTCATTGGCCCTTTGTATTTTTCTTTTCTTTTTTTTAGCCCAGGGTAGCCTCCAATTCGTGATCCTTTTGCCTCAGCCTCCCAAGTACAAACATCTTTGCCTGTGAGACCATGCACAGACACCCCCATAGCGTATAATGAAAATCTTGAAGATGAATGTGAACGTGTGTCTTCTTCGGCTTTGCTGAGCAGGATGTGAGTGTCTCTGCCTCTGTTACTGTAGCATTTATAAGGGGACGTACCAACCCAGTCTCTTCAAATTACTAAATATTGAAAACATCCATACCAAAATATGCAGCCACAAATCAAGATTATCTCAAAAAGGAAAATCAACTAACCTTAGTCACTGAATAAATATTTCTTTTGTGCTACTGTGTGGGGGTTGTGGGGGTTGAAGAAAATACAGTGCTTGTCCATTGGGAGAATGGCTTATTTATTATAAGACCCAGAGTAATGTTAGTGATTGTAGCCTGTGTTTAAATGATTCAGATCTTACACTGCGTTCAGCAAACATGCTTTGCACAAATCCTTTTGGGGATGAGAAGTTAGATAATAACAAATACTTTATAAGAAAATATCAATGAGTCACAACTAATGGAGGCATTTCCAGGTGTTGATGGGTAAAAAAATCATACACTTATAAGTTCTTAGCCATTTTTTAAAACTAAAGCAATGAAAGAGGGCAGACACTGCCGGGTATCTTGGCTATAAGGACTTCAAAGTCCTTCAGGTGTGGGGAGCAGCTCTGAGGCTAGTTTGTGGAGCAATACTTCAGGACTCCAGAAAGCCCCTGGACCAGTGTGTACCTCGCGTGTGCTCAGTAAACTGGCTTTCCTCTCTAGAGAACCTATGGGAAGCTCTGGTTCCTTCACATCAATTTGGACCTTAAATCACTGGACTTGGGGCGGACAGTCCCTGCCCTGAATCAATAGCATTTACTCTTGGGCACAACAAAATGAAACGTTGAGATGTTCTCCTATCTCTTTGTTCCCATTTGTTTGATTACTTTAAACTCTGGGCTCCAATGTCTGTTTAGATCTACTGTCATGCCCACAACCTGGAAAGTCCACTGGTTTTGCAATGAAGACTCTGTTCCTGGTATCTTCCTTCCAGCCTGGTTAAGCCCTGGGGAAGTTGTGTTTGATGCACACTGTTGGTTTCTGAGGCTTCTTTCCATGTTTTCAACACAATGAGCCTTCAAGGAGTGGCCTTGTTTCCCTCAGTTTTTCCTAATCAGTCTAGTTCCACAACAACCCGTAGTGATCCAATCCTCAGAAGTACAATGCCAAACGCTCAAAGAGGTTCCCGTATTTCTGCCTTGATTTGAAGTTTGTGAATGGTTTCTATGAGCTTAGGGAATCTTGTGGGGTCAGGTCCCAAGAATTCAGAGTTGGCTAGTCAGAGTTGCTGATCAGAGTTGTGTGGTTGGTCTTCCTAATCACCTACTCCCAAGACACAAGCAACAGTCAGCCACTTGAATGTGCTACACTCAGCATTCTCTGGCATCCTGTTCCCACTTGTAAATTAGCAGAGATTTGCAAAGGGGAGGAAATCAGGTTCTGATTTTTGTCTCTGTCTTAGAAATTAATGGGTTTCTCAAGCATGAACCTAGTGATGAAGAGAAGTCAACCAAATGATACAGGTGTGGCCCTTAGAGAATGTGTGACGGTGCCTTGGAATCAAGGTCTATGCTTGTGTTACTACTTTCTTTCTTCAATTCTTATTATGATTTTCAGAAAGGCATTACCTTCACAGCAGCTCAGTTTCCATATCTGCAGGATGGAAGTGTAGGCTGTGGTCCTCAGGCTTTGGTAGGTGATAAGACGTAATGTTGATGATTGATTGTGGCTGTGAATGTCTGCAGGGAGGAGTAGAGCAGATGTGCCAAATGGTTTAGTTGAGTCAGTTAGTCAAAATAGAGAATTGGCGGAAGCACAGTAGTAATTATGTCTTCAGAAGATTAGTATAGAACTCTGTAAATGATGCGACCTTCGACCTTGCTATCAGGTCAACTGGGCTCCACCCATCCCTTCACACCCTCCCTTCACCAGATCATTCTGTACTATCACAGGTTCTTACAAGTTAAGGTTAATTTGGAGACAGAATTATTTAGTCTTCCCTAAGTATATTTGCCTTAACTCATTTCTGCTGCTATAAGAAAATATCCAACACTGAGTACTTTATAGACAACAGACATTTATCTCTGGAAGCTGGGAAGTCTAAGATCAAGGTGTGGCAGAGTCCTAACCCGGTGAGGGCTCGATCCATTGGTGGCTCTTTTTCATCATATCATCGTCACATGGTGGAGGAGACACAAGAAGAAAAATGATGGAGGCAAAGGCACCTGGATTCTTCCTTCAAACAGTTTGACGAGTTGTGAATCCAGCCCTTGTGGCTTAATCATTTCCCCAAAGTCTCCACACTGCTACCACATTGCTGATGAAATGTAACATGAATTTTGCATGGCAGATTAAGATCATAGCAACATCACAAATGGTTGACCAACATTAAAACTTTAATGTTATTTTTTGATATCATTGTAGAAAACTTGGAAAATGGAATACTATAAAGAAAATTTTAAATGTCTATGAATTATTACCCAGAGATAATCACACTGAGCATTCACTACTTCTAGATGTTTCTTTTTGCTTTGAATTGTGCTTGTCTATCTATATGTGTCCCACAAAAATGTATTGTGTCAACCTATCAGACATAGAAATACGATTTTACAAAATTAGGAAATATATTCTCTTTCAGCATGCTGTGACAATCTCTTTTTGCCTGCAATGACAGACGTAAAAAAACCCATAGTTATGAAAAGAGACTGAAATATAAAAATAAATGAGAAAGCGTGAAAAATATCAAGTGACGAATAACAAGCGAAAGAATTCTTATCATTCCACAAGAGAAACCATCATTTGTTTTGACAGATGGCAAAGTTCAGGACACCCAAATGCAGCAAAGTAGGCACAGCCCACAAAAAGCACTCCTGTGGTGCTGTGGAGTAAAGTACTTGATCACATTAGTTACTGACAGCTTTATTATTATTATTTTTAACATCTTTATAGGAATTTAAAATGGAACCAGGATGAAACAACCACATTGATGTTTCTAAACTATACTACCCTGGTGCAGCTGAACTCAGAAAGGCAGTGTGAACTGGGGGCCAGTACTGGGCAAAATCTGGACATTTTTGCTCATTATTTTGGTAAAAGATGAAAGATTTATATGATCTGAAGAGAAACCAGAGTATGCTGCTCATTATTTTGGAACCTACAGTGTGATGGTTGTTGTTAGAAACACTGTGATTTCTCTCCTCAAAGAGGTAACAAAGGGCTGGTCCAGTCCCATGTCCCAAGCCAGTGCTTCCCCACACTGTCACATCATGTCCCAAGGAGCACGTGTCCAGGCAGGTTGATGACATTTACTATTTTGATTTGCTGAAGACACATGTCTTATTATCTGAGACAGGCTCGGGCACTGTATTTGTTGATTGTCATTTTGGTGATGTTTATTATGCTATTTTGCATGATTTTATATAGTTTCATTGATACCTCTCTCACACATTCAGTGAAGTAAGTAGATTTGATGACAGAGTGTAAGATTTGTAATAAAATAAATTCAACTCTAGTTAGAAAAATATTTTAGTGAGCTCGAAGGAGCCTGTGTATTCTTTGAACATAATTAAAAAAAAATCTGTGATCATATTGATTCCTGTCTGGCTGTTGTGGGAATAAATTGTGGTAATGCACGCTAAGTACTTGTTAGACATGGGACACGTTTTATATGTGTTATCAAACTCTAAATGAGGATGATATTTTCAAATTAAGATATATTGGTGCCAATATCCTATCTAAGTACTCAGACAATAAACATATTTGCAAAATTGCCTTAAATTATCATGCAAACATTGGAGACTAATACAGAGACAAGAAATATACTTGATCTTCCTATGCATTCTTAAAACTCATCAATAATCTGCACTGTAGGCCTTAGAGAACTGCTAAAGAGACGATTCATTTTCTACAGTTACATAATAGACGGCAAGCTCCTTGATGACTTGAACAGCACCCACTTATTAGCTCATGTTCGTGTGGGTCAGTACTCACTGCTCTGTCTGACTGGAAATCCTGCTTTGGATCTTATTGGTCTGGATTTTGATCCTCACTGAATTTTGAGGCTCTCTTCCTGGCTTACTGATAACTAAGAATTCATTTCCTCAGCTGTAAGATTGAAGTCCTCTGTTTATTAGTTTTTATTTTTGACAGTTTCTTACTTGTATACAGCATATTGTGACGATATTTCCTTCACTACTTTCTCTTATCACTCTCCTGTTCCTGGCCCCTTCTTCTGCTCAGCTAGTCCTCCACCCCATTTTCATGCTGTGTTCAGGTCTTGTGTGGATGGTCATAGTTACTGTGTCTTGGTGATTGCAGTGGCCATCTCACACTGCAAGAAGCCAGCTTTTTACAGTGCTCTTCCCTATGCTCCAGGTCTTACAGCCTTTCCGCCTCTTCTTGGATGATGTTCTCCTGGACTTGGAGATGGCGATTTAGATGTCCCAGTGAGGACTGAGCACTCAACAGGCCCTTATTCTCGGCACTTCATTGGATTCTGAGTCTCTGCTGTGACTGTCACCCTCTGTCAAATAAGACGAAGAAACGAAACCCTCATTTCTGCTAATTCTTGTCTGGGTTAGGGTTAGAAACCACCCGTTCCTTGCCACATGACCCTCATAGACAACCCACAGTAAGGCTATTTACTTTACTCCAGACCACACTGAGCGTAGCTTTCTGTCTTTCAGTGCACATGTGATATAGGTCAGGTGCTCATTCTTGATGGAGCACCTCTGGTCTGGGTTTAAACACTTTCTTTGGGCAGTCTGTGTCACAGCACACCCCTGAATAGATGGACAGTGGAGTATGGTGATCATATTTCTTGAGTAAATCTGGAGCTTTCAGGGTGGTTTGGCCATCCTCAAATTCCCAAATAAACAACATCCTCAAATTGCCAGAGGTCAAAGAGGGATACTTAAAGTAGGGAGTTCAGAGAATTGGGTGCCCGTTGAAAGAAAGTCAACATCATAACAATCGTTTCAAAAAATAAATGATTTCTATTATTGCAAATAATGGATCCACAATGGTTTGAAGAGTCTGGGGTACTGCAAATAAATGTAAGTCGAAGTCTAGACCTAAGAGTATGCGATCACAAATGAAGTTCCAGCAACTAATGCCTAGTTTATTACAGTGAATGTATCTACTACTCACTTTTGTCCTTATTGGAGCGCTTTCTAGGTCTTCTGTTGTTGAATTATCTATTCAAATCTTTTTGGTTAGTTTATTTTTTGACAATTTCATATATATTTCATATACATATGATATAGCAAGGACTAAATTAACATATATATGGTACGTTCTGGTCACACTCATCCCTCCATCCTCTCTCATTCTCTGCCCCAAAACCTTCTCTTCCTCCTACCAAATTCTCTATGTTAATATGATTTTCTTTTTATTGTTGAGTTGTAAACTCTTTTCATATTTTTGGATGAAAATTCCTTATCAGATTTGTGATTTGCAAACATTTTTTGCCCTTTTGCGGTTACTTTTCAGGTTGTGGATGGCATCCTTTGAAGCAAAAACATTTTTAATTTTGGTGAAGTGTTATTTATCTATTTATCTCTTTATTTTATTGATTTTTTTCTTTTTTAGTATTTTTATTGGCCTTTTTTACATTTCATACAACAGTTCTTAAATTTAGACCCCTTCACCTTACTGGGCCTCATATGTTCTGCCACACATGTTAAGGCCTGTGTGATCAAGAATTTCTTGTTGTTGCTGTTGTTGTCTTTTTGAGACAAGGTTTCCCCATAGCCCCAACTGGCCTGGAACTCACAATGTAGATCAGATTAGCCTGACACTTACAGAGATCTGCTTTCCCCTGCCTCCTGAGTGCTGGGATTAAAGGTGTGCCCACCCTTTACGTCTGTATTTCCTCTCCATTTTACTGACTCCAGCTGTTACATCAGGATATATATTCACATAAAAGGGATTGGTGTTAGGATTTGCAAACGAGGGAGAACACACATTCCTTGTTTTTCTGTTTGTGTTACTTCACTTAATATTACAGTCTCTAGTTCCATCCATTTACCTGCAAATTTCATAATTTCTTCTTTTCTTGCTTCTGAGTAGAATGCCATTGTGTGACTGTACCACAGTTTTATTATCCATTCATTTATTTAAGGGACTTTTAGCTTGTTTCCATTTCTTAACTATTGTGAAAAGAGCAGCAACAAACATGGATGTGCAAGTATCTCTAGAGTAGGATGAGTCCTTTGGGTATATACCAAGGAGTGGCATAATCGGGTCATGTGGTAGATTCATTTTTAGTTTTGAGAGTTCTCCACACTGCTTTCCACAGTGGTTGCACAGTTTTGCATCCCACCAGCAGTGAATGAACTCCCCTTTCTCCACACCCTCGCCAGCCTTCAGGGTCTTTTGTTTTCTTGATGTTAGTCAGTCTGACTGGGGTGAGATGGAATCTTAAAGTGGTTTATATCTGCATTTCTCTAATTACTAAGGATTCGTAGCCATTTTTATTTCTTCATTTGAGAACTCTCCGTTCAGATTCATAGCCGGTCTTTTTATTGGGTTGTTTATTTTCTTGTATCTTATTTTTGGTCTTTTTGAGACAGGGTCTCCCTGTAGCCCCAGCTGTCCTGGAACTCACTATGTAGACTAGGCTGGCCTTCAACTCACAGAGATCCACCTGCCTCTGCCTCCCGAGTGCTGGGATTAAAGGCGTGCACCACCACGCCCGGCTGTATCTTTAGTTTTTTAAGTTCTTTGTATATTCTGGATATTAATCCTCTGTCAGATGTGTAGCAGGTGAAGATTTTCTCCCACTAGTGGGTTTCCTCTTCACTCCCTTGGTTGTTTCTTTTGCTTTACAGAAGCTTTGTAGATTAATGAGTTCCCACTTGTTGACCTTATTGCCTGGGCAACTGATGTCTGATTTAGAAGGTTCTTTCCTATACCTATATCTTGTAGGGTACTGCCTATGTTTTCTTCTAGCAGTTTCAGAGTTTCAGGCTTTATATTGAGGTCTTTGATCCTTTTGGAATGGACTTTTATGCATAGTGAAAGATAAGGGCTCAGTTTCATTCTTCTACAGGTAATGATCCAATTTTCCAGCACCATTTATTGAAGATGCTGTCTTTCCTCCATTGTGTGTTCTTTACACCTTTTCAAATATAAGGTGACTGAATCTGTGCATGTTTGGGTCGTCTACTGTGTTCCGTTGAAAGTGTTGCGAGAGCAATAAGACGAGAAGGAAATTAAAGGAGTACCAATTGGAAAAGAAGAGGTCAAATTATCACTATTTGCAGACAAAATGATATTATACATGAGACTCCAAAAATTCTACCAGAAAACTATTAGAAATGATTAATACTTTCAATAAAGCAGCAGGTTACAAAATCAACTTACAAAAATCAGTAGTCTTTCTATAAACCAATAACAAGCAATCAGAAAAAGCACTTAAGGCAATCCTCCCATTCACAATAACCTCAAAAAATATTTAGGGATAAACCTAACCAAAGATATTTTTCTTTTCAGACATTTAAGCTTCAGCGTTATATCTATGAAGGCTTTGTCTAATCTTAGATCATGAGGACTTAGTCTTATAGCTTCTTGTAAGAACTTTACAGTTTTTAAACAAGAAAGATTTATTTTTCATTATGTGTATGTATGTGTTTGTGTACATGTGTGCAGGTGCCCGAGAAAGGACAGAAGAGGATGTCAGAGCTTTTGCAGAAGAAGTTACAGGTGTTTTGAGTGACCTGATGTGGGTGCTGGGAATTGAACTTGGGTCCTTTGTAAGAGCAGTACAAGCTCTTAACCATTGAGCCATCTCCTCAGCTCCAGAGCTATATAGTTTTACTGTTCACATTTAAAGCTGTGATCCACTTTGATTTTTTTTTGATATGGCATGAGAAAGGAATTTAGCTTCATTCTTTCGTATTGGGATATCAACCATAATTTTTGAAACACATCGAGGTTTTATGATGATCAAAATACTAATGTAATTAAAGCATTTAGGATAGTTCAAGAGGAATCACAGCAGCTCCATGTATACATGTGTGGTCATTATTTTTATCATTTATTACAATAAGTGTCTGCTTATCTTTCTCTCTTGAGACTATCTTAATCTTTGTATCTATATGCATAGTCTGTTGTCTCACAGAAAGCACGTGATGAATTGACTTTCTTGAATGCATGGTTAATAAGTAGGCTTTTTCTGATGAGACAGTGGTAAAACTCTGGATAAATGTCTGCTTCAACAGTGATAATTCTATTGTGCTTGATTGGGTTTTGAACCCAAGGGCATCTCTAATCTTAGAACATGTTAACTGCATGTTCTTTGGGGGTATCTCCCCAGAGAGCATAGCATATAAGCCTTGGGTGCAGCTCACCTTGGGGACCTAGCATAGAATCTCTGGCATATTCTGGTGTTGCCATCCCCACTTTTGTTTCCTCTTCCCTTTGTCCTGAGAGTCAGCTCAGGATGGGGCACCTCTCGGAGTTCAGCTTTAGCTCAGTCTCTTCCAGTGGATCCCTGGACTTTCAACTCTTAAAAGTTAAAGACACCAGGCTTGCTCCAGCCCCTTTCGCAGTCTCCACCAACATTCTTTCGCCAGATGATCTCACCCAGTTTAATAGCTTTAAATACCATGTAAGTGTTGAGTCTCCAAACCTGTTACTCCAGCCTTTGCTTCTCACTGAGATCCAGACTCACATTTCAATTGTCTAGCTCATGTCTCAACTTAGATATCTAACAGGCATCTCAAGGGCTACATGACCCAAACAGATTTCCTTCCACAGACATCTCAACCTGCTCTTCTCAGCAAACGACTCCATGAAATCTCACCAGCGACTAAAGCTGAAGCCCCAGGATCTATCCTAGATTCTTGTCTTCTTTTTACCAGTTTATCGGACAAATTGTATTGGATCTACCTTTGCGATATGCTGGCATGTTATCATTGCTCCAGGGTTTCCACCTGAAGAAGAGCTCCCATCTGCTGGCGAGCGGTCTAGTGCAGTATCCTCTGCCTCTGGCTGCTTTCTTCCACTCTCACCTGTCTTAGTTCTGCTATTTATACAGTGGCCCAGAGAATTCATTGAAAAAGATAAATTTGATCATGTTACTCCCTATTAAAAATCTTCAAATGGATTTCAGTTACACTAGAATAATATCCACATTTGTTCCCAGGGCCAACTTTCTTATGTTACTTTTTAAATAACATGATGATACACATTGATATGGCTATTAAGAGAAAACAATTAATAATATGGGGTTTCCTTTAGTTTACTGTTTCCAGATTTTCAAAGTAAATGGATACAAACCATTTAAACTTTTTTTGCTTTATTTTTATTTTATGTATATGAATGTTATTCCTGCATGTATGTAACTGCACCCATGTCATGCAGTACCTGAGGAGGACAGAAGAGGGAGTCAGATCCCCTGGAACTGGAGTTACAGACAGTTGTTAGCTGCCATATGGGTGCTGGGATTTGGACCTGGGTCTTTTATAAGAACAGCCAGTGCTTTTAACCACTGAGCCATCTCTCCAGACCCCGTACAAACCCATTTTAACATGTTTGAAGCTCTTCATAAAAATGCAAACACTAAGGTCATTAAGGAAGGAAGATTTAAGGAAGATAATATTTTATGAAGGCTGTACTGAGTGTTATCTTCCATTCTGTAGAGAAAGACAGGAACTCTTTCTTTTCTCACCTTAAAACTAGTAGTGGTCAGAAGCTTCCACAGTGATGTCAGGAAAGCTTGTTGTGTTATTTCTTCAGTTGGAAGTCATAGAAGATTTGTTACCTTTCTTCTTCTGTATAAGGAGCTTAGAGTTTAAGAGAAATTGATTGACTAGATTTTGGAGCAGAGCTAAGAGGCTGTTGGGCAGAGTTAGGTCATCTTTGGCCATCAGGGAGGGTTTGTGGTACAAATAAATGCCTGCCCCCCCAATCACATATTAAAACTTGATTATCCATGTCACAGTTTAGTTGTTGGAACCTTCAGGATCTGGTTAGGTCATAATGGTTTTACTCTTATGAATGGTGTCAGGTCCTTGAAAGGGCTGGTTTCTTTTTGCCTTTCTTGCCTCTGTGGTGTGAGGATGTAAGAAGGACTGTGTATGAATCAGAGGGCAACCCTGACAGAACATCATTTGTGTCAGCAGCTTGATTTTTGGACTTTTCAGCCTTAAGGGCCATTGCTTTCAACAAATGACCAAGTCTCAGGTATTTTGTTAAGGCCACACAACTGGATTAAGGTAAGGAGAGAGCATGTAAGTGAGAGTGCCTGAACATGTAGTACAGAAGCTCCATTGCCTGGAGCTGAGAAAGGAGTCACAAAGGACTGGTCAAAATAGAGATGTTTTTTCCCCAGTGAGGGGAAGTGTAGGAGGGTCTAGTAGGAAATCTCCAGAGGTCTCGAAGTTCCTCAGGAAGGAGAAGGTTAGCATTAATCACTTTTTGGGCCTGGGAAGCACAAACCCAGATTCCTGGTAGTGGCTGTGGGTAAGGTTTTCCCACCCTGTACTCCTTCTCCCTCTGCATTGCCCAACTAGCTAGCATGAAACCGTTGCCACCTAGTTATCTAGTGCTTGTGTACCAGACCGATTCAAGACTGCTTTACCACTTGATCTACCACAAGTGATCTTGTGATAGCTTATTTTATAGGGCTTGTTCTAGATTACTTCTTTCCATTGTGATGAAACACTGACCAAAACCAATTCGGGGAGGAAAGGATTTATTTGGCTTGCAGGTTACATAGTCCATCATGTAAGCCAAGGCGGGAAACAAGGCAGAAACTTGGAAACAGGAACTGAAGCAGGGGCCAGGGAGCAACATTGCTTACTGGCTTGTTCTCTCTGAGTTCTTCAGCTATCTTATTTAGCCCAGGCCCACCTTCCTAGGGATGGTGCTGCCCACAGTGGGCTAGGTCTTCCTACATCAACTAGCTATCAAGAACTGCCCCACAGACATGGTCATAGGCTAAGGTGATGGAGGAAATTCCTCAATTGATGTTCCCTCATCCCAAGTGACTCTAGTTTGTGTCAAGTTGACAAGAGGTAACCAACACAAGACTGAAAAGAAAAACTGGGTCTTCTGTTGGGGTTTTTATTCTTCCTTAGAATAAAGTTTGAAGGAGTGATGGGGGAGGATGATAATTATGATTTGATAATATCACAAGTAGGGGCATTGGTACAGGGCAAAGGTTTGCCTTCTTGGGCCCCTCAGCTCACATGTTTCCTCTTGAGAAAATTTCTCCTAGCCTTCTCCCTACCTTCTCTTGTAGGTGTAAGGAATGACTTTTCACTCTCCAGCCATTCTCCAGTGATCTTATTGTCCTATCTTGTTCAAAGAACTGATTACTGGAAAAATATCTTGTTCACGTGTGTGCTTATTATCACTTACGTTGTGTTGTACTTCAGTTTTATAAAAGCAAAGATCTGCTTGACTGCCATAGTTCCAGTGGCTAGAATTATGTCAGTAAGTGCAAGTCTTATAAAATATTTTGTTGACTTCTGGGGACATAATGTACTACTAGAGAGCTTGCCTAGCACATGCATGGTCATAGGTTCAGTCCCCTGGACCACAAACAAATGAACAAACAAATATTTTGTTGAATATTTCATTTATTGAATGAATAAATGAAAATAGTATAAGAAACAAATCGAGAGAAAAATGGATATCCAACAAACTGCAGTGCAATTGCTCTTTTATTGAGGATTATTAATTTTCACACAACAATAATCCTTCTGGGTCCAGGTTGTGCCCTGATGGATTAAACCAATAGCAAATGAACACTTAATAAAAAATTGCACCTGTGCTCTCAATGACCTGCAGGCCTCTCTGGGTAAGTCGATCACACCCTCTACGCCTTGAGTATCCTCCAGCCTCATTCACCCTCCCATCTCCCCCGCCTGTCTCTCCTCCTAGCCTGGGTCCTGTCCCATTCCCTGTCTTGGCACCCCAGACACGGGGAAAACCAACACTGTTTCCTGATCCTTTGCATCCAGAACAACCCAGTTTCTTCTCGGGTCCCCAGGAGAACTCTGGGCCTGGCCCCCTCCCTTCACCTCCCTCTACTTCCCTGGGCCTGCACTACCCACCAGCCTCTTTCCTGGATGCTGGGGCTGATCTTTCCTCTTCCTGATCCTTTGCATTCAGACCAACACAGCTTTTCAGTGCAGTCCCCAGGAGCCCTTGGGGCTGCTTCCCACCCCCATTTGTCTTTGCATCTCTGGGTAGCATGGCCACCAGCTGCCCTAGACCAGCATCTTTCCTGGGCCCTGCTTCCAGGCCCATCCAACCCCTAAATTCCTGAGGCCAAAATCTTTCCTGGAGGGATCCAGACCTTAAGGGAAAGCCTGAGAGCATCTGATCCTCCACTGACTTGGGCCTCTGTGGGAACTCCTGAAGACAAAAGCAATCTGGCCACTCCAATATAAAATCAAAAGAGAGAACCAGAAGCTTAGGGGAACCAGCTTTTCATGCCCAAAAAGTAAACCACAAAGACATAAAGTTTACAAAAAGAGGCAGACCTAAACGTGAAGGCTTGAGTCTCACAGAAGAATCAAATGACAAAAGAAATTCACATGTCAAAATCACAGAGAAAAAATAACACGAAAAATCAAAATAACATATCCCCACCAAATACCAATATTCCTCTAGAGGAGTACAATGAGAAAGCCCTAGAGATAATGCAGGACATGGAACTCAAAAGAACAATTATAAACATGATAAAATAATTCAGTGAATTTAAAGAACACACAAAGAAATCAAAGAACTGAAGGAAGATAGGGATAAACTTCTGAATGAATTCAGAAAAGAGTTAGAAATATTGAAGAATACTCAGGCTTAAATGAAGAACGAAGTGAAACACTCAGTAAAACAATTAGAAATGACAAGAGAAAGCCTCACCAACAGGATGAATGAAATGGAAAACAGAGTATCAAGACGGGAAGATAAAGTGGATGAACTAGACCACTCAAGCAAAGATTATGAAAAATTTAAGAAAGCAGAAGAATGGAATATGTGGGACTTGTTTCAAACCATAAAAAGACCAAACTTACAAATCATAGGCATACAGGAAGGAGAAG
>NW_008333818.1:1017932-1019663 GCF_000622305.1 Nannospalax galili
TATATAGAACACCAAACAGACAGGACCACAAAAGAAACTCTCCACAGCACATCATAGAAAAACACTAAATGTACGAAACAAAGAAACAATACTGAAAACAGCAAAAGAGAAACAATAAGTCACATATAAAGGAAAACCCATTAGGATTACAGCTGACTTTTCAGTGTAAACTATGAAAGTTAGGAGAGCCTAGGCCAAAATATTCCCAGGTCTAAATGACCACAGATGCCAACCCAGATTACTATACCCAGCCAAAATGTCTATTATAGTTGAAGGGGAAAGAAAAATCTTCCATGACATAAATAGGCTGAAGGAATCCTTGTCACAAAACCAGCCCTACAGAGAGTTCTGGGAGCAATACAAAGAGCTGAAGAAAGGAATGACTATACCCAAGGGGTTGCAGAAAGAATTCCAACGAGGGTATAACAGGGATAAAAGTACAGCTATATCAAGAATGAAAACAAAAAAAAAAATGACAGGATTCAGTACTCATCTTTCATTAATGACTTTAAATTTTAATGGACTGAACTCTGCAATCAAAAGACACAAACTAGGTGAATGGATTAAGAAACAAAACCCATCTTTTTGTTGTCTGCAAGAAACTCATCTCACTTTCAAGGACAGACACTATCTTAAAGTGAAAGGATGGAAAAAAATATACCAAGCAAATGGTACTAAGAAAAAAGCAGGCATAACAATCCTAATATCTGACAAAATATACTAAAACTAATCAGAAGAGATAAAGAGGGCCATTTCATTTATATCAAAAGAACGATGAATCAAGAAGATATTACAATCATGAACATATATTCACCAAACTCTGGTGCACCCAACTTCATAAAAACAGTACTACAAGACTTTAAGATCCAGATTAATCCCAACTCATTAGTAGTAGGGGACTTCAATATCCCATTGTCTCCATTAGATAGTTCAACAGGGCAGAGAGTTAACAGAGAAACATCTGAATTAAACAATACCATTTATCAAATGGACTTAACAGACATCTACCGAGTATTCCACCCAAGAAACAATGCCAAAGGACATACTTTCAACTCAGCACCCCATGGAACCTTCTCCAAAATCGACCATATACTGTTGCACAAAACAAACCTCAACAAATACAAAGAGATTCAAAAAATTCCATGCATTCTACCAGACCATAATGCAATAAAGCTTACAATCAACACCGGAAGAAGCCCTAATCACCACATGAACACATGGAGATTAAACAATACACTCCTAAATGATGAGAAGAGAAATTAAGAAAGAAATAAATGTATTCCTGGAACTAAATGAAAAGGACAATACAACATAACAAAATGTCTGGGACACACTGAAAGCTGTCCTTAGAGGGACGTTTATAGCTCTAAGTACCTACATCAAAAAATCGGAAAGAACACAAATAAATGACTTAATATTGAAACTCAAGACACTTGAAAAGCAACAACAAACGAATCCCAAACCCAGCAGACAACAAGAAATAAAAAAATCAGGGCACTAATTAATGAAATTGAAACAAAGAAAATAATACAAAGAATCAACAACTCCAAGAGCTGTTGATTGACAGACCACTAACCCAGTTAACCAAAAGAAAGAAAGAGCTCCTTCAAATCAACAAAATCAGAGATGAAAGGGGAAATAACACAATAGACGTCAGAAAGATACAGAACATTATAAGAGAATACTTTAAAAACCTATATGCTACTAAATTTGAAAACCTAGAAGAAATGA
>NW_008333818.1:1019779-1020574 GCF_000622305.1 Nannospalax galili
CCCACCTACAAAAAGCCCAGGACCAGATGGATTTACAGCAGAATTCTATCAGACATTTAAAGAAGATCTACATCCAATCTACTTAATTTATTCAAAAAGATAGAAATGGAGGGAGAACTTCCAAACTGCTTCTATGAAGCCAGCATCACTCTAATACCAAAGCCAGTTAAGATACAACCAAAAAAGAAAACTATAGACCCATATCGTTAATGAACATAGATGCAAAAATTCTCAACAAGATGCTCGCAAACCGCATACAGACACACATCAAAAAGATCATCCACCATGATCAAGTTGGCTTTATCCCAGAGATACAGGGATGGTTCAATATATGCAAGCAAATAAACATCATAAATCATATAAATGGGCTCAAAGACTAGAACCATATGGTCATCTCAATAGATGAAGAGAAGGCCTTTGACAAAATTCAACATGCATTTATGTTCAGAGTCCTAGGGGTAATTGGGCTGGGGGGAACATAATTAAAGCCATATATAAGAAACCCACAGCCAACATCATTCTAAATGGAGAAAAACTGGAAGCATTCCCATTGAAATCAGGAACCAGACAAGGCTGCCCACTATCTCCACTTCTTTTTAACTTAGTGCTTGAAACTCTTGCAAGAGCAATAAGACAAGAGCAGGAAATTAAAGGAGCAATAATTGGAAGAGATCAAATTATCCCTTTTTGCAGATGATATGATATTATATCTAAAAGACACCAAAAATTCCACCAAAAAACTCATAGATATTATTAACATGTTCAGTAAAGTGGCAGGTTACAAAATTAACCTAC
>NW_008333818.1:1021087-1027683 GCF_000622305.1 Nannospalax galili
GCCAAGAATATTCACTGGAGGAAAGACAGCATGTTCAGCAAATGGTGATGGCAAAACTGGATCTCCCGCTGTAGAAGAATGAAACTAAACCCCTGTCTTTCACCCTGCACGAATGTCAATTCCAAATGGCTCAAAGACCTCAATGTAAAGCCTGAAACTGTGAAACTGTTAGAAAAAAACATTGGGAAAAACCTACAAGATATAGGTGTAGGAAAGGATTTTCTAAACTGGACATCAATTGCTCAGGAAACAAGGGCAAGAATTAACAAATGGGACCTTATTAAACTAAAAAGCTTCTGTACATCAAAGGAGACAACCAAGGAAGTGAACAGAAAACCCACAGAATGGGAGAAAATCTTCACCAGCGACACATCTGACATAAATTTAATATTCAGAATATATAACGAACTCAAAAAACAGATACTCAAGGCAAGAAGTAACCCAATGGGCTAAGGAGCTGAAAAAAGAGTTCTCAAAAGAAGAAGTAAAGATGGCTATGAAACATCTTAAAAGATGTTCAACATCACTAATAATTAGGGAAATGCAAATTAAAACCACTTAAAGATTTATTCTTACCCCAGTCAGACTGGCTAAGATCAAGAGAACAAATGATACCAAATGTTGGAGAGGATGTGGAGAAAGGGGAACACTCATCCACTGCTGGTGGGGCTGCAAACTTGTTCAACCTCTATGGAAAGCAGTGTGGAGAGCTCTTAACAAACTACAAATGGACCTACCATTTGACCCAGTTATATTACTCCTTGGCATATACCCAAAGAACTCATCCTACTGCAGAGACACTTGTGTATCCATGTTTGTTGCTCCTGTTTTCACAAAAGGTAAGAGATGGAAGCAACCTAAGTGTCCCTTAAATGATGAGTGGATAATGAAAATGTGGTTCATTTATATGATGGAATTTTACTCAGCAGTAAAGAAAGATGAAATCATGAAATTTGAAGGTAAATACATGGAACTAGAAATTGTTACACTAAGTGAAGTAACACAGACTCAGAAAAAAAATCAACATATGTTCTCCCTCATATGTGGATCCTAGAACCAAATGCTGATAATTGACTATGTATCCAGAAATAACTCCAGGAACAAGGATAATGGAAAGGAAACAGGGAGGTAAAGGAAAAAGAAAGAACCTGAAAGAGAAGAACAGTAGGAATCAGACATTAATAAGGGAGATATGTATAAAAATTGGGGAGAGGGGAGGGAAGGATATACAAGGAACCTAAGGGATAAAGGGAAAAAAGGAGCTCAAAAGAGGTAGGACCGTAGGGGAAGGGTATTATTAAGGGACAAAGGGGGAAAATGGGGGTACCTTAATTGAGAAAACCATGATGGAGGGCTGAGACAATGCGGGGGATAAACAATGCCTAGCTAGTTTAAAAACCAGAGGGAACCATATTACTCCAACAACCTGCTGACAAATTATACATACCAGATCAAGAAATATACGTCTAGGTAAGGTTTATCTGGGAACAATTGTTCTTTGTCCAAGATTTATCTATATGACACACAGTAATTAAAAGTACCAGACTGATGGAACTAACTTTCTTGGATGTTTAACTGACATACTTTGAGGCCTATGACATAAAGGATAGTTTTTGCCCCTTGCCCTCCTAGGTTTACTAGTTCAGGAGACTATGAGCATCTGTCAAAATGTCCTGTAATTGTGGTCAGGTACCTGTCCTCTTGATCAAGGAGGCTGAGGAGGCCCGACCAGATGGAATTGAACTAGTGTCCAGTCTACAAAGAGGAGGGTCAACACAGAGGAATCATTTCCTCCATACTTCCAAGTGAAGCCAGCCATGGTCAAGCAGGACCTTTGACTTATCTTCACTTAGGCGGAACTGGTAAAAGAAGGGAGCCAGGGGCTCCTCCCAAGCTTATATGACCCTTGAAGATCAGATCCTCAAACGACCTTAAGAGTAAAAATAAATTGGTTTATCTGGGAAAACTGTAGGGTCTTAAACACCCAAAAGGAAAGTATAACCAAAGATTAAAAGGGCCAATATAATTTTTTAAGAGTCCACATGCATAGCTAAAGGCTACATAACAAGCAACAATGTGAGATAGGAGATACCTTCTTTTGAGTTGTTGGCCAGGGTGGCCCAAGGGACTCCCAGATAGTTTACCCAGCATAGAACTGGGAAAATGAACAGCAAACCCCAATCTTATCTAAAGAAATATTGTCAACTGATTGGTGGTAGATGAGGAACAGCTGACCTTCCCGAAAAAAAGACCTCTAGATAGACTGACTAGATTCACCAGTACTTTCTTTTGAGTTGTTGGCCGGGCGGCCAAAGGGATTCCCAGATAGTGACCCAGCACAGATCTGGGAAAATGTACAGCAGACCCCAATCTTATCCAAAGGAATATTGACACTGATTGCTGCTAGATGAGGAACAGCTGACCCTCCTAAAACAAAGACCTCCAGATAGGCTGACTAGATTCACGACATGGACAAGTAGTGGGGAACGGCTGGGGTGCCATCAACACAGCAGACATTAGCAGGGATATCAGAGTATAAGGGCTCTAGTGGGGGGAGGGAGGCTATGGGAGGGTGCCATCTGGGAAGTGGGTGTATAGTTGAATAAGATGGTTTGGGATGTTATGTGTGATACACACTCACAATCAACAAAATTTTAAAAATGTATTATATTTGAGGAGGAAGCATGGAAATTTACATCATGTTAATTAGTAGAGGTGATAAACATTACCATTGAAACCTGTCTGATGACTTTATAGACATACATGGGTGGTAATGATCCAAGTGCAACCGATTATGACTAGTAATAGATACATACAGATTAGAGAAAAGAAGTAGGTATACAAAGAGTTATGAGTATGAAAGAGCTAGCTGTGCCTGTTTATTATCCTTATACCCTTCCCAGTCACTCAACCCTCTGAAATGTAAGAAGTGGAGATCTTTTTTAAAGGTTAAAAACTTATTCAGTTTTATGTCTTACAGGGCTTATACTGAGTTCAATATTGTATATCTGTATTAATTCAGCTGTGAACCTAGAATCTTAAAGCCACTTATGAAAGAGATGTACTCTTGCTCTGGAGTGTGTTACTGAATATGTTGAAACTGTAATGAAATGCTTCTTCTAATCATGTAGTTATTATAAATTAAAAGAAATGATGATTAAAAAATTCTAATAATATTGTCCTATAACTTAAAAACATTGCATCTGTAATGAACATGCGGAGAGTCTTTTTCTTGTTGTTATCCCTAAATAGCACAGCATGCTATCTGTTTATACAGTATTTACATTGAACTAGCCATTATATGTTATGCAGAGATAATTTAAAGTACATAGATGCACATAGGTGATATGTAACTTCTATACCATTGTATAGAAGGGACTGGAATACCTTGATGACTTTCGTACCTACAGGATATCAAATGATGACTCTTTACCCTTATACTGTGGTGCTAATGGTTTCCACATTATTTGTTGGACTAATGTTTTCAGGTGACTTTTTCATGATAAAGTCACAATCTAAAGGATACACAAATGCTTAATAAACAACTCTAAAAAATTAGAACACATTCGAAGTACCAAACAGAAAAAAAATTAATATAGACTACTTGAATATATTTTCAGTCAGTAATATAGTTTTGGAGTAAGATGTCAGACTAGGGGTCACAACCCATGTCTTTCTACAAAAGTCACAATTTGACAACTGCTCACTGATAACTGCTGCTGTGGGAAAGCTCCAGAATATGAGAAAAAAGCTGCCACTACCCAGGAGAACTCAAGAGCTACGATGGATACACGGAGAGGAGTAGGGAGCATTGACCATGTGTCGACCTTTCCAGTGACTGGCATTTCTCAGTGCTGGGAGGGTGATGCTCAGCTTCCATCTTCCCCATTAAGGGAAAGTGGAGTGGGAGGTCTCCAGTGGCCTTCACTGCTAATTTCAACACCACCAGAGATACCTGCAGCCCTTCCCACCAAGGAACCCTGCAGTCTTTACCAACCCTGACCCAAGCGATGGAACTGCTCAGAGTCCTGAGGTTCCTCTTGCCCAGTCCAGAACCATCTGGAGCTAGAGCCACTGCTGTCCTCCCCAGAGCCATAGCTGTGAAATCCCATCTGCCCTGTGCCTTTGTATTAGGTATTTTTTTGTTTCTATGATAAAATACCATGACCAAGGCAACCTATAGAAGAAAGTTTATTTGGCGTATGTGGTGCCAGAGGGATAGAAGTCCATTATAGCGGGGCGGCACGGCGGCAGAGGCAGTGGGACTAGAAAGCTGAGTGCTCACATCTTCAAACACCTGCAGGAAGTCGAGAAACCAAACTCAAAATGGGGCAAGACCAATGGAGTCTCAAAGTACACCCTCAGAGATGCACTTTCTCCAGCACGGCCATACTGCTAAGGTTCCATGATTCTCCCAAAACAGTTGGGGCAGAGTGTTTAAATATTTGGAACCTATGGGGGATATTCTCATCCAAACTTACACAACCTTCATACCTAAACATATGTTAAAGCTGTTTTTGTTTTGACACAGTGTCACATGTAACCCAGGCTGGCCTTGAACTCATTATGTAGTTGAGGATGACCTTGAATTTATGATCGTTCTGCCTCCACCTCTAAAGGCTGGGTTTGTAGGTACTTGCTACTGTGCCTGGTTTGACTTTTCAGTTTTTAAATTTATGTTTTGGGAATTATTTGAAACCCCAGTTTGTAGCATCTGCTCTTTCAAGTGTGCAGACATCACACACAAAATTATATGGAACATGAAAAATCAAAGAAACACAAAACCAAAGGAACAAAGTAAATTTCCAGTAACCAAGCCAAAAGAATGCAAAGCATAGGGCACTGGCATCAAAACAGGCACATGGACCAATGGAACACAGCACAGCGCCCTGACTTCAGTTTACTCATATACAATCAACTGAACTTTGACTAGAGTGCCAAGAATATGCAGTGAGGAGAGGATGGTTTCTTCAATAAGAAAGGAAAAAATTGTGAACCACATGTAAGGAATTCACATCCAAAATATGTAAGGAAATTATGCAACTGAGCACTGAAATCACCCCCAAACAGCTTGTTTTAAATGTGACCAAAGGAGCTGATAGATATTTCTCAAAAGAAGACATACAAATAGCCAAGATGCATGATAACCTCTGTTCAGCATCATCAACCTTCAGAGAAATGTAAGTCAAAACCATGAAGAGGCATTGCCCCACACCTGTTAGTCCCCACGCCCAGAAAAAAAGGGGGCAGAGGAAAACAGCTCTGTATGCCATTGATTGGAATGTAAATTTATACAGCTACTATGGGAAATAATATGGATGTTCCTTCAATAACAAAACCCAGAACTACTTTATGATTCAACAATCTCACTCCTGGGTGTATGTTTTAGTCCATTTTCTGTCACTATAATAACCTAAGGCTGGGTAATTTATGAAGAGAAAGGTTTATTATGACTCAACACTTGGAAGTTCAAGATTTGGGCACTGACATTTTCTTTGCTTCTGGTGAAGGTCTTATGGCAGGAACGTGGAAGACAAGCAGCTGTGCTTGGGAAATCATGTGTACTGGTGCTGGTCGTGGGGCACAAAATTTCAGTTATGCTAAACAAGTCCATTCTGGAGGTGGAATGCACAGCCATGTGACAGCAGCTAACGATCCTGTATTTGCTAGATATTTGCTGAGTTTGTAGAGCTTATCTGTCTTTGTCACACACAAAAATAAATGAAAAAGAGTAACAATCTGAGACATGTTAAGACAAAAATATTTTCACTTTTCAACATTGTCTGGTAGAGATCTCTTTAATGTTGGTGCTGGTAGACAAGTCTCACGTGCACCTTCTAAGTTATGATATCTCATGTGGTGGACAAATCTTAAGAGTCCCTAGGAGTCTTAACCCTGGCTTTGGGGACTTAGTGGACTTACTTTGAGTTCGTGGAAGTCCAGTATGCTGTGCATTGCATGACAGAGCCAGGTGTTTCTAGCCAACAGCAAAGGTAATGGAGAAAGGGCTTCAAGCTCAGGATTGTGTCAAGATTCCGTCTTGCACATACCGCCCTCTGCTGGTCTAAAGAAGTAAGTCGGCAACCATATTTGGCACGGACTCAGGGCAGCCTCTGAGGCCTGAGGGTAGTTCCAACCAATATCCAGTGGGAAGCAGATGTGCTCAGTTCTACAACCACAAGGAAATGTATTCGCTCACTGGAAACACAGAGTAGTTTAAATAGTTATCAGTTATACCTAGAGTCCATAAAGGATTTCAGTAGATATTTGGGTGGAAGGTGTATGTGTATCATATGTATGTATCTGTCTATATATCTATGTATCTATCAATGTATATATTGATAATCTATGTATGTGCCTGCATATCTATCAGTGTATCTATCAATCTGTCATCTATCTATGTATGTATGCATTTATCTATCAATCATCTACCTATCATCTATCTATCATTTATCTATCATCTATTATCTACCTATCTATCTATCTATCTATCTATCTATCTATCTATCTACTATCTACCTGTCTACCTGTCTATCATCTATCATCTCTATCTATCTATCTATCTATCTATCTATCTATCATCTATCTATCTATCT
>NW_008333818.1:1027780-1033192 GCF_000622305.1 Nannospalax galili
TCTATCATCTATCTATCTATCTATCTATCTATCTATGCATTTATCTATCAATCATCTACCTATCATCCATCTATCTTCTATCATTTATCTATCATCTATCTATCTATCTATCTATCTATCTATCTATCTATCTATCTATCTATCTATCTATCTATCTATCTATCTATCTATCTATCTATCTATCTATCTATCTATCTATCTATCAGCAGATCACCTATCTGTCTACTATCTACCTATCATCTATCTATCATCTATCTATCTATCATCTATCTATCATCTATCTAATCATCTATCATCATCATCTATACCTAGTAGGAAGAAGAGTGTTCACATAATCCAATGATGGGATAATAAGGACTGAAAAATTATCTTCATTGATGCTACTTCATCCATGGCAGCATCTAGGCAAAATCAGAGAAGGCAAATCAGGACCAGCTGGTGCCCCAGTGGTACCTGAGCCCAGGGAAAATTTACATAATCTGTTGAGCCAAGAGCACACCTTTTCTCTACTGCCTGAGCATCCTTCTCATCTAAGCTGTGACTTGGTTGCAGAACTCAACCATTCCTCTCAAACTTTCAGGGAAGAGTGAGAGGGGCTGTGGGTGGGGGCAGGGAGGAGGCCAGGAACCGAGGCATCCAGTGGTGACTGGAGGAGGGGCTAAAATGGTACCAGTACTGACAGTCTTCTTCATGTTGCTCTTTGTCCTGCTGTGCATCCTGGGGATCCTGGCCAACGGCTTCATTGTGCTGATGCTGAGCAGGGAATGGCTAAGATGTGGTAGGCTGCCCCCCTCCGACATGATCCTCCTGGGTTTAGGGGCCTCTCGCTTCTGCCAGCAGTGTTTTGGGCTGGTGAACAGCTTCTACTACTACCTCCACCTGGTTGAGTACTCCAGCGGTCTCGGCCGGCAGGTCATTAGTCTCCACTGGGATTTCTTTAACTCTGCTACCTTCTGGTTTGGCACCTGGCTCAGTGTCCTGTTCTGTATCAAGATTGCTAACTTCTCCCACCCAGCCTTCCTGTGGTTGAAGTGGAGGCTCTCAGGGTTGGTGCCCTGGCTCCTGTTGGGCTCTGTCCTGGTGTCCTTCATGATAACTCTGATGTTCTTTTGGCGGACCCACACGGTGTATGAGGCATTCTTACCTAGAAACATCTCTGGGAACACAACCTTTAAGGAGTGGAACAGAAAGCTGGAAATAGACTATTTCATGCCTCTGAAACTTGCCAACATGTCAATTCCTTGCTCTCTTTTTCTGGTTTCAATTTTGCTGTTGATCAGTTCTCTCAGGAGACATACCCTAAGGATGCAGCACAATGCCCACAGCCTGCAGGACCCCAGCACTCAGGTTCACAGAAGAGCTCTGAAGTCCCTTATCTTCTTCCTCGTCCTTTATGCTCTGTCATTCATGTCCATGGTTATTGATGCTACAGTCTTTATCTCCCCAGATAACACATGGTACTGGCCATGGCAGATTATACTCTACCTGTGCATGTCTGTACATCCTTTTATCCTTATCACCAACAATCTCAGGTTTCGTGGCAAGTTGAGGAAGTTACTCCTATTGGCCAGGGGCTTCTGGGTGGCCTAGAAGGCTCTTTAAGGGCTCTTTATCTAGACCCTTAGAAGAGACTCAGGCATGGGTAACCTCCATGGAAAGTGAACTCATATGGAAATGTCTTCACAGGCAGACGTGGAAATAATACCATGGGTCTCTTCCTCTGGGAAGAGAGGAGAGAAAAGCATGGGAACTCTGAGCATTCCTCCTTGCCTAGGGACACTATTAAAATGGAAAATTTGAATCCTGGAGAGCCAGTATTGCTCAGAAGCTCAAAATACAAGATCTTTTGTTACTTTCATGTTTTCTATCCCCTTGTTATCAGTTAAAAGCCTTAATCAACTGTCCTGCCGTACCTCAGCCAGCTACTGGGAGTTAAAACATGTTTGTGTCTATAGCTGGAGGAAGGTGTGGGAGGGAGAGGCGACTGTGTTCTTGAGGACCCTGTAGCAGCCCATACCGAGCCGCAAAGGGCAGGAGACTGTGACTGCAGTGGCCAGGACTGGAAGCCCCAATCACTTCTGTGCAGATTCTTTGTCTCTTGGGAAATTTAGAAACTTTTGTTAAGCTTCCTGGAAGCGTTCTTGACGCATGCCTTGCTCTGTGTTTGATTTTCTCCTCTCTGAAATGTCCCATGTTTATTATTCCTTTAGAAAAAAACCCATTGTGAATTTCTCATTTTTCCAAACTGTGTTTGGGAACTTTTTTTCTCCCCTTGAACTAATGTCACAAAGTCACATCTGTATTGAATAAACATGAACTTTTATTCAGAAAAGCAGACTCAAGAATTTCACTTATTTTATATCCAAATGTCATTTTAGTATTTTTAAGAGAGAATCACCCTATAATATTTTATGTTCCAAATATTGTTTTTAAATTACTTGCTTCAGTTTTTATACAAGGGTTTTGAAAAAAGAATTTTGGAAAAATTTTTAATTAGAAATGGGTGTTTGGAAGGCAAATTAAAAATCTTTGCTAATTTGTATCGGCTCTTAGTTCTTGGCTTCTGTAAGGCTTCTCTGAAACTTGTGACCTTGTTTACCCTTATGCAACCATTCTGTCGCAGTGCATGTTTGTGTACAAGTGTGTGTGTGTGTGTGTGTGTGTGTGTTATTGGGTGAAGTATAATGTGTGATTTGAGCTAATATTCATAACTAAGTTTGGAATAAAAGAAACTGTGATTCCCAGTGACCATGCCTACCATGTGGAATCAGTAATATTTGGTGAATTAAAGCCAAAAAATTGATGCAACTTGTGAATTCATTGTTATTTAATAAATTCTGACGTGTGTGGAAGGCAATCGGAAGCTTTGGTAAAGGCATCAACATGTAGATTTCCGAGGCTGGTTTCCTGGGCAGCTGGATTCCTGATGTAGAGAGATTGTAATCTTCTCCAAGAGTGACAACAGTCTTGGTCAGGGTATATGTTGCCAAGTGTACATGGGCTCGTGGACTGTAATATTTGAAAAAAAAATGGTTTGACGTTTGTAAATTTAGGATTTTTCATAGGTAATACAGTAAAATGGTTAAGAACTCAAACTGTATTGATGACTGTATATAGAACATCTCCCTTCTACAGATTTTCTTTTGAGTCACTCATCCATTTTGTTTGTGCTTCTAGAGATATTTTGTTCCATATTAACACCTACCTAATGAGCCAATCGATTGACTTACGTACTGGTAACTCTACACTTCTAACCAAATGCCTTATTAACTACGTTGTCTCTGTGTCTTGCTTTGCAAATGGTTCTGCAGTGTGTATGCTGATCTGGCCCTTTGATTTCCTCACATCACAGTGTATTTCAGAGGTCTGCATGTGTGGGCACATGTAGTGTTTCTTCACCCTTTGATATGGATGCCTATGGTTGGTTTAGTCATATGCTGTGGTCATCCAGGTTACCTGTCTTTTGCTATTATAACAATATAGACTGAAGACATGGGTCAGTGGGTAAGAGAGCTTGCTCTGCAAGCATGAGGACTTGAGTTCAAATCTCAGCGTCCATGTAAAAAGCCTACCATACCTGTGCATGGCTGTAACCTTGGCACTGGGGAGTGAAGACAGGTGCATATTGAGAGCCTGCTGGCCAGCCAGCCTAGCTAAAATAGTGAGCTTCTGGCCTAGTGAGCGACTATCTCAAGGCAAAAAGACAGAGAGCAACAGAGGAAGACACTCCTTGTCTTTTCTCTGGCCTCTGCATGTGCATGCACTGGAGTATGTACCTGCACACCCTCATGTACATTCACCACACACACACACACACACACACACACACACACGCACACACACACATACTACATACCCATAAACATACACAAACAATACAGTAATGAATTATTTTCTACATATGTAATCTTTCATGTATTCAAATGAGCTGTAGTCTAATCCTATGAAATGGATTAAGTCAAATGGCACGTGCCTGTCTAATTTAGACAGCTGTCACTGTCACTCTCTTTTCATCACCATCAATTTATTTCCCCAGCAGCAATCAGCTTCTTTTCACAGTTTTTATTTTTGAACAACTCATTTGGTTAAAAGAACCCAGATATATATACTTATAATTTATAGGACTCATGATAGGATTGGCATTTTCATACATGTTTTGAACCATTTATGTTTATCTTATGTAATAGTCTTTTTTATTTTTTATATTTATTTATTATTTGTTTAATAACCACATAATTAGAAGAAGCATTTCATTACATCAGCATTGACATATTCAATAACAATTTTCTGAGCTAAGATGTATCTCTTTCAAACTTGGCTGTAAATTTTTAGGTTAACAGTTGAATACAGCTATACAATATTGTACTCAGTATAAACCCTATAAGGCATAAAATTAAATGAAGTTGAACCTTTAATAAAGATTACAATTCATTATTAAAATACACAGTTTCATACAGAAAAATTCATTTTTAATGCAATTGACACTAAGATGTTTCCACATGCATTTCTCATCTCTGTATATCTGATTATTACTGGTCACAGTCAGTTACTTTCTGAGCTCCTTGGCATCTGAGCATGGATATAAAGTCATCAGGTAGATTCCAATGTTAATGTTTTTCACATCTACTAATTATGAAAAAGAGCAAATTTTTATGCTTTTAAGAATTATTATTTTTTAAATTTTTTGAAAATTTAACAACCACATGATTAGAAGAAGCATTTCGTTACAGCTTTAACATATTCAGTAGCACACTCCAGAGCAAAGATACACCTCTTTCAAAAGTGGCTGTAAATTCTTAGGTTCACAGTTGAATTAGTACAGTTATACAATATTGAACTCAGTATAAACCCTGTAAGATATAAAATTGAATGAATTTTTACCCTTTAAAGAAGATCTCCATTTCATTTTAAAATATGCTGTTTTCTACATTTTTAAATATTATTTTAAAATTTTTGAGAAGACAAGTTTAATATGCTCAATAACAGTTTCCAGAGCAAAGATACAGCTCTTTCAAAAATGGCTATAAAAATTTTAGTTTCAATGTTGAATTAATACAGTTATACAATATTGAACTCAGTATAAGCCCTGTAAGACATAAAATTGAATGAGTTTTTGATCTTTAAAAAAGATCTCCATTTCATTTTGAAATATACTGTTTCCTACAGAAAGACTCGTTTTTAATGCTACTAACATTTAGATATTTGCACATGCATCGCTAATCTCTATGTATCTGATTATTACCGGTCATAGTCGGTTACACTCGGATTCTTGACACCTGAGTATGGCTATAAAGTCATCAGGTAGATTTCAATGGCAATGTTTATCACCTCTACTAATTAACATGAAACAAATTTTTATGCTTCCTCCTCTTTTTAATTTGTTGATTTTTTTGTGTGTATCTCAGCTACATT
>NW_008333818.1:1033353-1034852 GCF_000622305.1 Nannospalax galili
CAGCCTATCTAGAGGTCTTTGTTTTAGGAAGGTCAGCTGTTCCTCATCTAGCAGCAATCAGTCAATATTCCTTGAGATAAGATTGGGATCTGATGTTCATTTTCCCAGTTCTATGCTGGGTTACTATCTGGGAGTCCCTTTGGCCACCCTGGTCAACAACTCAAAAGAAGGTATCTCCTATCTGGCATTGTTGCTTGTTATGTAGCCTTTAGCTATATATCTGGACTCTTAAAAATTATACTGGCCCCTTTCATCTTTGGTTTTACTTTCCTTTTGGTTGTTTAAGACCCTGCAGTTGGCCCAGATAAACCAATTTATTTTTACTCTTAAGGTCATTTGAGGATCTTTTCCTCAGGGATCACATGGGCTTGGGAGGAGCCCCTGGCTCCTTTCTTTTACCAGTTCCGCCTATGTGAAGATAAGTCAAAGGTCCTACTTGACCGTGGCTGGCTTTGCTTGGAAGCATGGAGGAAATGATTCCTCTGTGTTGACCCTCCTCTTTGTAGGCTGGACAATGGTTCAAGTCCATCTGGTAGGGTCTCCTTGGCTGACTTGATCAAGAGGTCAGGTGACCTACCACAATTACAGGACATTTTAGGAGATATTCATAGTCCACTGGAACTAGTTGACCTAGGAGGGCAAGGAACAAAAACTATCCTTTATGTCCCTCTGTCCAAATTAGTATAGGCTTCAAAGTATGTCTGTTAAACATCCAAAAAGGTTAGCTCTACCAGTCTGGTACTTTTAATTACCATGTGCTACGCACATAAAGCTTGGGCAAAAACCAAATGTTCTCAGATAAACCATGGCTAGACATATATTTTGTTCCTTAAACTAGCTGACTAAACTATAACCATAGGAGTAATATGGTTCTGTCTGGTTTTCAAATCTAGCTAGGCATTGTTTATTTGTCTCATTGCCTCACTTCCAAAATGGTTTTCCCACTTAAGGAGACCCCATCCCCCCACTTCTCCCTTACTAAAGCCCTTCTCCTATGGTCCTACCTCTCTTCAGCTCCTTCTTTCCCTTAATCCCCTAGGTTCCTTGTATACCTTTCCCTCCCCACTCCCTTAAACTAACCCAATTTTTATTCGTATCTCCCTTATTAAGGCCTGTTTCCTACTGTTCTTCTCTTCCAGGCTCTTTCTTTTCCTTTACCTCCCTGTTTCCTTTCCATTATCCTTGTTCCTGGAGTTATGTCTGGATACATACTCACTTATCAGGGTTGGGTTCTAGGATCCACACATGAGGGAGAACGTATGTCGATTTTTTTTCTGAGTCTGTGTTACTTCACTTAGTATAACAGTTTCTAGTTCCATCCATGTACTTGAAAATTTCAAGATTTCATCTTTCTTTACTGGTGAGTAAAACTCCATTGTATAAATGAACCACACTTTCATTATCTGCTCATCAGTGGAGGGACACTTAGGTTGCTTCCGTCTCTTAGCTATTGTGAAAAGAGCAACAACAAACATGGATGTACAAGTGTTTCTGCAATA
>NW_008333818.1:1035956-1038135 GCF_000622305.1 Nannospalax galili
ATATCAGCTATTGTGAAGGGGAGTGTTTCCATGAGCACTTTCTCTGATTGCTTGTTATTGGTATATAGAAAGGATACAGACTTTTGTTGGTTAATTTTGTAATCTGCCACTTTACTGAACGTGTTAATATCTAGGAGTTTTCTGGTGGAAGCTTTGGTGTCTTTAGGTATAATATCATTTCATCTGCAAAAATGGATAATTTGATCTCTTCTTTTCCAATGATTACTCCTTTAATTTCCTTCTCTTGTCTTATTGCTCTTGCAAGAGTTTCAAGAACTATGTTAAAGAGAAGTGGAGATAGTGGACAGCCTTGTCTGGTTCCTGATTTCAATGGGAATGCTTCCAGTTTTTCTCCATTTAGAATGATGTTGGCTGTGAGTTTCTTATAGATGGCTTTAATTATGTTGAGGTATGTTCCCTACAGTTAATTTCCCCTAGGACTCTGAACATAAATACATGTTGAATTTTGTCAAAGGCCTTCTCTGCATCTATTGAGATGACCATGTGGTTCTAGTCTTTGAGCCCATTTATATGATTTATGACGTTTATTGACTTGCATATATTGAACCATCCCAGCATCTCTAGGATAAAGCCGACTTATTCATGGTGGATGATCTTTTTGATGTGTGTCTGTATGAGGTTTGCAAATATCTTGAGAATTTTTGCATCTATGTTCATTAAAGATATGGGTCTATAGTTTTCTTTTTTGGTTGTATCTTGACTGGGTTTGGTATTAGAGTGATGTTGGCTTCATAGAAGTTTTGAAGTTCTCCCTTCATTTCTGTCTTTTTGAATAAATTAAGTAGTATTGGATGTAGATCTTTAAATTAATTTATTCAAAAAGACAGAAATGGAAGGAGAACTTCCATTTGTCCTGGGCTTTTTTTAGTCGGGAGGTTTTGTATTACTGTTTCAATTTCTTTTTGCGTTATGAGTCTGTTTAAGCTGTTAATCTCTTCTTGGTTTAGTTTTGGTGGTTCCCATGCCTTAGGTATCTGTCCGTTTCTTTTAGTTTTTCAAATTTGGTAGCATATAGGTTGTTTTTTTTGGTCTTTTTGGGTCTCCCTCTAGCCCCAGCTGGCCTGGAACTCACTATGCAGACCAGGCTGGTCTCGAACTTACAAAGATCCGCCTGCCTCTGCCTCTGCCTCCCAAGTGCTGGGATTAAAGGCGTGCACCACCACACCCGACAGATATAGGTTTTTAAAGTGTTCCCTTATAATGTTCTGTATCTTTCTGGTGTCTGTTGTGATGCTTCCCCTTTCATCTCTGATTTTGTTGATTTGGAAGTGCTCTTTCTTTCTTTTCGTTGACTGGGCTAGCAGTCTGTCAATCTTGTTTATCTTTTCAAAGAACCAGCTATTGGATTTGTTGATTCTTTGTACTGTTTTCTTTGTTTTGATTTCATTAATTTATGTCCTGATTTTTGTTATTTTTTCTTGTCTGTTGGGTTTAGGTTTCATTTGTTGTTTCTTTTCAAGTGTCTTAAGTTGCAATGTTAAGTCATTTTTTTGTGTACTTTCAGATTTTTTGATATAGGCACTTAGAGCTATAAACTTCCCTCTAAGGACTGCTTTCAGCATGTCCCAGAGGTTTTGTTGTGTTGTATTGTCCTTTTCATTTAGTTCTAGGAATACTTTTATTTCTTTCTTAATTTCTCTTTTGACCCATTCATCATTCAGGAGTGTGATGTTTTATCTCCATGTGTTTGTGTGGTGATTAGAGCTTCTTCCGGTGTTGATTGTAAGCTTTATTGCATTGTGTTCTGATACAATGCATGGAATTATTTCAGTCTTTTTGTATTTGTTGAAGTTTGTTTCGTGCCCCAGCATATGGCTGATTTTGGAGAAGGTTCCATGGGTTGATGAGTAGAAAGTATGTCCTTTGGTGCTTGAGTGGAATATTAGGTAGATGTCTGTTAGGTCCATTTGATATAGGGTATTGTTTAATTCAGATGTCTCTTGTTAACTCTCTGCCCTGTTCACCTATCTAATGGAGACAGTGGGGTATTGAAGTCCCCTACTATTAATAAGTTGGGATTAATCTGGGTCTTAAAGTCCTGTAGTACTGTTTTTATGAGGTTGGGTGTGCCAGAGTTTGGTGAATCTATGTTCATGATTATAATATCTTTTTGGTCAATTGTTCCTTTGAACGGAATGAAGTGGCACTATTTATCTCT
>NW_008333818.1:1038249-1039255 GCF_000622305.1 Nannospalax galili
TCCTTGAAAGTGAAATGACTTTCATGCAGACAAAAAAAAGTTGCAGTTTCTTTCTTAATCCATTCAACTAGTCTGTGTCTTTTGACTGGGAGTTCAGTCTGTTAATATTTAACGTTATTAATGAAAGATGTGTATTGAATCCTGTCATTTTTATTTCTACTTAAATTCTTGATATAGCTGTACTTTTACACAGTTATACCTTCATTGAATTTCTTTCCACAACCCCTTGGGTGTAGTCATTCCTTTCTTCAGCTATTTGTATTGCTTCCAGAACTCTCTGAAGGGCTGGTTTTGTGGACATGAATTCCTTCAGCCTATTTATGTCATGGAAGATTTTTCTTTCCCCTTATAATAGATATTTTGGTAGGGTTTAGTAATCTGGGTTGGCATCTGTGGTCATTTAAAACTGGGAATACTTTAGTGCAGGTTCTTCTGGCTTTCATAGTTTGCACTGAAAAGTCAGCTGTAATCCTCATGGGTCTTCTTTTATATGTGACTAGTTGTTTCTGTTTTGCAGCTCTTTGTTCTGTACGTTTAGTGTTTTTACTATTATGTTCCATGGAGAGTTTCTTTTCTGGTCTTGTCTGTTTGGTGTTCTATGTGTTTCTTGTATTTGTATGGGCATGTCTTTCTTTAATTTTGGGAAATTTTTTTCCACGATTCTGTTGAAGATCTGGTCCATGCCATTATCTTGGGATTCTTCTCCTTCCTGTATGCCTATGATTCGTAAGTTTGGTCTTTTTATGGTATCACTCAATTCCTGCATATTCCATTCTTGTGATTTCTTAAATTTTTCATAATCTTTGCTTGAGTGGTCTAGTTCGTCCACTTTATCTTCCAGTCTTGACAATCTGTTTTCCATTTCATTGATCCTATTGGTGAGGCTTTCTCCTGTTGTTTCTAATTGGCTTACTGAGCGTTTTATTTCCTTCTTCATTTCAGCCTGAGTAGTCTTCAATATTTCTAGCTCTTTTCTGAATTCCTTCAGAAGTTTAGCCTTGTTGTT
>NW_008333818.1:1039466-1043660 GCF_000622305.1 Nannospalax galili
GAGACTCAAGCCTTCAAGTTTAGGTCTGTTTCTTTTTGTAAACTTTATGTGTCTTTGTGGTTTACTTTTGGGGCATGAAAATCTGGTTCCTCTAAGCTTCTGGTTCTCTCTTTTTATTTTATATTGGAGTTGTCAGATTGTTTTTATCTTCAGGAGTTCCCACAGAGACCCAAATCAGATGAGGATCAGATGCTCTCAAGCTGTCATCTAAAGTCTGGATCCCTCCAGGAAAGATTTTGGCCTCAAGAATTTGGCCGTTGGCCTGGCCTGGGAGGAAGGCCCAGGAAAGATGCTGGTCTAGGGCATGTGGTGGCTGTGCCACCCAGATATGCAAAGGGAGATAGGGGTGGGAACAGGCCCCAAGGGCTCCTGGGGACTGCACTGAGAAACTGGGCTGGTCTGGATGCCAAGGATCAGGACGCAGAAAGGTCAGCCCCTGTTTCCAGGTGAGAGGCTGGCTCGTTGTGCAGCCCAGGGAAGCAGAGGGAGGTTGAGGGTGGGACTAGGCCCTGAGGGCTTTTGGGGGCCTTGAGAAGCAACTGAGTCTGTCTGGATACAAAGCATCAGGAAGCAGTGGTGGTTCCCGTGGTGTCTGGGATGCCAAGACAAGGGATGGGACAGGACCAAGGCTAAGAGGAGAGAAGGCATGGGAGATGGAAGGATGAATGAGGCTCAAGGAATCAAGGTGGGGAGTGTGCGATGGACTTACCCAGGAATGAAGCCTGTAGGTCGTGCAGGCCCAGGGAAGCAGAGGGAGGGACCAGGCCCAGAGGGCTCCCAGGGACCTCGAGAAAGAACTGGGTCATCTGGATGCAAGGGATCAGGAAGCAGTGGTGGCCCCAGGCTGAGAGGTCAGCTCCAGCGTCCAGGAAAGAGGCTGGTGGCCATGCAGCCCAGGGAAGCAGAGGGGGTCAGTCTTTTTTATTTTTGCTTTTGGCTTTTAACTTTTTTCTTGCTAATCTTATTGAAGAGAAATCAACTCTTTCCTTCTGACTTGAGCAGCACACTACCCAAATCCTGGAGTTTTTAACTTACATTTTTTTTTCTTGATTTTAATATTAACTTAAAAAACACTCACTTGGGGGGCTGGAGAGATGGCTCAGGTTTAAGAGCACTGACCGCTCTTGCAGAGGATGCAGGTTCGATTCCCAGCACCCACGTGGCAGCTATGAACGGTCCTTAACTCCAGTTCCAGGGGAATTCGACGTCTTTTCCGACCTCCGCCGGCATTGCACGACACGGGTGCACTGACATACATGCAGGCAACACACTTATAACATAAAATAAAAATAATAAATAAAAAAATTTAAATAAGAAAAACACTTACTTGAAGTAGTGAAGATTCACAGGAAACTGCAAAAATAGTGGATAATTCTCTGCAGCCTTCCTTCAGATTTACCCAGAGAGACGGACACCTCACACTCTGCAGGGTGGTGATAAAAGCAGGAAAATGATGTGGGCCTTGATGAGTGCACAGACCCTATTCAGTTTTCACTGCTTCTCCTATAAACTTACATTAGTGTATTTGTGAGTGCCTTTGTGTGTGTGTATGTGTGTGTATGTGTATGCATGCACGTGTGTGTATGTGGCCCTATGCTGCTTTATCTCACATACAGATTTATGTCAGTATAATGGAAATACAGAGCAATTCTACCCCCATGGGGAGTCCCTCCCTGTTATCCCTACACTCTACCTGCCTTACATCACAGCCTCCACCTTTGCTTTTGCTTCTATTGTAATGGTTTTTGCCATGTAGGGATTTTTTGCTGATTTTTTAGAAAATAGACTTCGGGGACTTTGTCTTAGAATTATAAGGCACACCTCACTTTTCTATGCAAAATTCTCTTGTATTTTCATTTGGCCCATTCAGGCTTTCATTTTTTGCATTCAAATACATTCTTCTAAATTTTATCCTAATATAAGTTATCATGTATCAATATATTTAATTATTAGCTTGTTTAACACCATTTATTATTTAAAAAAATTTTATTAGTTTTCATTTTATTTTATGTGTGTGCGTGTATTGCCTGCATGTAGGTAAGTACACCCATGTCGTGCAATGCCTGTGACTCATGAGACTCATGAATTAAACAAACATCACACAAGTCTTGGACAATTGAAATGTGCATGTTCAACAGAGACTTTCTCTGTGCTATTGCAGCAGTAAACTATTACTGGGAGGTGGGGGAGAAATCTCTGATAAGCCAAGCTGCAAGAGCTTTCTGACCTGCCTCCTACTTGTGCAGAAAGCTTCAGAGATTCACTTTCCTGATGACTCACCAGTGATGCTTTTGAGCCATCACTTCTGTAAGTAAGCCCATTGAAAACTTGGTTCACTAAGTTGGACTTTGTAGAATCAATACTTTAGTTTTTGTGGGTTCCCTATCTGGGATGAACAGATGTTATGTGCTGCCATGTGGGTGCTGGGATTTGAACCCAGGTCTTCTGCAAGAATGGCCAGTATTCTTAACCACTGAGCCATCTCTCCAGCCCCACATTTATTCATTATTTTATCCATTGATTTACAATACTACACATTTGTGTGTGTGTCCATATATATGAAGGCCAGAGGTCAACCTTGGGTGTCTTCCTCTGTTAGTATCTACCTTGGTTGTTGAGACAAGGTCTCTCACTGAACTTGGAGCTTGCTGATTTGGCTAGACTGGTTGGCCAGCAAACCCAAGGGATCTGCCTACCTCTGCCATCCCGGTGCTGGGATGCAAGTGAGTGCCACCACAACCACCACAACCAGATTTTTTAGGTGAGTTCTGGGCATTGAACTCAGGCCTCAGGCATCCATGGCAAGGACTTTACTGACTGAACCATCTCCCCAGCTCCCAAAATGATACTTTTTATTGTATGCCAAGCTCATATACACATTGTCATATTCTAAAGCTTGCCCTCCTGGTCAGGGTAGATGCTGCCCAGTGAACATGGGTTCATGTACTAATATCTGGGATAATGATTCTAAGTTTTAAATTTCAATATTTTTCATAGGTAATACATTACATTGGTTAGGAACTCAAACTATATTGATGACTGTATGTAGAAAACCTCCTTTCTCCAGATTTCCTTTTGAGTCACTCATCCATTTTGTTTGAGTTTCTAGAGATACTTTATTCCATATTAACACATAATGAACCAATTACCAATATGGTATGAGCATGCATTGAACCTAACCTACTACATTTTAATTATTTTAGGTTTATAGTATGCTTCAATATGTGGTAAACCAGCCTTCCTTTATGAATCTTCATTTCCAGAAATTTCTTGTCTATTAATTTTAGAATAATTTTGTGTGGGAGCAAATGAAAATTGGCCTTTGTTTTTCATTAATTGGGACCTTGTTAAATGTATAATTTAACATCAGGAAGCATGTATTTTTATGATGTTTCGTCTGCCTGTACAAGAATATCATACACTATCCATAGGATCAGATATCTTTGATTACTTTGAGAGTGTTTTAACTTTTTAAAATACAGTTTTAATTGTTACTGAACTGTGCATTCCTATGTATAAGTAATCCTTTTGTGTCTTAGTATCCTGGTATGTTAAATGGGGTAGCTACTTTAGAATAGTGTGAGAGTTGAAATACACAGTGCATACATGACACATAAGTTGTATCTATCATCGCTTTAAATAATCATAAAACTTATAACGAATGCTATTATTTCAGTTATTTAATGTGTCTGCATCAGTATGAAGAAAGCAAAGTTTAAGAGGGTTTTTTCAGCCTTGAGCAAAGACAGGTTATTCCTTTCCTCTTTCTCTAATTTATTGTCTCTGTTCCACTGTCAAACAGGCAAACATACTTCTTATGTGTAAAGTAAGGGCAAACTACTATGGCAGGTAAGAAACTACTGTGGAGGGATTTTGAAACCACAGTGTGTTTGGAATTCATTAGAGGGTTGCTTGCCGGTGTGGATCCAGTAGAAAAATTCCCCTAAGTCGTATTTTAATAGCAGCTATTGGAGGTGAGAGAAGAGGATTAAGAGAGTTTTTTCCCCCTTTGAAGGGGAAAAGCGAAAGTTGTAAGAACATCGAGAGCTGCAAAATATCACATAGCTATTTTTTTTTTTTTGAACTTTTTCAGAAACCAGATTAGGTCAATGGGAAAATCAAATGTTTTGATGGATACTGGACGAGAGAGAGAGAGAGAGAAAGAGGGAGAGAGAGAGAGAGAGAGAGAGAGAG
>NW_008333818.1:1043673-1053389 GCF_000622305.1 Nannospalax galili
GAGAGAGAGAGAGAGTCCACTGTGAGAGATTCTCCATTGCCCTTCCCTGGTGTCTAATTCCTTGGTGTTGAGAAGGGTCTATCTACCTACAACCCCTACCTCAATAGCCAGCAGCAAATACCACAGTTCACTGGCAAAGTTTGTGGGTTTTAAATTTTTTTCTTTTAAGACAGGATCTCTATGTAGCATTGTCTGGCCTGAAACTTGCTAAGTAGACCAGGCTGACTTTGACCTCACAGAGATCCACATGCTTCTGCCTCCTAAGTCTTGGAATTAAAGGTGTTTGCCATCACGCCTGGTACTGGCAAAGGTTTTATGAAAGACATTTTATAAAAGAGAAAAGCATATTCATACAAACTAATTTACAGGTTAGAATATATTTATCACAGATTATTTGAGAACTGGTTTGGTTAAGGAGTGTTGTTAATGTGAATGAAAAGGTAATGCCTGTGCTGGGGGTTGGGGTGGGGTACTACAGTGGGACTCACAGGTGCAGCCTCTCCCGTCAAGTAATTGGCGATCTTGTGGGAGTCAGGAATTATGTTTCTGTTCATAAGAGTAATCATATCCTTACAAATTGGGAAATGAGCCAGGAAGGGACAGTATAAGGCCTATTGGTGTGTTCAGCAGGAAGAATGACTTTATATGGTAGAGAGCCAGGGTGAGGCTGATAGTTCAGTAACAATTTCCTAGGGAAGTGATAAGTGTGTAGGAGATGGCATTTGGGAACATAATTCTAGGGCAAACATATCTTGAAGTCTCTTGGTAGTGCCTGGCTAAGGTCCCTTGCTCTTTGTGGAGAGATTCCTGTTAGGGAGTTACTTGAAATGCAGAATGCAGTATGGGCAGATTCTGTTCTGGACAGAAAGGGTTGGGTTTTATGCTCTCCTGGTGAAACAGGGCCATGCTGCTGTTGGGAAAGCCCTGTTGGTGGGTTAGAATGGTCATTTGCTTTCTCCCTTGCCTCAGAGAGAGTCTAAAATATTTTCTAATCTAGCTGCCGCCTCCCTCTTCATTGTTTTTCAGGAGACTGAGCCATTGCACATGCCGTGACCATGGACATTGAGTCTGACTCTTAGAGCGATCATTCATTGACTCATTCTCCATGAAAAGGGCCTGAATTCTTACCCAGGCTAATAACAGATGAGATTTAGACTCTTTCGTGAATCAATATTAGAAGATCAAGTTCCAAATCCCTGCCTTGCATTCTATGAAGTCTACCCAAAATAAAGGAAGTTGCATTATAAATATTTGTTCCACTTACTCCTTCCCTGTAAGCATTAAGTAGTTTGTTGGACTGAAGAAGGAAGATGGTGTGCTATTTCTTTTCATTTCTATCCGTCCCACAGACATGGAGAAAGACAGCTTCTAGTGACTGGAGACGTGTTTGTCTATATCAGAAACCCTGAGATGCTGGCATTGCCCATGATGCAAATCCCTCAGCTTTGTTTTCTAAGCTCTAGCATGCTCAGCCCTCTGCAGTCCTGGACCCTCCTCATGACTGTTCAGAATGAAGCCTTTGCTCCCACCGACCTGGTTTGCTCACTTTTCAGTGCACCTTCCTTTCTCTTCTTCCTGTCCTGGTCAGGCACAGTCCTCTCACCAGTCTAGACAGTCAATCGTGCTCTAAAACTCTATTTTTTCTCCTTCATTTTAATTCCATTTCAAACCGTAAGGACTTCTTCCCTCTCTAAGGGAACTTCATGAACTTTACAAGGTTTCTGTCTCCTATCTGGATATTAGCCAATGCTGTAAAATGGCTCTTCTTGCATTGATGATCACTATGTCACAATTCGTGTTTATTTATTATGTCACTATTTGTCTTTATTTTTCTTTTCCTTTTTTCCTGTTTATTTTTTAAATTTAATTTAATTTTTTGTCTTTTTGAGAGAGGGTCTCCCTGTTGCCCCAGCTGACCTGGAACTTGCTACGTAGACCAGGCTAGCTTTGATCACAAAGATTCACCCTCCTCTGCCTCTCAAGTGCTGGGATTAAAAGAGTGTCCTTTTGTTTTTGGTTCTCTCTCTTCTCGCACACTCTCTGGGTTATGGGAGGTTATGTCTCTTGCAGCTACTGACGCTGGGGTTCTGCACTCAGTGGAGCTTGCTGTGGCATTCATTTCCAAGACCTGTGTGGTGTCCCAGGTCCTGTGATTCTTTCAACACATAGGAGGAGGGAAGTTGTAACAATAGTGGTGATGACAGGAGCCCGGAATGGACAAAGAAGAGCTATTTGTGCTATTTTATGCAGAATTTGATTGATTGATTGTGGAGGGGTAAGTTGGTGTTTAGGACAATGATGAAAATGATTAGGGTAAACATCCTGATGTTCACTCAGTCAGCAAATATGTATTTTAAATTTCTAGATGGCACAAACTCCTTTTGGAGCTTATTAGGAAAAGGCCAGAGCCGTAAAATAGGATTCCAGAGCTTACGTCATTATTTAGGTCTTCAAAAACAGAATACATCTTCCAACACACGCACACATGCACACATATGCACACACACACACTTGCTTCCCTAGTATAAGCCATATTGTCCTGGGAAGGTCTCTGCTTTACACTCCTGAGTTCTTATCCAGCCTCAACCTTCCAGAAGCACCACTGTGCTGTTGCCCTTCATGACAACCTGGTGTGTGTGACATGCACCTTGGCCACAAGGTTCAACACAGTGTGCCAACAGATGAGTAGGAATGTGGTGCCTCCTGACTCTGTGGCAGAATTAGCCATACAAGCCGAGAGACCACAGGGAACTTTGGGCTCATCATTGCTGTGTAATGCAGGGGTCACATGTGGCCACGTAGTAGGAACTAAGTTCCCCTAAAAGTGAAGGGTGAAGGGCTGGGTCCCACACAGGGTGAAGGAGATGGTCTTCCTCTCCATCAGGAAGTGCACCAGCATCTGGGGAACCCCGCTGGAGGTGTAGCAGATATCCACTACGGACAGATGGCAGAGGAAGAAGTACATGGGCAGGTCGAGACGTGGGTCCAGTGCAATCAGGAGGATAATGAGCCCATTGCCCAGCAGGGTCAGCAAGTAGGACAAAGAGTCTTGCCTGGATGTGCTTGTCACTGGAGAGACCTATGAAGATGAACTCACTCGCCAGGTCATATCATTCCTCCTCCTGGAACAAGACCTGGTCAGACTGCTGGATAAGTTAGAGACTCCTATTAGAATCAGAGCTCACTGCCTGGGACTGAGCAAAGGACCTAGAAGAGGACTCTGAGCACACAAATACACCCTCTATTAGATGGTGAGCTTGAAGGTAGGGAACTTTTTGAATTTCAAAATGCAAGTATTCCTAACTTGTGTTTCACAATAATTTTTTTTTGTTAAGTGCATGTTTAAATGTTTTAAGTGCCATTTTTGAGGATTGTTTCCTTCTATTATTTCTTTTGTATTTTTACTTATTTATTTATTTTTTGGTCTTTTTGAGACAGGGTCTTCCAGCTGTCCTGGAACTCACTATGTAGACCAGGCTGGCCTTGAACTCACAGAGATCCACCTGCATCTGCCTCCCAAGTGCTGGGATTAAAGGCATGCGCCACCACGCCCAGCTTGTTTTGCATTTTTAAACGCTTATTTGTTTTTATTTTATGCGTATGTATGCTGGCACACGCATGTCATACAATGCTTTCAGAAGCCAGAAGAAGGCGTCAAGTTCTCTGGAACTGAAATCACAGACATTTCTTAAATTGTTAGCCAACATGTTGGTTCTGGAAACTGAACCTGGGTACTCTGTAAGAGCAGTCAGTGCTCTTAACCTTTGAGCCATCTCTCCAGCCCCAATTCTTTTATAGTGTGTGTGTGTTTGTGTGTGTGTGCAGTGGCCTGTGTGGAGTTCAGAGGGCACTTTTGTAGAGTAGATTCTTTCTTTCCACCTTTATGAGATACTGGGGATCCAACTCAGTTTGCCAGACTTGCACAGCAAGCTCCTTTACCAACCCCAAGATCGTTTTCTGATCACAGGATGTAGAACCTGTGTTCTTGGATTCCTTTTTGACCTTCAAACTGAAGCAGAGGTAGAGGCCCTTCTTGCTTCCCTATAATCTAGGCTGAAACAATGACAAAAGAGAAAATCACACACTTGGTTTCTAGAGCTTAATCAGGTTTAATCTTATGCTGATAAGATCAGGGCCCCATCTAGGACAGTCTATCAACTACAATTATGCCCCAGTGTTTTGAGATTATGCTGTTTCCTTGGTGAAACGCTGACATTTGCTTGAGTGTCGAAGTGATTAACAGAAGATGGATGCACACGCCACTCGCAGTGACAACATTTGGAAGCTGCAGTGCCCACAGATGAAGTCAGTGAGGGAGTGCCTCTCAAATCCTTTGGCTTTGTTACGGTAAACTCTCTCACAGCAAAGACATGTTTGCCCTTGGAACATCTCATCCTTTTGTTTGCTGGTTTTTAGTAAAGAATAAAGATGTCATTTTTTTTCCCTTAGTATAAGTACAACCTAAGGCGTTTCGTGGCCTTTCCCTCTGTTAATTGTTAAGTCCCACTAGCTTCCATTTCAACTAGTTTCCATTTGAACAGTTTCCATTTCTTTTTCATTTCTTCTGAAGGCGCTGGAGATTAAACCTAGGGTCTCCTATATGCGAGACCCCTACTCTATCCCTGAGTCACAGCTCTAGCTCTCTAGATTTTGTTTCAATATTCACTTAATGTCTTTTTGTAGCGTGGTCAGAGGAGGAGTGCAAATGGTATTATGAGACTAAGAGAGGTCATGGGGACTTGGAGAAGGCTGTGCTTGCTGCATAGTCCATCTGGATGCTCCTAACAGGAGGTACAAAGGACAACCAAGAACTCCAGAAGTTAGGGGTTGCCTGTGTTAATCTTAAGAGCTGTGCTTTCATACTGACTGCACATTACAACTACCCACAGGCCCTAAAAACCCGAGAAGCCAAATCACTCTTCAAAGCAGTTCAGTCAGAATCTCAGGTGGGTGAGACCTATGTAGGGGCAAGAATATTAGTAACTTTAATGTTTTCCAAGTGTTAGACTGTGAAGCTAAGTTTGAGAATCACTGCTGTAACTACAGTTTCTTTTTCTCATTTTTGGGACATACAGTCTTTCTATGAAGCCATGGCTAGCCTGGAACTTACTATGTAGACTGGGCTGGCCTCCAACCTGCTTCAAGTCTCCTGTCTCTGCCTCCCAAGTCCTGGGATTACAAATGAGTACCTGGAACTGGAGTTATGGATGGTTGCTAAGGTGTCATGTGGGTGCTGGAATCGAATCTGGGTCCTCTGTAAGAACAGCCAGTACTCTTAACTGCTGAGCCATTTCTCTAGCCCCATAAACTTAGTTTCTATGGGACTGTTTCAAATATAAAGTTTTGGAATATCTTAGATCTAGGTAAGAACTAGTGAGTATCAAGTAAGATAGGCATGGAAGAATCATAAAGTTCAGACTATTATCTAATGAAAAAGGTCAGATTTAAGGTTATGAGGGGCTAATCTATAGAATCCAATGAAACAGAAATGAGAACTGTCTTTCCAACAGGGTGAGGAGATAGGGTCAGAAGCAGGTGGAGGTCTCCCTTCTGCCTGCCCTCTTTCTCCTGGTTCTTCTGTGGCTGAAAGGAATCGCCACTCTAAGATTAGATATAGGTTTTGCATGACACCAGCCGCAGAGTTTCTGAGCCCTGCACCTGGGGGCAATTGCTTTAGTTAGAGCTTATTTATTATTATTATTATTATTATTATTATTATTATTATTTTCTGTCAGCACAGTCAGTAACTAAGCTTTGATCCACAAATGTCCCTCCCGAATGCCAAGAGCAACTACCAAACTCTTATATTGAAGATATAACAAGATTCACAGAAAATAATGGAGCTGAAAAGACTTTTAGGCTCATCCATTTACCTCATTATTTTCCTCAAAATATGAAGCAACTGAGGATCAGAGAAAAGAAGCCATGGGTTCAAGATCACTTGCTAGGCTTGGGGCAGGGCTGTGAATGGATCTAGACCACAGGGCTCATTTTCTCCCCATAGCATCAACTGTGTCGTCCTTCATGGGGCAGGCTGCGTGGGTTCAAGTGGCTCATGGGGAGCAGCAGAGAGGGTTTGGCTTGGGATGCGGAAGAGGTCAGGAAAGGCTTAGTTAGTGCTTGTGATGTCCCTTTTCTGAGGCTGACGAGTCTTCGCACTGCCATAAAGTTCTCTAGGAAAATAGCTGAAGAATAGACAGCAGACTGGGGTTGAATTTGACAGATCATATGACCTCTTCCAGTTTTATCTGTGAAAGGGAACCATCCATTCCACAGTTATAGTGAGAGCACTTGAGCCCACACAACTGGACTCTCAATCTTTGCAGCCAGGAGGTAAATTTCCGCAAAGCCCATCTCTTCTACTTCCCTATTCTGATGTGTAATAAACTAACTGCCTTGAAAGTGTAGTACATTTCCCCTTTGATTGTCCCCCTCTAGTTTATTTCTTCACACAGAGTTTCACTTTGTAGCCCCAGCTGGACTGGAACTTGCTATGTAGACCAGACTGACCTTGGATTCACAGCGATCCACCTACATCTGCTGGGACTAACAGCATGTGTCACAACACCCGACTTGTCCTCCAGTTTCTAAACAAAGGCTGGTGTATAATGTCAGCCTAAAACAGCAACGGAGTGAGGCTCTTAAGAAACATTCACATGAAAATGAATGACAAGGAATTATAATCCGGGACACAGATGGCATGGTGGATCGTGGGCACATCCAGGGAGCTTGAGGCAAGAGGGAGATTTTATAGGCAAAACATGAAGATTGTTTTGAAAAGAAAGTTCATTGGTTGCAGGGGCTCATGGTAGATGTTGCCTGTTGTTAGGAGACAAACTTTGCAGCAGTAGGGATTGTAAGCTTGTGGTTCAGTGGTGATTTGAAGGTTGCAACTGTTGTTGGACAGGATGTTTCCAGAGAAGTGATTTTAACTGCAAGGTTTCACTTTTGGCAACATCTGCTGTTATACAATATGTCATAATTGTATAATGGGGAACTGACAGACTAAGTGAACACTATATCAAGGAATGGTTTCTTCAAATTCTTTCATGCTGGTTGTTGGGGAAGCTGAAGAATTATGTCATGAGGGAAGAAGGATGATCTTATATATATATATGTAATTTATTATTGTTATTATTTTTAAAATTATTTATTCAATAACCACATACTTAGAAGAAGCATTTCATTACATCAGCATTGACATATTCAATAACAATTTGCTGAGCTAGGATGCATTTCTTACAAAATTGGCTATACATTTTCAGGTTTACAGTTCAATAATATGTAACTATATTAATTCAACTGTGAACCTAGAAACTTGCACCCACTTGTGAAAGAGATGTACATTGCTCTGGAGTGTGTTACTGAGTATGTTAAAACTGTAGTAAAAAGCTTCTAATCATGTAGTTGCTAAAAATTAAAAAAAAATAATGATTAAAAAAATAATTCTTCGAAGCAAATTAGTAGATGTGAAAAACATTACCATTGAAATCTACCTGATGACTTTATATCCATGCTCAGATGCCAAGGAACTCAGAAAGTAACTGACTGTGACTAGTAATAATCAGATATATAGAGATTAGGAACGCATGTGCAAACATCTTAATGTCAATTGCATTAAAAATAATTTATTATTTTTATTTTATGTGTATGAATGTATTGCCTGCCTGTATGTGAGTGCATCGTGTCATGCAATGCCACAGAGGTCAGAAGAGGGCTTCAGATTCCCCTGGAACTGGAGTTAAGGACGGTTTGTACCAGCCATGTGGGTCCTGGGAATCGAACCCCGGTCCTCTGCAAGAACAGTCAGTGCTCCTAACTGCTGAGCCATCTCTCCAGCCCCAGAAGGATGATCTTAAGAAAGTCTTTTCCTACACTGGTCTACCAATACTCTGGTTTCAAGAATTACCATCGACAGTCCCTTGTATTAAGATTTCATTCTGAGGGAGCTGGAGGAATGGCTCAGCAGTTTAGAGTGCTTGCTGCTTTTGCAGTGTACCCAAGTTCAGTTCTCAGCACCTCACATAGCTCTCAACCTTCCATGACTCCAGTTTCAGGGAGTCCGACTCCCCCTCTCTTGGCCTGTGTGAGCACCAGGCAGGCACATGGTATGTTTACATCTAGGCAAAACATTCATACACATGGAAAAGATTTCATTCTGAAGGAAGTGCTAACAAGTTCTAAACAATGTATATTTAAACAGTTTTTTTTTAGCTTGAGAAAGTAACATTTTTATTAAAAAAATTAAATAACTGGGCCTGGTGGTGTACCCTTTAATTCCAGCACGTGAGGCAAAGACAGGCGAATCTCTGTGACACTGAGGCCAGCCTGGTTTACACAGTGAATTCCAGGCCATCTGGGGCTACAAGGAGACCCTGTTTCAAAAAGACCAAAAACAAAACAAAGCAAACAAACAAAAAAACAGTCTTTATGAGATTGTGTAATAAAAACAGTCTTTTTCTGAGATTGTGTAATATTTTTCCTTTTGTGGGTCATGATTTAATTTCCTTAGGACCTTTGCCATTCTAAGATGTTAAACTTTTTTCTAGATGATTTTAGCTCTTATTGTTATTTATTAGCAAATGCTAATTATACATAATAAAGTGTTTTATTACAAAGTTCTCATAATGTGTGTAATGTATTTGATCGTATTCACCATCGGTTATTCTCTTGCCCCATCTCTCTGTCCTCTTCCCACTCCCTCCACCCCTAGCCCTCACAGCTTCCACAATGTTCCCTGAGTCGTGAGGAAATGACACAGATGTCTCATTTAGGCCCATGCATTCAATAGTCACTTATTTTCAGAACTTTAACTTGTTATGTCTCTGCATTAACTGCCGCCCACTACAAAAAGGAGCTTCTTTGACCCAGACTGACAGCAGCACTAATCTATGGACAAACACACAAACGAAAAATATTTAGAAGGTGATTTGATGGGAATAATATACCCATTTAGCAAAATTAAAGTCACCCTCTAAGGCCTATGACATACCCAGTCATGGGTGTTGAGCAGGTTAAGAGTATCAGGTGTGACTCCCCCTCCTGTGAATCAAGCCTCAAGTCTAATGAGAAAGCAGTTGGTTACCCCCATAACAGTCATGCCACTATTGTGCCAGTGGGCCTGTCTTGCCCAGTAGGTCTGCAGCATTGCATGCTGGGTCCACAGCTAAGTAAGACTGTTGAGGGTTTTTTTCCCCCAGTAGCACTTTTTAGCACTATGAATGCTATCCAGCTGGGAGGAAGCTTCCAGCTCATTTCCAACTTGATTTCTCTATGTCCTATAACTAAAGCATGCAGTGTATTCACAACTTGATTTCCAACTTGATTTCTCTATGTCCTATAACTAAAGCATGCAGTGTATTCAGCAGTAGGGTCAGACCATCTAGTTCTGATGGCCAACCAAGAGCAGTAACAGCAATCTGTATTGCCATTGTGGTGTGAGGTGTTGAAGTCTTAGGAACCTCCCTGATCAGCCAGTGTAGTCCAACTCTTTCACAGTAATTTTAATTTAGTAACCCATGGCCTTATCTACTTATGCAGGGTATTTCTATTGAAATAATACATATTGGTTTCTTTTAGACAGAGTCTCCCTCTAGCCCCAGCTGACCTGGAACTCCCTATGCAGACCAGACTGGCTTCAATCTCACAGAGATCTGCCTGCTTCTACCTTCCAAGTGCAGTGATTAAAGACATGTGCCATCATGCCTAGCTGATTC
>NW_008333818.1:1054612-1088180 GCF_000622305.1 Nannospalax galili
CTGCTCTCCCAACTGTCCTCAAACTCCAGCATCCACGTCCGTATCTGAGCAGTCTAGGCTTTGTTCAAATTCCTCTCCTAATGCCATAGTCTGGGTACTACCTCCTGGTAGGAAGTCAGCAATGATAACAACAATCCTCTCATTTTTCCCCTCTCACAGCATCACAGATCTGTGCTGCTTGTTGATGGTCGCTGAGTAATTCTGGAGCCTGTTGTTTCATACTTGCGACTAGAAGTCCCATATACATAGTATTTTTATTTATTATTCTATAATCAAACACAGCTCTTTCACTTTAGCATCCAGCTATTTTACCGATTTCTTCTGGATTTTAGATATACAGTGGCTGGGTTACATATAAGGAGAGTCTGTGAATTGGTGTGGGTTTACTCTGCAGAGTGTGGGGAAGGTGATGTTGGGAAGCGTTTTTTCCTTTGTGGGTAGTCTTGTCAGAGTTGTGTGGATTTGGACTGGGGATAAATTGTTTCAGGTGATAGTGTTCACTTTAGAGTGGACAGGGAGGGTATTGAGGGCAAAGTTTACTCTCCAAAATGTATAAACAAATGACAGTTACTCAGTGAAAACACAGCAGCACTAGATGTCCTAATATTTTCCAGAAATTCTATTGTTTTGTTTTGTTTTGTTTTCTTGAGACAGGGTCTCCCTGTAGCCCCAGCTGGCCTGGAACCTGCTATGTAGACCAGGCTGGCCTTGATCTCACAGAGATCTGCCTGCCTCTGCCTCCTGCGTACTGGGATTAAAGGCATGTACTACCATGCCTGGCAGATATTCTATCTTTAAAAAAAGATTTATTCATTTATTTTTATTTATGTATATATGTATATGCCTGCATGACTATATGTGCCCCACATGGGTACAGGAGCCCATGGAGGCCAGAAAAGGACATTGGCTCTCTTGGAACTGGAGTTATGGATGGTTGTGAGCCATCATGTGGGTCCTCTGTAAGAGCAGTAAGTGTTTTTTTTTTTTTTAGGGTTATAAATTTAATTAAAGCTCAACTTTTGAATTTACATCTTTTTAATATTCTATGTGACAAAATAGGAAGTGTACATAAAGCATTCCTGATATATGATGGTTTTACACAGGAGCAAGTGTTTTTAACTGCTGAGACACCTCTCCAGTTACCAGAAAGTCTATCTTGTTTATCCAAGAAAAACGTCTTTTTTTCCCTCAGAGGCTTTCCAGGTTCTCCTGGAATCATGTCTCTAGTGGTGGATATGGATAAAGGAACTGATCTGTTGAAAGAGTGTTTCAACTAGTCCCATTTTATCAGACCAACTGATTTTGCCTAGCTTGGTTATAATTGACAGATCATAGCCTACAACATTTGTAGAGTTTTAATAATTAGAGCAATCATTTATTTATTTGGCTTCAATCTCCTTGCATAGTCTGAGTTTGGTGACTTCCTCCTTAAAAGTGTACTTAAAAATTCCATATGTTCTAGACATTTGTTAGACTTTTCAAATCAATGTGAGTCTCCTATCCTTTGATTCAGTATTTTTATTCTTCCATCTTTCATGTAAAGATGTTCCAAAGTTAATGTATTGGACAGTGTATAGGTCACACATGTCTGTATGGCTTTCTATATTCATAGGTACCTACAGGAGGCCGGAGTCAGAGTGTAGGCCCTGGAGTTAGAAACACTCGGTTCCATCTCTCCTTGTCTGTAGATACCATGGCCTTTCTTGGATTACCTAAGTGCATTGTGTTATCCCAATTTCCATGGTTTTCAGTGCCCAGTTAGCTCATGAGAGTTGTTTTTTTTTTTTAAAAAAATATTTTATTATTTTATTATTTTTATGTGTATGAGTGTATTGCCTACATGCATGTAAGTGCACCCATTTCATGGGCTTCAGAAGACAGCTCAGGTGAATGGACAACTGTTCTCCCTAACTGGCGATGTCTTTGGATTTTTGTTGATTATTTGGATTTTGGGTAATGGTCATCATAGTAGACAGTAATGCATTGGTGGTTTACACTATATTTTAAGTGTTTTGTAAGTTTTTAATCTTTCTGGGCAATATTATATAGCTGTGTTACAGTTAAGAATAAAATCATTTAGGGGATTATATGGCTTGTAAATTGAAAGCTAGAACATTGGGGATGGAGAGATGTTCAGTGGTTAAGAGCACTGGCTGCTCTTACAGAGATCTAGATTCAATTTCTAGCACCCATATGGAGACTACCAACCACCTGCAACTCTGGTTCCAGGAGGTCTGACTCCCTCTCTGGCCTTTGTGGGCATTGCATGACATGAGTGCACATACATGTATGCAGGCAAAACATAAAATATACATAAAATACAGATAAACAAAAAAATTTTAAAAAACTAGAACACTGAGTGTTTAAAAAAAGCCTCTTGCTGAATATTATTAATGTGCCCAGTGTTAATATTGTCTTTGGCAAACAACTTAAAATAATTTATTTAAATTGTTTTTCATTGCTTTAGAAACTATTTTTATATGCTAAATACTGTGACATAATTTTCTTATTTCTAATTAAAAAAATTTTTAGGTCACCATTTTTCTGTTTACATGTTCACTATTTTTCCACGGCTTACTAAGTGTTATTTGGGGCTGGAAAGGTGGCTCAGTAGTTAAGAGCACTTGTTACTTTTGCAGAAGATGGGAGGTAGGGTCTCTGTATCTAAGTCAGGCAGCTCACAACCATGAGTAACTCCAGCTCCAGGGGATCCAACGTCCTCTTCAGGCCTCTGAACGCATGGTGTGTATTGCATGGTGTGTATGCGTGCGTGCACACACACACACACACACACACATGCACATGAAAAAATTTAAAAACCTTTAAAAAAAGGAGCTTTCAAAAAATAAGTATTATTTATTTACGAATTTGTGCATGTTATGTTTTAAGACAGGATCATTCTATGTAGCCCTGGCTGCCTTTCAACTTTCAATTCACTTACCTCATTTTCCTGACTGCTGGGATTAAGAGGCATTTGCCCCCACACCATGAATAGTAACTGGTCTTTAAAAAATAAGTGAAATTGACTTTCTGATACATATGATTCTATGAATTTTGTGCAAAGCATTTAAAATTATATTTTGATAGCATTGTACTGTAATTTTGGTTAAACTTATGAAATGTCAAGTTTTTATGATGTCTATGTACATTTTATAGATGAGGCTGTTAATTTTATATGACACAGAGCATGTGAGTGTGCATATTTATATTTAGAATTAATTTTAGAAAAAAATTGTATTTTATGATTAATTTGATGTTGAGGGCTTAGAGAAACAAATTCTAATGACAATATTTTTACTTCACACTCAGAAATAGTATTATTGTAATGAAGATACGCACGACCATATGGTATTCAGGGGTTCAGTGCAGGGGAACACATAGCAATTAAAAAACAAAGGACTGTAGATAGGCTGAGTAGACCTCAGTGGATGGACTTGCACTGGGGAATGTCTGGGGACACTGTCTTGAAACAGTAGGCCTTAACAGGATGACAGAGTATATGGGCTCCAATGGGGGGCTATAGGAGGGTGCCTGTGGGGATAGGGGCATAAAGATGATTAAGATTGTTTGAGATGTTCTGTATGATATACACAAAAATTCAATAAAAACAAATTTTAAAAAACTATACAGTTTGTTTTGAAGATGGTTTTAAATAATTTGAAAAGTTATATTCACGAATTTGAAGTTAACAGGCAAATCTCTAGAATGATTACATCTTGCCTTCCTATATAGTTTTATTATTATTACTATTATTATTATTTATTATTATTATTTGGTCTTTTTTTTGAAACAGGGTCTCCATGTAGCCCCAGCTGTCCCAGAACTCACTATGTAGACCAGGCTGGCCTTGAACTCACAGAGATCCTCCTGCCTCTGCTTCCCAACTGTTGGGACTATAGGTGTGTGCCACCACACCCAGCTGTTTCAACCATTAAACCAAAAAGATGCACTATTTATAGTTGCATAAAGCCTAATGTAACATGAACTGAGTGAAGAATTTCTGTACCCCAACCTGATTGGATGCTGTGATGGCAGCTTCTAGTCTTGTTACGTTATGTACCTTTTGACATTATATTTATGGATCTCTTTGGCTGTGCCCTGAGACTTTATTATATTTTTCAAAGGGCAGTGATTAAGTCTTACTTTACTGTAGAAATCCAATCAAAATGTTTAAGAAAAATGGGTTGGAGAGGTGACTTAGTGGTTAAGAGTGTGTACTGCTTTTGCAGAGGACCTGAGTGCAGGTTCTGTGCCAGTGGCTCACAACTATCTATAACTCCAGCTCCAGGAGATCCAATGCCCTCTTCTGGTTTCCTCAGGTAATATACTAACATACACAACCCTCCCTTACACATATACACATAATTAAAAAGCTAAAACTAGGGCCTAAAATTAAATTAGATTAAGTAGTTAAGAGCACTGGATGCTCTTGCAGAGGACCTGGGTTTGATTCCCAGCACCCATATGGCAGCTAACAATCATCTGTAACTCCAGTTCCAGGAGCCAAAGCTTTGAATATATCTCTGAATATTCAGAAGAAAATAAACTTTTTGTACAGATCTTGTTAGAGGTCCAGAATGTGTAAGTCTCTACCCTGCTATTTTTTTTTCCCTGCAAGCTGGAAAGGGAAAGAAGCAAAAGTGAAGCCTACGGGACATGCACAGGGCCCAAGCTTATACCAGGACTGTGGAGGTCATGACCATGGCCTTGGCTCAGGGTGTGTGTGAGCTCCACACCCTGCTGTGATGGGCTGGATCAAGTAGGAATCATATGACATTGAATTCTCTGACTTAAGGCCCATTTGATCCCATGGGCCTTATTTCTTCTTCCTTTCTTTTGCACTGTGAAAAAGAGTTCTACATACTTGTAACTTTTCACAATGAAATAGATTGTTGGCATCAGTTGTATGCTGTGTTCTGACTTCTGAAGAAATTTTCTTTTCTAACTGATATAGTGGCTATGACATTTTTACTCTCTTTCATTTAAGAAAATGCATATATTTCATTGAATTTCTTTTGTAGAATGGATTCATTTTAAAAGTGTTGTAAGTCACTTTGTTTGGAATAAGTCAGGGACCAAAAATAGTCCAGAGATAAAATCTAGATTCTCCTTTAACTCAAAGGAGTATAGTGCAGATCATGATCCTTATAATTGTATGCTCACACATGCTCATGTATACACACATACACACACTTTCATGTGCCCTCACACATACACATTGTGGTGGGGGAAGCTACATGCCAAAATGCCCACTCTGCAGATAAACGCCCACTTTACAGAAATCACTCTGTGTTAGTTACTTTTCTGTTACTGTGACATAACACCAAAACCAAGGCAAGGTATAGAGGGAACTGTCTACTGGGCTTATGGTTCCAGAGAGATCCATTGTGGTGGGGGACTCTATCATGGTGGGGGAGGCATGGCAGGAGGCAACCAGGGCAGAAAGCTGAGAACTCACATCTTCAGGCAGGCACAGGAAGCAGAGAGTGACAGACTGGAAGTGGGCGAGCTGTGTACCCTCAAAGACCGCCCCAAATGATGTGCTTCCTCCAGCTTGGCCACACCTCCTAAAGATTCCATGACTCTCCCCAGCCAGTGCCACAAACTGACCAAGTACCTGAGCCATATGGGAGACAGTCCTTATTCAAACCATCACAGCTTTCTAATTTATTGATTCAGAGTTCTTCATCAGAACTCTACTCAGGGCAGCCTTCACATCCTTGTTCCTCAGACTGTAGATGAGAGGGTTCAGCAAAGGGGTGACTACTGCATAGAACACCACTACCACCTTGTCCTGCTCAGCAGAGGCTGTGGAGGTGGGCTCCATATGTGTGAAAAGAGCCATTCCATAAGACATGGAGACCACAGTGAGGTGTGAGGCACAGGTCCCAAAGGCTTTGCGGCGTCCCTGGGTGGAGCGGATCTGCAGAACGGCAGCCACAATGTAGGCATAGGACAGAGAAACCAGGCAGCAGGGCACCAGCAGCACCACCACACTAGAGATCAGTATCATCACCTGGTTGAGGGTGATGTCCACACAGGCCAGCCTGACCAGTGCCAACGTCTCACAGGCCACATGGTTTAACACATTGTTCTCACAGGTGGGCAGGCGCATGGTGACTGCTGTCTCTGTGGCAGAATTAGTCACACCCACAAACCAAGAGAAACCTGCCAGCATCATGCAGAACCTGGGGCTCATCACTACTGTGTAATGTAAGGGGTCACAGACAGCCACATAGCGGTCATAGGCCATGGCAGCCAGTAGCAGAAACTCGGTACCTCCCAGGGCCAGAGTAAAGAAGTGCTGGGTTCCACATAGGGTGAAGGAGATGGTCTTCCTCTCCATGAGGAAGTGCACCAGCATCTGGGGAACCCCGCTGGAGGTGTAGCAGATATCCACTATGGACAGATGGCAGAGGAAGAAGTACATGGGCAGGTGGAGACGTGGGTCCACTGCGATCAGGAGGACAATGAGCCCATTACCCAGCAGGGTCAGCAGGTAGGTGGCTCCAAACAGGACGAAGAGTCCGACCTGGATGTGCTTGTCACTGGAGAGACCCATGAGGATGAACTCAGTCACCCAGGTCACATTTTCCCTCCTCATGGAGTAGGTGGGTCAGTTGGTCAGGAGTGTGTGTGTGTGGAGGGAGGGAATAGAGTCAAGGAGGGACAGTAAAGATATCACCATAGATCTTGAATGAACTCTTAGGCTAGGCTAGGAGCTGGATCTGTGACGCTCATCCTAGTTCTTTATCCTAGGTGTTCAGGGAAGAACACAGAGAAGACACTGAAGGAGGGGAGACATGGCTTCTGACACTGATACATGAGGCTCTGAACAGCCCATTTCCTCTTTGGTCATCCATTTAAAATGTCTAGCACCCAGCAAATTGAAATGATGTAGGTGTTAGTATATCAGTATAGAAGGAGAAAGACTAAAAGGAGTGATGCAAAAGAGGAAAGAATCCTACAAGATAAAAAAGACAAAAGAGAAAGAGAAGCTCAGGAAGGAAGGCGTGAAAGTGGAAAAGGGTGGAATCAAAGCAGAAAACAGGAAAGAAAGACAGGGTTCTTCAGCGTCGGGCAGCGTGGATCGTCTTATGGGTAGAAATCAGCCGGGAGGGTTGCTGCTGCATTCTCTGCTGCCATTTTGTAAACCTCGATTCCATTGCTCTTCTTGCTTCTTATAAGGCCCAGTCTAAGTCATGCTGCAGAAAGGAGCCTTCTCACATCCTCCTCTCTTCACCCATCGGTCCTCAGGAGGTTCATCTCTTTGAGAAGGGAATCTGTGCTCTAGGAATGATGCCGAGCATTCTGTACCTGTCTGTGAACAAAAAAAGACAGAAATATGAGTCCTGGTCTCTTGGTTCTTATAATTTAACTAGGGACACAAAGCTTAATTTAATAAGTATAGGAATTAATTAAATTGTGCTAAAAGCTTTGAAGAGGAACAAGGTCAGTGCTTGGCTAATTAAATTTCAGTCTTTGTAATTAAATTACCACTGGGGATATTCTTTACATTTCTATAACATGAAACATGTATAGTAAGTTTCAAGCATTTATTAGACGTTTAAATAAGCGATGGAAGAGTAGTCACTGAGATCTGTTGGTTAACAATGATACTCAAGTTGGTACTGAGCATGGAATGATGGAAAAGCTCTTAATCGTTTCACTGTTAGGAATTCTCCTGTTTCAACTAAGTTTGCATTAGGTCATCTCCCTTTCATCATGGTGACTGACTGGTCCTTGAGAAAATCAAATTAAGTACCATCAGATTTCTTGCTGGCAATATAATCTCTAGGTCTGTTTCTTCCACTCAAAATATTTAATGGCCTTCAAATTATATTGTATAAAAATTGAAAAAATCAATAAAATTAAAATCAATATGTAAATAAATAGGAAAAGGAAAAAAGTAATGGGTAAATAATTCATTTATTGAAAATACATTAAATGTAGAAAGAAGGGTCCATGCTTTCTAGCAGCCTTTAGGATATATTACCTTTCAATGCTAAGACTGTGTTTAGAAAATCAGTGATTCCACAGAATCAAATGGGAAATGAAAAAGTTGAACCTTGGTAGTCTGTGGGAAGTCAACAAGTCTGTTTGTGCAATTACTGTAGCCAAGGGCAAATGTACTATGTCAGCATTAAGACAACATGCAGAATCACAGCATCAAACATGAGACCTAATCAGGACAATTTGGTCCTGATTGCCCTGGCAAAAAAAGCTGCTTCTAGCCTCACCTGACTGACTGAATCAGAGAGTAGGGTTCTGGATAGAGCAGGCAGGGATTCTGAGCACTGCTCAGGGAGTTGTGACAGTCCCCAGAGTCTGTCCTCTGGGTCAGTGGAGGAAGTGGCTCAGTTTGGTTCGGTTACCATTCATCCTAGACCACTTGCTGCCAGATCCTTGACCTTCATAATGGTAAGAAGGATCCAGACTTCCTCTAGACTACAGCCCAAACTGCTGGAAACTAAAAGAACCACAGAGCCCACCTCCTCCCTTGCATTTTACACACTGTGAACCCAAGAAGCTGGATGTGGTGACCTGCTCAGATCGTAAAACCACTTGGGGACCAAACTCATGATCTTAGCTGTTACCTGCCCATCAGAAAGAGGCAGAAGTGGCTGTAGAGAGATGTGCTTGGGGGGAGCTGCCCAAGAGTCACAGATGGCAGACTCAGGACACCCTGCATTGTCAGGCAGGCAGAGTATTCAAATGTGCGGTGAGGAGATCTGAGTTCTTGCTTGCCTGTTTGAGGAACCTACTTGATACAATTTACTTGACCTCCCTAATTCCACTTTCTTTGCCTGAAACATATAAATAACAATAGCACTGCTTTCTTCATAGCATTTTGAGTAAGGTCAGACGAACTAATGAAACAGAATGTACTTTGGAAAAGTACTTGGCATTACGTTGGTGGTGGTGATTCCTTTAATGAGAAAGCCAACAGCGCCAAGGTCAATTCTGTCAAGTGACAGTGGGAACAGATGCTATAAAGGTTAGAAAGTTGACAAAATGTGGCCACAAGACACTTTGCAATAAACTGTAATAACTAAAGCCAATCACAAACGCCCTGCTGAAATACATTTCGGGAATTAAGGTGGACTCCCTCTATGCCCAGGGCATAGTTCTATTACATGTAGAATAAACTCATGATCTATTTAGTAAAATTTTGATGTTGGTTTTAGATGATGATGAACTATTTTTATAAATAGATTGTCTTGTTATAAACTCTTTCAGATACAGAATTTTATTCTGCTTTTCTGAACTTGATAAATATGTAGTGAGCACTGGCAAGGGTGGAGATTGCAGGAGTCTATAGATCATAGGGTGAGCTATCCATTTCCAGAAATTCCTACTTGTGGGGATCATGGAGAGGTTGAGTCACTAAACCCTGATCATGGGATGCTCCAGCATCAATCTAGTAGCTGAAGACAGGTCCTGGCTCTGTCTACAAGCAGTAGATAAATAGGTTATAAAGTGGAAGTAAAAGAAGAATCAATGTTTTGCTTCTTAAAATTAGAGCTATAATGGCAATCTGGTAAAACAATAAGACCTAGCTTTCTTCCTGTATTGATTTTCAACTTTGTATCATTGGGTAAGTTGCAATGTTTCTACAGCATGGAACTTTTTCATCTGGACAATTAGCTTATTAGATTTGGTGAACATCAAGATTTTTTCTAGTTACAGAGGTTTAGGATAGATTAAAACATGAACATTGTAATTTAAAGCAGTGTATCAGGAAAAAATAAATTCTATGGTCTTTTATCACTCTATGAAAAACTAATAAAATTATTGGCAAGAAGTAAGGGTTGGGACTGGTGAGGTGGCTCAGTGGGTAAAAGAGCCTGCCACCAAGCCTGACAACCTAAGTTCAATCCTGGGACCCACATAATGGAGGGAGAGAGCTGAGTCCTGCAAGTTGTCCTCTGACATCTACTTGAATGCTATGGTCTATGTATGACCATATACATACACATACAAATACATAATAAATGTAAAAAATTTAAGAAAAGACTACCCAAGTTTCCTGTCAAAGGATTGATTCAGGTCTCACATATGTAACTGTTTGGGGGAGAGGTCATAAAGAGAACCCAGCACAGAACTGTGGAAATGGGCAGCAGGCCCCAATCTTAGCTGAAGAATTATTGGCAGCCGATTACAGCTGGATGAGAAAGAGCTGATCTTCTTAAAGGGAAGGACTCTAGATAGGTTGACTAGATCTCAGTGGGTGAACTTGCACTGAGGGACATCTGGGGACACTAACTTGACACAATAAGTCTTAACACAAATGACAGAATGCATGAATTCCAGTGGAGGGGCTTATGGAAGAGTGTCAGTGGGGAAGGGGGTATAAAGATGATCAAGATGTTTTATATGAAATGCATAAAAATGTACAAAAAAAGGACTTGTCTTGAAAACAAATAGTCAAAGAAATAGAGGGCGTTGGGGGCAGGAAGAGGGAGACAGAAAACCCTTAGAACTGGGAAAACCAATTGGGTCAAGAATAAAACACCTGTAGTCTTTTGATGCAGGAACCTCTTTCCAAAGTCCATCTGTCATAATTTCTGCAATGCAGTGATCACTAACGAGTTCTTCACCAGATCAGATTTAAACCTGCCTTAGTTCCTTGTGAGTTATGCTTCTTGACACTTGATAGTTGCAAATGTTCACCATATTTCCTTTTTAGAGAAAATGGGCTCTGTATCATCCTTTGGATCTTCTACAAACCTCATCTCTCTTCCATTCCTTCTTACCCCAACTGTACAGATGCTTTAAGGCCAAGAAAATAGCCCATGATCTCCAATGTTTTGTTCCAGGAGTGTTTGTTTGCATGTTCAGAGCATTTCAGTTTTAAGGTGTTTTGACTGGGTTGAGGGGTGGGCGTGTTGACTGGGAAGGAGGCTTCCATGGAATAGCTGGAGTTTGATGAGTTACATCATCTGAGCCACAATTTTAAAAACTTCCAACTTCAGCCAGTATGAAAAACATACTAGAGGCTACAAGTGCAGTTCTGGCTGCTCCCAAAGGTTTGGGCTCCAACCTCTCACCCTCTCTGAACTTTCCTTGTGGGGAACTCACTGAGTCTGGGTGCTTACCTGATGCCAAGAGCTCATTTTGGATGGACAGGTGGCTCACCTCTTAGGAAGTCCTTGAAGCCCTTGTCTCTCCTCTTCTTAGTCCTGGAGGTTTTACTTTGTCAGCCTGAGCGGAGAACTTTCAGAGCTTAGGAATCCCCAGAGAGCAATTATTTACTCTTGCTATATTCTTTTTCTTACTCTCCCCCAACCACATTTCTGTCGCCCAGCTTCTCTTAAGTTCCCCGTGGAATCAACATTCTGAAAGCATTTTACCTGAACTTTTAATTGTCTTTCTAGTTTCTAGCCTAATGAGAACTTCTCTGACTCATTGTAGACTTGGAGACTTTGGGTAGGAGTTTGGATACAGGAACGTTTATTTCTCTGGCCTGATGAGAGGGATTGATAGTAATTGGGCAGGAGAGGATCAGCTAAATCTGAGAGCCTAGTCTGTCTTCTAGAGGAAGATTATAAAAATACCTTCTCTCCTCCTTCTCACAACTCATGTTGGTGAGCAGGGAGTTGGAAGTATGGGCAGCACAGTAGAATGATCATGACTTCGGCCTGGAGCCACTGAGACCTCTCAAGTTCACAACCACTGAGGTATCCTGAGCCTCCTTGGTGGTCTATATCACTTGCTCATTGTGTTGTGTCTTCTTTGCCTATTTTCTTCTCACTAGAGGAAGATATTTCTTCCTTTTACTCATTTTGGTCTACCAGTTTTGGGTTATCTCCCAAAGCTTTTCATCTCCTGACTGGAATTGTTAGAAGTGGATACAGCAATCGATCAGGAGTTTTTTCCTTCCAATATATTTTATCAACTCATTTGTACGGACATAGAACTTGGATGTTTTTGGTGAGATGAAAGTAATAAAACATATAATTGGGTAATACATTAAAAGCTTTCAATAATAATTGGTCAACTCTAGATGACAAAGGTCTCATGCATGATTATCACTTTAATGACATTGGACAGGAGTCATGTTTTCACGCCATACTCTTCTCCTCTGGGCAATCTCAGGTTCATTTCTGTTCTTTCCATCACTCAGCTGAACATGGGACCCCAGAGGACCTGAAGGGCTTCTAGCTTCAAGGTCCATGGAAGAGGTAAACTGATAGAACTTCTAACTGAGAACTGTAATCAAGGGAGAAAGAGAAGGTGAAAAGAAGTCAGACAGCATCATGAGGAAGAAGAGGAAGAGTGACTCCTGAGAAGTGGGATCCCAAAGGCTTACCTAGTATGAGATGATACAGCTCATCCCAAAGATACAAGAGAACTGCTGGGCGTTGTTTTCCAAACTGCATACCACTACAATGTAATGAAAATGTTTCCTTATAAAAATGTGTTCTACTTTTCCAAGAGCTTTGTGATAGATGATATGTAACTAGATGAAAAATGTAGGTTGAAAAATGGTAGGAAATATACATAAGCAATTGGAAGACTGTAGAAAGATGAACTGTAGAAAAGCAGTGCCCATGAAGGGTCCGTAGGTCACCTCTGGGTGGCAGAATCACAACTTGCATTTTCTTCTTCTTTACTTATCAATACTTGCAAATGTCTGCACCAAACATGTACATATATTTTCTAATATATATCCAAATGAGATTTAAAAATCCTTAGACTAATTCTAGATGCATACAGTAATATTAAGAAATTAACTTATAGCTGGGCGTCGTGGTGCATGCCTTTAACCCCAGCACTGGTGTCCATAGTGAGTTCCAGATCATCTGGAACTATAGGGAGACCCTGTCTCAAAAAGAACAAAAAAATAAAAATAAGAAGTTAATTTTTTTTTTTCTGAAGCCATAGCTGGCCTGGTCTGGAACTCACTGTGGAGACCAGGCTGGCCTTGATCTCCCAGAGATCCACCAGCCTCTGCCTCCTAACTGTGGAGATTAAAGGTGTTGTTTTTAAAGTCCTGTGCAAGTAAATTGCCTTTAGGCAACCTGAGTGGTTGTTAAAAGGTTAAGAGGAGGTATATATCTTCTGGGTATGACACCCTTTCATGAACTCACAGCAGTTGCTGTTACCTGTACTGGGCTTGCACAAACCTGGACCTGTCATGGATGGAGGAGGGGCTCATGGGGCCCTTCCTTTACCTTCTGAGCTATTGATTACTGATGGATTCTTGGGGAGGGATAGTTGCCGTCTTCAGTCGCATATTCACTGGTGAGCCCGTCAGACTTCAGTGGGTAGTTCCAAGTTCATGGTCATACAGACGGTCCTGGTTAAACTTAGTGGGTCACAAAACTAAACAAAAAGACATGAACGTGGGAAAGGGACTTGTAGGAAGGGCTGAGATGAGTTTAAAAGGGGTGGAAATGAGAATAATTAAAATGTACTATAACATGCATGAAATTGTCAAAGAGCTAATTTAATTAATGAAAACATGTATTGAAGAAAAAAAGAGACGGTATAATTAAATTTGGGTCTCAGCAAAGTAGATATCACCACATGTTTGGTTTTATTTATACCATGGAAGTTAAATCTGTACATATTCCAAGCACTGGACCAGAGGCAGGGCAGTGTGTCGCTTTCTGTTGATAGCACAAAGAGCCCACGTATTGGCAAGTCACTTGATCTCTTCCTTGGGAGCATCTCAGCTTCCCCTGTGTTCTTCTACCATAGAGCTTCGGAATCCCGAAGGTCTGAGAATCTACATTATTTGTTTGTACATTTCAGCATTTTCATTTTGTTCAAGATTCTAGGTTCTCTACAGTGTTTGTGACAGCATGGATAAGACCTGCGCAAACCTGAACCAGACAAAAGCTTCACATGGATGAAGAGGTGGGTAAAAAGCCCCAGCTCTAGCTGAGGATCTGTTGGCAACTGAAAGCTGCTGGGAGAGGGAGAATCTGTTTTCTTTAAGGATGTGATGCCTGGAAGGTTGACCAGGCTTTAAGGACCCACACCCAAGAGCACTGGGGAACACAGATCAGACCCAGTAGGACTTTAAAAAAAGAAAAAAATAATAACAGAGGACATGAAGTCAGGGGCAATATTGGTAGGGTGGATGTAGAGATGGGGAGTGTCTGAATATGATAAAAAAACTATATGAAATTTTTAAAGAATCAGTAAAAGCATTTTTAAAAGATTTTAGGTTCTGAGGCCCGAGACTAAAATCATCTCATCCTGGGTTTGTGTAGACTTAAGAAGATAGAGTAATCCTCTTTTTTTGTCAGATATCAAGACTTTTTCTGAAGGAACCAACATTTTATGCACAATGTGGACCTTCAAGTCCTTGGGTGCAGTGCATTTCCTGTCCAAACTGTGCGGATGCCTGGATCTTTCTAGTCATCACATTGGACTTGCCCATCGGTGCCCCTCCCCCGACTCCACCCCATTTCTCCTTGTCAGCACACTTTTCTCTCACTACCAATAGTTCAGTTTCCTCCAAGGAACCACAGTTTCACATTTCCCTTTATTTGCTTTTCTTATTTGATTCTGCTTTTAACAAAATGAATGTTCTCTCTCTTTCCTCAATGAAATATAAAGGTACCTTCTGGGTTGCATGTTAACTGAGCAATGCTGTAACACTTCACAGTGGCTTAGAAAGCCTTGGATGCACGCATCATATACAACTCATTTATTTATTCATTTATGTACATGTGAATTTATTTGTTATTTATGTATGTATGTATTTGCATGCATATGTATGTGTGCACATACATGAGGAGGGAGAGGACAATTTCAAGGTTTTTTTTTTTTTGAAACAAGGTCTCTTGGACTGGAAACATAGCTAAGCAGGTAAAGTGCTTGCCACACAAGTGTGAGGACTCTAGCAACCATATAAGCACCTAGTGGGCATGGCAGTTTGCCCATGATCGGTCTCAGGGTGTGGGAAGTGAAGACAGGGGGTCTCCAGAACAAGCTGACTAACTAGCCTCATGAATTGTTGAGCTCTAAGTTCAAGTGAGAGACCTTGCCTCACATATAAGGTGGAGAGTGATTGACACCTGACATCAACCTCTGCCTTCCACATGCATGTGCACACAAGTGCATGTGCACATATATATGTGCCCGCAAACATCAAACATATGCACACAAACACACCTACATATGCAAAAAAGGAAGGACTAGCAAGGTGTTTCAGCAGGTAAAGTGCTTACCATGTGAGCCTGACAACCTGAGTCTGATTCCTGAGACCCACATAAAGGTGGAAGGAGAGAACTGTCCACAAAGTTCTTTGACCTCCACATATGTGCCACGGCACACACACACTCTCCCTCTCACACACACACATCATGCATGCACACAATAATAATAAAGTTTTTTTTAAATTAAAAGAATAAGAAATAAGAGTTTCTCACTGGCCTAGAATTTACCAATTAGGCTTGGCTGACCCTCCAGGGAGTCCCACAGATTCTCTTGACTCCACCTCCCAGTGCTGGGATTACAAGTGATGCTTATATCCAGCTTTTTTTTTTCTTTTTAAAAAGTTATATGGCTCACTAGGGTCAAACTCAGGACCTCAGGTTGGCAAGCACTTTATCAACTGAGCCATCTCCCCAGCCTCATCACACTCAACTCTATTATGAAAAAGTCTAAGTACTGCTCTGTTTCTTATCGCTACCCATTAGAAATATGGGATGGTGTTTCTAGGCTTTGATCTCTGTGCTTTACCAACTCATGACTCTGGTGAACCTCTTGAGTGGTGAGGACGGAAAACCTTGGGAATTGAAACTTCATGAACACTTCATGCTTTAGAAGATGGATACCCCATGAAATTTCCTCATGTTTTGATAGGTTATAAGCATAATTGTGGAAGCTGGGACAATCTTTACTTCAAGATCAGCTTACCTGTGTGATAGGATGTCAAGTTTAAATGTTCTTTATGGATGGTTCATGAAGATGTGACTCCTTGTTTCTGTGATGATGTCATCTTCCTTAGTCACCATCCTCATGAGTAATGTGGAAAGGTAAAAAGAAAGCAAAAAGACTGTACCAATTAAAAGCATCTTCGTTTCCTGTAGTATAAATAATTTCTTTGATTAAACTTCAACCACGTTTCAGAGAGCCTACCTGGGGTTAAGATGAACACCGGTGATAATACTGGTTTATAAGACTTGAGGCAAGGATATAGAATAACTGACCACGCTTCCTTGTACTGGTCTCTATGGCTAGAGAACATGATCATCTCAGTGAATTCATGTGATTCTATTGATGCGTAGCCAATGTGGATTCAGTCAGTGGAATTCACCATTGGAGTTAATGTTTGAAGGACTCATTGATTATGTACTATCTTAGCTTTGCCACCGCTTAGTGGAAATACTTTTGTTGAAATGGTGGAAATAAAGTGAAATAGAGAAAATAACAGAGATATTCATTATTGATAAGATAATATTTTAGAATATATTTTGTAAGACTCAGGAAAGAACTAGTGAATTCCAAATGATAAAAGTTTAAAAAAAACCCTTCAGAAAATCCATAACATTATTTAATGAAGACTATTTTTTTGATGATTTGAGGGATGAGCCTGAAAATCCACTGAAATAAAAATGAGAACTATTTCATCCAAATCTTTCAAAGAGGGTTAGCAAGCAGGGTCAGAGTGGGTGGGGTGATGGAGGATGGAGTGGTTGGACCCCACCTTTTACCTTCCCTCTTTTTGATTCCTATATGGCAATGGCTAAGACTGGAAACAAGTTTTGGCTCCACACCAGCCTCTGAGTTTCTGTGTCCTGCACTGGAGGCCCACAACATTTTCCAGAAGTTAATTTTTTTTTTTACCAGCAAGATTTGGTCCACTCATGTGCCTCCCGAGTGCCCAGTGTAGCCAACAAACTTTGTACCATTGAAAAGAATGACAGAATGAGCATTACAGAGAAGAAAAGCAGTTGGAAGGAACTTTTTGGGGGAAAATCATTCAGCATCTTTGTTCTCCTTTAAAAAAAGGAGGCAACTGATTGAGGCTTAGTGAGTAGAAGAGAAGGGACCAACATTATCTTACAGGTTGGGACAGAACTGGGACTGGATCTGGACCATCCAGATCCTATTTTCTTCATGTGACCTCAATTGTGTTGTTACTCATGGGGCGGGAAAGGTGGGCACAATACCTCATGGGGGTCAGCAGAAGATAAATTCAGCTTACAGCTCAGGAAAGGCTTAGTGTTTGTGACACTGTTTCAGTAGGCTGCCTGAAATGTTGACCACCACAGGATTATTTCAGGAATAGGCAATTTGGAGTGGTCAGTGTACTGGGGGCTGTATTCAAATCAATCTGTATCTTGAAATCTTTTCTCTGTTTTTTTTTTTTTTTTTTCTTTCTAGAAATATGCTAGATAGCTTCAGTTGTCAACTTGACACACCTGGGGAGAAGGATCCTCTAATGAGGCATTTCCTCCATCAGATTGACCTGTGGCCTGTGGGGCATTTTCTTGACTGCTGAGTGATGTGTAAGGGCCCAGTCCTCTATGGGTGGTGCCATCCCTGGGCAGCTGGTCCTGTGTTGTATAAGAAAACAGGCTGAGCACAGGCCAGAGCAACAAGCCAGTAAGCAGTACTCTTCCATGGTGTGTTACTTTGGTTCATACCCTTGACTTCCCTTGATGATGTACTGTGAGCTGTAAGCCATATAAACCCTTTCCTCCCCGGGTTGGTTTTGGTTAGTGCTTTTATTACAACAATGGAAAGTAATTATGACAAAAGTTGGTACCAGGATAATAGGGTATTGCTGTGAGAGACCTGGATATGTTGTTTTGGGGAGGATTGTTGAAGCATTTGGAACTTTGGGTTAGAAAAGCCATTGAGTGCTCAGAGCTTAGAGAGCTGTTGCTGTGGAGCTTGGAACAGTTATGCTGAAGAGAAATGTGGATGATGGGTGCCTGGCTCATGACATTTCAAGGGAAGCAAATACTATCAGGGCTATTTGTGTGATAATTTGAATTGAGAATCTGCATTTTCTGGTCAGCTAGGTTGAATAATCTGCCATGAGTAACAATAGACAAGCATCACTATGGAAAAATCTTCTGGGAAGTATTTCCTTAGGGTCCAAGGGGAGCCTGTGGCTCCATTTCAAGCTCGAAGCAGAACTCGGTAATGTGTAAGAGTCTCCCACATGGTACTGTTGTTTAAAAAAAATTATTATTTTTTATTTCATGTGTACGTGTGTATTGTCTGCGTGTATGTAAGTGCACCAATGTTATGCAATGCTCATGGGGGTTAGAAGAAGGTGTCAGATTCCCCTGGAACTGAAGTTATGGACAGTTGTTAGCTGCCATGTGGGTGCTGGGAATTGAACCTGGGTCCTCTGCAAGAGCAACCAGATACTGAGACATCTCTCCAGCCCCAATGGTACTGGTTTTGAAGGCATGAAGGAGTCCCAGAGAGAAGTTAAAGCTTGGCACTGTGAGAGGTCAGGAGAGACATTAGTGAAGGTGTAGCGCCAGTTGCAGTGAAGACCCCCAGCACTGAAGACGCCAGGGAGAGAATCTGAGGTTTTGTACCCTGAGAGGCCAGAAGAGCCCATTGATGAGGGTACAGCCTCAGTTTTGGTGGAGACTCCAGCGAATTGGAGATGTCAGGACCATGGGGCAACCATCAAGGGCAGCAGCAAGTGTGGAGTGAGCCTCTGAGACAAGCTGTGTGTGCTGTGGATGGCAGAGCCAGAGAAGTGGAGCTGCCCACATCCTTTGGAGCCCAGAAGATCTTGAGTGAATCCCAGATGTCCAACACTGAGCGACATTGCTGGACTTTGGTTTTGCTTAACAGTGCCTGGATTTTCCCTTGTGAAATATAGTACATGACACATTTTGGATTCTTAAAGTACATAGTTAAGAGATTTTTAAAAAGAGACTTTAAACTTTTAAAGTGTTTGAATTTTTTTAAAGACTGTGGGACTTTTAAAGTTGTACTGTTTTATATGGTGATATTAGCATTATATCTTAGGGGCAAGAAATGGAAAGGTTGTGGTTTAATTGTGATGTGTTTGTGAGCAAAAGCCTAAACATGGGGGCTATGGTTGGGAGACAGAAATTTAGGAAGTAATAGAAAAAGGGAAAATATTTGTTAACTGTGAGAGAGAAAAATAAACAGCTACAGAAAGGTCTAAAAACAAGACATTAGTTTTTCTAGGTAGCTTTCTGAATTATATATACAAATGGGTAACAAATGCATGGATACTCAATCTCAGTAATTATAATACGTGTGCAGACTAGAACAACGAGAAGCCACTTCACACCAAGGGATGCGTGCCATGGAAAACCAAATGTTTCTGATCACTGAGAAGAAGGGAAATCCCTACTTGACATTCCTAAGCAGTGTGCAAGAGAAACAGAAAATAAGTGTGAAAATCCCATTCTAAGAAACCTAGGTGTATTATGACCCAAAACCACATACAAAAAAAAGGGTGTGGGCCCTTACTTTGTCACATCTGTGTGCAAGAGATCACCCACACTCTAATGAGATATGATTTCTCCAGTACCGAGCTCAGATGTGTTATGTAAGATAGATGGGATTCCTCATTTTTAACAGAAGACATGACGTCAGGGGTGGAGGGGTGAGGGTGGAGATGGGGGAGGAAGTCTGAATATAATAAAAATTCATTGTATGAAATTCTTGAATCAGTAAAATTTCTCTTAAACTTAAAAATTGTTGGTGAGGAAGTTGAGAAGTTCTAATCTTTACACATTTGGCAGTTTTCAGAAGATTAAGCAGAATTGACATATTATCTTATAATTTCACTCTTGTTATGAACCCCTTAGGAATTTAAAACACATTAAAATGATTTGCACAGGGATGTTTGTAGAATTTTATTTATAGTGGTCAAGAGTTGGAAAAATTCAAACATCCACCTTGTGATAACTGAACAAATAAATGTGATCGTATGTACGCACAACTGAATATATTCAATCACAAAAGGAGTGAAACGCTGAGAACATTATAACATGGACAGAGCTCAAAGGCACTATGCTGAGTGAGGCCAGACACAACAGAAAACATGCTTTATGGTTGCATTTATCCAAGCACCTAGTGGATGTCAGGAGCTGGGAGAGGGAGGGCTGCATTATGGCAATGGTGCTTCGTTGTGGAGATGATGAAAATGGCCTGAAGGCTGAAGGATAGGTGTCTGTGTGAGGACACTGTGATACGCTGGAAGCCAAGGAAACACTTCAAAATAATTTAAATTTTATCTCAGCTAAATAAAAAGGTTTTGTTAGAAATTTTAGACGATGTGTTCCACTCTCTCCTGTTATCCAACCTGTTTCACATGTATTGAGTAAAAGTTTGAATTGTTCTAAACTCATGCTGCTTTTTTTCCTGAGGTAATAAATAGATATGTTTATTATTTAACAATGTATAAATTAGCATATCATATTATATCCCTTAAGAATTATTGTCAAACAAGAATTAAAATAGGGAGGATACTTTACCTGGGGAAGGAATAGGAAAAGTTATGTAGGGAGAGAGAGCAGAGATAAATAACACTTAGGTGATGTGCAAAACCAAAGGGAAATGTATTAGCTCAAAAGATTACTGAAAACCACACATTATATATACGAATATATATGTGAGTGCATGTGTGTACCTGAAGGCTATATAACAACAAACAGTGCTAGACAGGAGAAACCTTCCTAAAATCATGCTATTTTTTTGTGTATTTTTATTGAGTTTTTGTGCATTTCATAAAATAAATCTAGATAGAGAGAACCCAGTGGATGAACTTGTACCAAGGGGTACAAAAGCCTAGGGATGTATGGATCATGTCTGTGATTTTGACCCTAGATGCCTATGTGACCTTCCCACCCTGGTGAGGTGGTCTGGATTACATGTGAGTCGTGTGACCACTGCACTTCTCCCTATGTGTCAGTGTGTGTGTGTGTGTGTGTGTGTGTGTGTGTGTGTGTGTGTGTGTGTGTGCAAGTGTATGGAGGCCAGAAGACGACCCTGAGTGTCGGCTCATTTGGCTAGGCTGGCTGGCCACCAGCCCCAGGGAGTCTCCTTTCTCTGCCTCCCCACTGAGACAGCAAGTGTGATCCCTCATGCCTGGCTTTTTAACGTGAGCTCTGGGGAGCACACCCAGGCTCTCATGTCTACACCAGGCACTTCACTGAGTGAGCCATCTCCTCAGCTCAACTTCTGTACTTCTGACCCAAACCCTGTTGATTTCATGGGCAAACTGCAGGTTGTTACTTTTCTCATGGACTGAAGAAAAATTTTAGACGTGTGTTTGCAGATTTGTAGGAAGGAAATAGAGTCTTTAAAATACTTCCATTTATTTATTTATTGTTGTGTGTGGTGGGCTGGGCTGGGCTTTTGTGCTACAACCTGTGTGCAGTGGTCAGAGGGCAATTTGTAGGACTCACATAGGAGCCAGTTCTCTTTTGCCACGATGTGGGTTCTGGCATCAAATGCAGGTCATCAGGTTTGGTGGAAAGTACCTTGACCTGCTGAGCCATCTCGCCGGCCCAGAAATAGATTGCTGACAAAATAAATTGTGTGTACTGGTCTGATTTCTGAACTAATCTTCCTCTATAATTCATATATGTTATGATTTCTCTCTCTCATTTAAGAAAATGCATATATTTCATTTAACTATCTGTAGGGGGTTTGTCTTTGAAAGGTCGTGTAATTCACTTTCTATGGAATAAAGTTGGAGCCAAAATAGAGACTAGAGATAAAAATCTCAGTTTTCTGTCACCTCAAAGAAGCATAGCGTGGATTGTGATCCTACTAACTGCTTCCTTAAACACATTATGCACAGGTCAATTGAGTGATTCACTCCCCAGAGTGTGCTTTCTTCAGAGCGATGTCCACTCGTTATGAAAATCACTTCCTAATTTTTGATTCGGTCCTCCTCATCAGAGCTCAACTCAGGGCAGCCTTCACATCCTTGTTCCTCAGACTGTAGATGAGAGGGTTGAGCATGGGGGTGATCACAGCATAGAAAAGCACCACTACCTTGTCCTGCTCAGCAGAGGCTGTGGAGCGGGGCTGCATATAGATGAAGAGGGCCATCCTGTAAGACATGGAGACCACAGTGAGGTGTGAGGCACAGGTCTCAAAGGCTTTGTGGCGTCCCTGGGTGGAGCGGATCTGCAGAACGGCAGCCACAATGTAGGCATAGGACAGAGAAACCAGGCAGCAGGGCACCAGCAGCACCACCACACTAGAGATCAGTATCATCACCTGGTTGAGGGTGATGTCCACACAGGCCAGCCTGACCAGTGCCAACGTCTCACAGGCCACATGATTTAACACATTGTTCTCACAGGTGGGCAGGCACATGGTGACTGCTGTCTCCATGGCAGAATTGGCCACACCCATAAACCAAGAGGCACCTGCTAGCATCATGCAGAGCCTGGGGCTCATCACTACTGTGTAACGTAAGGGGTCACAGACAGCCACATAGCGGTCATAGGCCATGGCAGCCAGTAGCAAAAATTCAGTCCCCCCAAGAGTCAGTGCAAAGAAGAGCTGGGTCCCACACAGGGTGAAGGAGATGGTCTTGCTCTCCATGAGGAAGTGCACCAGCATCTGGGGAACCCCGCTGGAGGTGTAGCAGGTATCCACTATGGACAGATGGCAGAGGAAGAAGTACATGGGCAGGTGGAGACGTGGGTCCACTGCAATCAGGAGGACAATGAGCCCATTGCCCAGCAGGGTCAGCAGGTAGGTGGCTTCAAACAGGACGAAGAGTCCAACCTGGATGTGCTTGTCACTGGAGAGACCCATGAGGATGAACTCAGTCACCCAGGTCACATTTTCCCTCCTCATGCAGGTCACATTTTCCCTCCTCATGGAGTAGGTGGGTCAGTTGGCCAGGAGTTGAGGGGGGTGGGGAAGTAGAGTCAAAGAGGGACAGGTAAAGATATCACCATAGATGGTGAATGAAGTCCTCCACTAAGATTGGGGCTAGAGGCACTCAACCTGGCCTAGTAACCTAGGTGGTTAAGGGAGAAAACAATGAAGACATTGGGTATGACACTGCTAAATAAATAAAAAGAAAAAAGAAACAGGCATGATATAATCCTGTTTATAGGAGCTGGAGGATCAGGAGCTCAAGGACAGGATGTGTTACAAAGGAAGCCGGAGTGCAGAAGGGGCTGCAGGAAATCTTGCCTCAAAAAAAGAAAAACAGTGAAGACATTGGAGAAAAAAAACAAGGATTCTCACACTAAAGTTGTGTTTCCGAAGGACTGCGTCTCTGCCTTGGCCAAGTTTTTGTGTCTAGCATTCTGCACAGTAACAGTTATAACCGTTTCCTGGGAGGGGAGGAGGAAGGGCTCGTAGAAGGGCAAAGGTGGGAGGTAAAGGGGAAAGACGATGTAAATACGGAGAAGGCAGAATGGAAGTGGAATGCAGGGACGTCTCAGAACATGGGAAGAACATGTTTGTGGGGTCGTTTCCTAAGTCTTTTTTTGACAGGTCTCCCTAGTTCCAGCCAGCCTGGACGTCATTATGTGGACCAGGTGGGCCTTGATCTCACAGAGATCTGCCTGCCTCTGCCTCCGGAAGCTGAGATTAAAGGTGCCCGCCACCATGCCTGGTGTGTTTCCTAAGTCTTGAGCGCTTTTTTTTTTTTTTTTTAATCCTTCTTATAAGTCTAGGTCATAGTCTTGAAGGGAGTCCTCTCACATACCCCTCATGTCACCAATCAGTGATGAGTGCTGAGGATGCCTGTATCCTTGAGATGGATATTGGCAAAGGAGGAGCTGTGTGTTTAGGAAGCATGTGGAACAGTCTGTACCTGTCTGTGAGAACAAAAGGCAGAGACAGGGATCCTTCTCTCTTGATTATTTTTTTATTTTCAGGTAGGCTTTCACTATGTAGCCCTGACTGGTTTGAAACACACTATGTAGACCAGGCTAGCCCTTGAACTTACAGAGCTCCTCCTGCCTCTCCTTCCTGAGTTCTGGGATTAAAGATGTGAGCCACCACACCTGGCTCTCTTGATGCTTATAATGTAGGGATACAGATTAATTTTAAAATTACAAAGATTAAGTACGATTGTGCTGAGTACTATGGAGAGGACAAGGTTAATTAAGTTTGAATCTTGGTAGACATTACTTTTTTTTTTTTTTTAAAGAAGAGTTTAGTTTTGGCTTATAGTTCCAGATGAATGCAGTCCATCACAGTGGGGAGACATGGCAGCAGGTGGAGGAGGGATGTTAGTATGAACAGGAGGCTGGGTGACCTCACACTCACACTCAGGAAGCAGAGAGTAAACAAGAAATGCAGCTAGGCTATAAAGCTTCAAGGCCAACCCACATTGTCCCACTTCCTCCAGCAAGGCTCCACCTCCTAAAGGTTCCACAGCCTTCCCAAAGAACATCGGTAGATATTCTTTATAGCTCAATAGCATTCAACTTGTATAGTGAGGTTCAAGCATTTATTTACATCATGAAAAAGCCATGTGCTGGGAATTCTTGGTGAACAAAGACACTCATGTTGATGCTACTGTGAAGGGATGGAAAAGCTCTCAATCTTAACAGTTCTGAATTCTTGTTTCTTAGCTAAGTTTGTAGTAGGTCATCTCCCTTCAGTCATGGTCACTGACTGCTCCTTGAGAAAATATAATTCAATGCCATCAGATTTAGTTTTTTAAATTTAATTTTTGCAAACTCCATATAATATGTTTTGGATATTTAGATCTCTTCCCCTATCTGCACCCTTAATATTCCCAACCCAAGTTCACGTGTTCTAGTTTAAAAAAAATTTATTTATTACTTTTATTTTATGTGTATGCGTGTATTGCCTGCATGTAGGTAAGTGTACCCATGTCGTTCAATGCCCGTGGATGTCAGAAGATGCTGTTGGATCCCCTGGGACTGGAGTTAAGGACAGCTGTTAGTTGCCATGTGGGTGCTGGGATTTGAACCTGGGTCTTCTGCAAGAACAACCAGTGTTCTTAACCGCTGAGCCATCTCTCCAGCCCCTCATGTGTTCTATTATATATACTATTATATATCTATATTATGCAACTCTACCATCTATCTATCTACCTACCTACCTATCATCTATCTATCTTCTATCTATTGAGTCAAATTTGTGTCCCCAGATCCCTTTGGTGTGGCTTCATTCACTGGAGCCACCCAGAGTCATACCCTTAAAGAAAACTAACTCTTACCCTCCCAGCAGCTATGGGTTGTCCGTAGTTCCTTAGCTAGGGTTAGGGTTTCTGGGAAATGAAAATTGAAACAACTTTGAGATTTCATCTTACTCCAGTCAGAATGGCTAAGATTCAAATAACTAGCAATGAAAAATGCTGTTGAGGATGTGGAGAAAGGGGACCACTTATTCATTGCTAGGAGTGCAAACTGGTGCAGCCGCTATGAAAATTGGTAATGAAATTCCTCAAAAGGCTAGAAATACATTTACCACAGGATCAGGGCACAGTGCTCTTATGCTATATACCAAAGTCATACACTCTATATCCTACTACTACAGAGATACCTGTTCATCCATGTTCACTGTGGCTCTATTTACAATAGCCAGGAAATAGAAAAAACCTAGATGTCCATGAACTGATGAATGGATAATGAAAGTACAGTACATTTGCACAATGGTATTCAGCTCTTAAGATTTTCTTAATGATAATCTCTAGGTGTGTTTTTTGTTCTCTAAGTATTTAAGAATCAAATTAATTAAAATTTACTTATAGCTGAATTTGTACTTTATGCTTTTATAATTTCACACCAGACACAGTGTTCTTTGATCAAAGCCCTTCCATCAGTCTCTCTTACGTTATCTCTATATTACAAAATCCCTTCTTTCAAAGTCTTCCTTCTTCTATTGAGAGAGAGAGAGAGAGAGAGAGAGAGAGTCCCACTGTATTCAATAGGGTTGCCTATTGAATAAACATGAGTGGGAGGATTACTTGCTTGAGTGGGGACTATGTGCCATGTTTATTGCTGCTCTACTCACAATAGTCAAGAAAGGAATCAGCCTAGATCATCACCAACAGATGAATGGATATACAATGTGGTACATATGTACATCAGAATTTTATTCAGCTGTAAAGAAAAATGAAATTATGAAATCTTCAGGTAAATGAATGAAATTGGAAAACATTACATTGAATGAGGTTACCCAGGCCCCAAAAGACAAATGCCAGATGCTGTCTCTCAGATGTGAATGCTGGCTTCAAATCTTTTGCTTCCTGTGTTTAACCTGACATACCCGTACAACTGGAAAGGGGCAACTGGGAGAGAATGCCTTAAGAGAGGGGAGGGAGGAGAACACAGGTGATATGAAAGTGATGCGGAAGGATACTGGGTGAGAAAGGTTTAAATAGGGATAAGGAGACGAAAGAAAGAAAGGGAATACTGGGGCGAGTTGACCTATATTTTCAACTGGCCTGGAGGAAATACTACCTTTTGATATAAAGTGCATGCTTAAAAACTCAGTGGTTCCATAGACTCAAATAAGAAATTTAAAAAGTTGGACCTTGGCACAGTCTGTGGGAAGTCAATGAGCTGGTTTGTGCAAATCACTGTAGCCAAACAGCAAATTCAATATGTCAGTGTTAAGACAGCAAGAGCGGAGCCACAGTATCTAATGCAAGAGGTCTGGACAGCATAATTCCATCCTGATTTCCCTGGCAGAAAACAGTGGTTAGAGCCCTACCTAATGGGGAGAGAGAGAGAGAGAGAGAGAGAGAGAGAGAGAGAGAGAGAGAAGATAGAGGGTAGAGGAGGCAGCTCTGGCTTTCCTTCAGTGCTATGACTAGAAGGTGCCTTTATGGAAACCATGAAGGGCAGAAAGTGGCTTTGAGTTCTCAGTGGTGGAGACCAGGGGCTGGGATCAGAGCTCAGGGAGGCACTGGATGTGATTCTGAGTGCTGCTCAGAGCATCTGTGGAAGCCCCCAGAGCCTGTCCTCTGAGTAGGCAGAGGAAGGGCTCAGTTTGGGTCTGCTACCACTCCTAGGCTACTTGCTGCCATAGATGTCTTAGACTGGTGTGAAGGATCCAGATCCCCTCCAGAGTACAGTCAAAACTGATAGAAAAGAAAAGAAGCAAAAATCCCACATCTCCCTCTCATTTTACACACAAGGAACCGAAGGAGCAGGGTAAGGTGACCTGCCCAGGGTGAGGTGACCTTCCCGGAGTCACCCGGGAACCAAGATGAACACAGTCCATCAATGAGTGATGGAAGTGGTTTTTGGCAGATATAGCACAGGGAAGAAGACACTTGAGGATCTTAGATGGTAGACTCAGGACTGTATCCTCCTTGATAGAGATGGACTTTGGGGAGTGGGCAAGACTTTGAAGAAGAAGTCCAGGGGATTTAAATTCTAGTTTGCCTGTTTCATGAGTAATTTACTTGATGTCAATAACCTCAGTTTCTTCACCCGAAATGTGTGAATAACAATAATAACAATAAAAATGATAATGTCCTCCTCAGAGTTTTTTGAACAAGATCAAATGAACTAATGTACACGAATTTGTTTCAGTAGTGTATTCAATAAAACCTTAAAGGCTGTGATTCTGGTACTCAAAAAGCACGTAACATTGAGGTAAATTTTATCCACTAATTCGAGGACCAAGTGACAATGTGAACAGATGCTGAAAGGATCAGAAAGTTTTCAAAATGTGGCTCGAAGGCCATTTGCAACAAACTCTAATGACTAAACCTAATTACAAACCCCTGCTGAAATGCATTTCAGTAATTAAGGTAGAGAGTCTCTTTATGCCCAGTGTATAGCTCCACACTTTGCACACAGCTTGAATTCACTGTCTTTTTAATTTTACTAACATTTTCATGTTGTTTTTGGATGATGATTAAACTACTTTTCTTGATAGGTGGCCTCATTCTGAGCTCTTTTGGATAATTAGAGAATTTCATCCCATTTTTCCTCAACTTGACAAGCATTTAGCAAACACTTCTAGGGTCAGGCCAGTGGCAGGAGCAGAAGCTACAGGAGTCATTAGGTGAGTCCTCCCTCTCTAGAAGCTCATCTTGGCAGGGAAGATGGAGGTGAGTCATCACGTCCTTATCACAGGAAGCTGGCTCCACTAACTGGAAACAGGCTGACTATGTCAACAGGCAGTAGATATACAGAAGTTATGAAGAAGTAAAGAAACAACTCCTGCTTCTGTTTCTTGAGACTGAAGATATGTTTAAGGTTAAGGTAAGGGAAGACCTGCATTTGAAGTACATATTCTTCATATATAGAGTGAGGATGCTAGATTTAGTGAACACTAAGATATCTTATAGTTCTAAAGATTTGTGATAAAACACATAAATCATAGTTTAAAGCAGTATAAAATCTAAAAATAAATATTTGGTCTGCCTGCACTTTACCATATTGATAGAATTATAGGTTAGAGGATATTAAGGGTAACTGGGCTTTCAATTAAAGGCTTTAGATAATACATACAATCCTTTGTGGAGAGGCCAGTAAATGGTACCTATAGTCTTTAAAACCAGAGACCAAGGAGGTAAGAATGGGAACCAAACCATTAGATTTGGGGAACCAGTTGGGTCAACCTGAAGTGTGTACAATCCTCTAATACACGAGTCTTCATCAAAAGCCCAATTTTAATAATTCCTAGAATGAACATTTCACTAACTGAAAATTTCCTACCAGACCAAGGATCAAACTTGCCTTCTTTCTATGCTCCCAAATGTTGAGAACAGTCACCATCTCGCCTATTAGAGAAGATGGATGCTGCATCGCTCCTTGGATCTTCTCCCAACCCGGCCCCTCTTTATATTGTTTAATTCCATAAATACCTGACTATATATTCTGAACATTTTGCTTACTGGTACATTGAGTGACTGACTGCAGGGGATTCTGCGGAGGCCTAAATATGACGAGTTTCATCAACAAGCCATGGGGAATTCAAAGAACATCTAACATCAGCCAGTGCAAAAAACATATCAGAGGTTATGAGAGCAGTCCTGGCTGCTCCCAGAGGTTTGGGCCACATCCTATCATCACCTCTCTGAACTTTCCCCTGTAAGGGACTCATTGAGGCTGAGTGCTCACCTCAAGCACAAGTCATTTTGGATGGGCGGGTGGCTCACCTCTTAGGAAGTCCTTGAAGCCCTGTCTTTCCTCTTCTTGGATGTGGAGGCTTCCTCAGTCTGAGCTGATAACTTTCAGAGCTTAGGAATCCCCAGAGGGCAATTACTTACTCTTGGTGCTCTTTTTTACCCAATTCTTCCCCTAGCTGCTTCTCTATGATCCCATCTACTATGTCTTCTAAGTTCCCCATAGAAGGAATACTCTGAAGCATTTTACCTGAACTTTTAATTGTTCTAGCTCCAAGGCTAATGAGACCTTCCCTGATCCTTTTGACACTTTCACTGCCTTCCAAAGCTAGTGCCTTGCTGGAGACTTTTCACAGGACTCAGGAGACAGGAATATTTGTTTATATGGCCTGGTTACAAGGAATGGAAAGTAATTGGACTTTAAAGTAAAGCCTGAAATTCTGAAATTGCTAGAGAGAAACAATAAAACACTTCAAGATACAGGCAGAAGCAAGGAATTTCTGAAAAGACTCCAACAGTGCAGGAAATAATTTCAAAAACTGACAATGGGATTACATGAAATTAAAAAGCTTCTAGAAGCTTCTAGAAGCAAAAGGAAAATCTGCAGAGAGAAGAGGCATCTTACAGAGGGGGAGAAAACCTTTGCCAACCATTTATCAGATGGGGGATTAAATCTAGAATATATAGATAACAGCAAAAATTAAGCACCAAAGAAACAAAATTTCGAATCAACAGGTGAGCTAATGAACTGAAATTAATGAATTCAATAGTTTTCAAAAGAAGAAATACAAATCATGAATAAATACTGGAAAAAGTGTTCAATATCCTTAGTCATCAGGAAAATACAAAGAAAAACTGGTTTGAGATTTCATCTCACCTGGTCAGAATAGCTATCATCAAGAAAACAAATAACAGGCTGGAGAGATGGCTCAGCAGTTAAGCTCCCTTACCATAAGGTAAAAGGAAGACTTGTTTTCAGTCTGCATTAAATTCCATCTATGTATTGCTTGGATAGCTGATATATTTTAAGTACATAAAATATTTACAAAAAAACCAAACAAAAAACAAAAACAAAAACAAAAAACAAATAACAGGGCTGGAGAAGTGGTTAAGAGTGCTTGCTGCTCTTCCAAAGGACCAGAGTTTGGTTACCAGTACCTATATCTGGCAGCTCACAACTGCTTAGAACTCCAGCTCCAGTGAATCTGATGTCCTCTTTTGGCCTCCACAGGCACTACTTTCATGTGGCATATACATATACAGAGACACATAAATTAAAAAATTATAAAATTTAAAAAATTATTTAAAAAATTTTGTGTATGAGTAAGTGTATTGTCCGTGTGTATGTAAGTGTACCTGTGTCATGAAATGCCTGTGGAGGTCAGAAAAGGGTGTTGGATCCCTTGAAACTAGAGTTTTGGATGGTTGTTAGCACCATGTGGGTACTAGGAATTGAATCTGATCCTCTGCAAGAGCAGCCAGTGCTCTTAACCAGTGAGCTCTCTCTCTAGCCCCAAATTTTGAAAATCTCAGAAAACAAATAGCAAGAAATGTTGGTGAAGATTTGTAGAAAGAAGAACGCTTATATTGCTATTGGGTATGTAAAGTTGATTAGCCACTATAGAAATCAATGTGGAGGCTTCTCAAAAGATAAAAACCAGAACTGCCATGACACCCAGCACTATACTATTCCTGGTGGTATACTTGAAGGAATCTAAGTTAAGATAATGCAGAAATACTTGTACATCCATGTTTACTGATGCACTATTCACAGTAGCTAAAATATACAAACAGCCTAGATGCCCATCAATAGATGAGTGGGTACAGACAATGTGGTGCATATACATGATAGAATTTTGTTTGGTCATGAAAAAAAATGAAATCATGACATTTATGGGAAAATGGAAATCATTATATTAAGATAGTAAATAAGCCAGACTGAGAAAAATAAGCACTGCATGTTTTATTATATGTCTCTGTGTATACACACACACACACACACACACACATATATATATATGTATATGCACACACATATACACCTATGTGTGTATAGGTCATAAAACTAGAGAGGGAATCATAAGAACAGAGGAAACGATCTTAATGGAGGGGGAAAAGTGAGAGGGTAATGGAACACACGTGACATGAAAACACAAGGGGTTCCTATTTGGGGCAGGAGAGGAACCAGCCAGGGAGGAGGAGGCATGGGGGGCATCCGTGGGGGTGGGAGATATGCTGTAACAAAACATAATGACACATATGTAAAAAGTAACATAGTGAAGTCCACAACTTTGTATGCTAACTTAAGAATCATAAAAAAATTAAAGAAAATAATTGGAAAAAGAGAGAGGATGAAGAATTAAACCTCAGAGGCTAGACTCCCCCCTCCCCAAGAGGAAGAAGATGCAAGTATCTGCTCCCTTCCTCCCCATAACTCTAGTTGGTGACCAGGGAATTATGACTATGCACCACAGAGTGGAACCATCTTGTCCATGGACTGGAGCCATTGGGAAGTCACAGGCAGACTCATTCATTCCCATGGTCTTGGAAGTCTGGGTCTCATCTGTCTGTCTGTATATTTGCACATCCCCAGAAGCTTCCCCCCTATTTTTTTTTTTTACTAATCGTCTGTCATTTTCCATTGTTTTAATCTGTATTGTAACTAGAAAAGCAGAGGTAAAAGTGTCATGATAAGATTTTATTACCAATATTCATGTATCTAGTTCAATAGAAATAGAAAATGCATTGTTTGTCAGATGGGAAGATATTACTGGATGCCATTAAAACATTTTAATATTAATTGACCACTTCTAGTCAAATAAAGATGTCTTATCTATGGGATTTGTAGATGGACTGGGGATTGTCCTTTCACTTTGTGCACTCACCTGTTGGACAATCTAAGATCCACCTTTGTGCTTTTACCACCTAGCTGAATCCAAGACCCTAGGGAACTTGAAGGCCTCTCAAGTTTAAGGTCCATGGGAAGGAAAAAAACTGATGGGACTTCTTACTGAGAATTGTAGCCAAAAGTTAAGAGGAAGGAAAAGGTGAACGATACAACTATTGAGGATGCACGAGGGAGAAGAGGAAGGGAGGAAAGCCTCCGAGGAATGGGACTCCCAGAGATAGACTTGGTATGAAGAGATACAGCTCATACCAAAAGTAAAAGATGAGAATTACTGGGTACCACTTTCCAGACTGTATACTACTATCATGCAATGAAAATGCTACCTCATAAGGCCGGAGAGATGGCTCAGCAGTTAAGAGCACTGGCTGCTCTTCCAGAAGAGGCTGATTAGATACCTAGCACCTACATGGAAGCTAACAACCATCTGAAATGCCAATTCCAGGGGATATGACACCTTCTTCTGTGGGCACTGCATGACATGGGTGCACTTACGTACATGTAGGTATAACACTCATACACATAAAATTTTAAAGAAAGGAATTTAAAAATGCTCCATGGCTTGTAAAATGGAAATTGTATCTTTCCTGGTTTTCCAAACAATAAGATGACAGATGATATGTAACTAGAGTAAAACGTAGACTGGAAAATAATAGAAAAAGTAATACAGCTGGATGCCTATAGAGAATGAAACATCACTGCACAAGACCTGCACAAGATCAAGCCAGTCAACTTTCCAGCTTAGAGCAGGGCACTCCCAGCCCCCACCCTTAGTTGATGAGCTATTGACAGTTGATGGTTTCTGAGGGTGTGGAGTCAGTTTTTTTTAAGGGTGTGGTCTTTAGTTGGTCAAACATGTGCCAGTGATGGTTCCATAACCATGAATATATGAGCAACAGAAATTGAACTTGGTGGGTTATTAAAAGGAAAAGAGGATATGAAGTTGGGAGGGAGTGAGGGGTGGATCTGGAAGGAGTCAATGAATATGATCAAAACACATCATTCATTAAAGGAGGGCCAACCAGGGTTCCTGGACCCTCACCTGAGTATCCAGCCACTCTTTCCAGCCACTCTTCCCAGCCAACTAGTCCAGCCTTGGAAGACAAAAGAAAAATGAGGAGGAACCCAATAGAGGGATGCTTTTGGAAGCCCTTTTAAAGAAACTCCAATGGACTCTCATATGAACATTTGAAAATTGCCCTGTTCTTACTTGTTTCTAGCTTCCTGTCTAGAACTTGTAATGCTAATTACTCTTGCCTTTACTTCTCCTTCACATCTCCCATTCATGATTCAAGGACTTTCTTCTCCCATTAGAGACAAGTGTTATGCAATTTGGGAGTCTTTTAGATAGACCCACTGAAGGGGCACTCCAATTGCCTCACCCTGCATCTCTGTTCAGCATTGAAGAAGCCAGAGTGGTATGTGTTCTTATTCCCTATTGGCAATTTGGGTAACCCCTTCAGAAGATGGAGTGATAAGAATAGGAGGTAGGAATTGGCTAGGCAGTTAGGGTAAAAAGACCCCAAAGAAATGTAGCCAGTTTCTTGGCTAAAAGTCAAAATGTCCTTGGGCCTGTTAGCAACATACTCTGTTTCAAGGCTAAAAATGTCAAAAGTATTTGGGAGCTTGTATCTAATCCTTAAACG
>NW_008333818.1:1088315-1107670 GCF_000622305.1 Nannospalax galili
GAAAATTTCTGTCTGGTTCCCTGCAACACTTGCTCTTGGGAAAAAAAAAAAAAGAAATCAATCCAAATGCCCAGGACAAAATTCTGTGCAACCAGGAAGGAGAATATGGAAGAGTTGGGTGTATCATTATTAGAAGGATGTCAGTGATGGCTAATCCTGGGTGTTGATTTGACTGGATCTGGGATTAACTGAAATGGGAGAGACCCTCTTGATTGGATTATCTGAAGCCCGATGACACACCCTAAATGTGGCCGGCTGGAAAGGCCACAGCAGAAGGGCACTCCTGCTTTTTTGCCCCTCGCCTTCTCTCTCACTGGTGAGTTTGTCTTGCTGCTGTGGATTCCAATGTGGACTGAAGACTACCTCCAGGAGTCTGTTAGGCCTTCAGTACCAGATTGGGACTACTGATACATCCAGCCTTGTGGACTGAGCAACTGATTCTCAGCCTCTCCAGTGTAGTGCAGCCACTGTTGGATTACTCGGATTATCCTGTTCGCCATCATGGATCCTCTGCTGGAAGCAAATGGCACCTTTGCCTTAAACCTTTTGAAAACACTGGGTGAAGACAGTTTGAAAAATGTATTTTTCTCACCCATGAGCATCTCCTCTGCTCTGGCCACAGTCTTCATGGGGGCAAATGGAGCCACTGCAAGCCAGATGGCTGAGGTGCTTTCTCTGAATGAATGCAGCAGCAGTGGAGGTGGAGATGTCCACCAGGGCTTCCAGTCGCTTTCCAGTGAAGTGAACGAGACCGTCAGGCAGTACTTGATCAGAACAGCTAAGGGGCTCTTCGGGGAAAAGTGTTTTGATATTCCAGCAGTAAGTCTTGCTGTTTTAAGAGGTTTTATAGAGTTGATGCTTGTCTTCTTGTGCAGACTGAAATTTAATTTGTGAGGATTTTCCCTGTATACTGCCATTAGAATACACATTGTTTTATAACTTGTTTCTTTCATTTTTTGCATTTGAATGATATTGTATTTCAAAAATTAAAAAAATATATCATATGCATATATGAAATTCTTAAAGAATAATAAAATATTTTAAAGCATAATTAGGTATCAAAAAAGAACTGGAGAAGTGATCACAAAGTATCTGTGGGTTATTGCTGAGTTATGAGCATAATTTTAATTTTCTTATTTTTTCCTTATCACTGTTTCAAAAATGTCTAATGTGTACAGAAACATATACATTTGAGTATAAATTAAAATTAAAAGTTTTGGGGCTGTGGAGGTGGCTCAGTGGGTAAGAATGCTTGCTGTGCAAGTATGAGGATTTGAGTTCAAATTCCCTGAACCCACATTAAAAATAGGTGTGCATGGCTACACAAAAGCCTGTAACCCCAGCACTGCGGGTGGAAGAGGCAGGAGGATTGCTGGGACTTGTTGGCCACCAGCCTAGTTCCCAGTTCAGTGAAATTCTGTCTCAAGGGGAAAAGTGGAGAGTGAGAGGATGGAACGGTGCACCTCTGTACACATATACACGGTCACATGCACCCCTATGTGCACACACTCACCATTCTCCCTCCTCTCTCTCTCTCCCCCGCCTCCCCCCACACACGAAGGTTTTTTAAATTGTCATATACTTTTCTAATTGAGATAACAGCATTAGGAAATCAACGTTCTCAATGTTCAGCAATGGTAAAACTGCCTTTGGGCATCGAGGTTGGCTGATATGGGTTGAAAGGAAGGTAAAATTAAAATTGTGTCTCGGTAAATAGATACAACCACGGGTTTTGGAGCATGTGTACCAGGAACGGTAAGTCTGTGTATTCTCTGTGGTGAGAAGCACTGTGGACCGAGCAAGGCAGGCCGTACTCCGGCTTTAGCAAGGAGCTCTGTATCTTTCTCAAGCTGTGTCATCTCAGCTCTGCCGTTTGTGAAAGTGGTTGGATTAGACCAAATGGATCCTGCAGTTCTGGAAATGGCTCTTTTTCATCATAGTAGTTTCTTTGCATTCAGCATTCTAGGTTCTATAGCAAGAGACTAAAGTCATTCTATCTCGGGTTCCTATGGACTTCACAGGGTAACAGTGACTGTCTTTGAAGCCCGATCCATATCAGGAGATTAATGGAAAGAGCTGGCATGTTATGCACAGTTTAGACATCCAGCCTTTGGACACAGTGCACTTCCTGCCATAGCTGGCTGCTTGCCTGGATCTTTCTCTTTACCCCTTTAGGACCCTCCCATCACTACCCACTTCCTTGTTCCCCCGCTCCTCCCTCAGGCTAATGTCTGATTGCCACAGAGATCAGGGAACTATCAGTAATTTAGCTCACATTAAATTGCTAAACCAAGTTCTTAGTTACTGATCTTTTCAATTAAGTTCTTTCTATTCTTTTTTTTTCTATTTTTAAGCAAAATGAACTTTTTAATGTACTTGTTATTTTGAGGGTTTGGTCCGTGGTTTCTTGGCCCCATGTGCTTAGACAGCATATCCTCACAGTATGAGCCTATGGCAGAAGACAACTGTTCATCTTCTAACAGATAGGAAAGGGGGGGGGAGACAGAGAGAGAGAGAGAGAGAGACAGAGACGAAGAGAGAGAGAAATAGAGACAGAGCGAGAGGGAGACAGGAGAGAGAGGGAGAGAGAAGGAAGGGAAGAAGGGGTCACCATAAAGATACTGTTAAAGACCACACCTAATGACTTACTTCTTCCAGTTAAGTCCCATCTCCTAAAATTTCCAGAGCTTCCTAAAATATTGCCATCACCTGGGGACCAAACCGAACACATGAGTATTCTGGTGCCCCTTCATATCCAAACCGCTACACTCCATTCTTCCAAGAGGAACCTCGGGGAAGCATGTCACTTGATCATTGCTGCAGCAGTTCACAACAGTTTCCAAAGCCTTGGACACAAGCCATCACATGTAACTCCACAGGGAAAAAGCTTAAATACTGCTCTATTTCCTGTCTCTATGTAGGAAAAAATGAGACGATATTTATGTACATTGGTTTTCTGTCTGTGCTTAACGAACTGTGTGACTTTAGGGAAAATATGTAAATGGTCACAGTGGGTGTGGGAAAGACTTGTCCATTACAATTCCATGAATACCTCCTGCTTTGTAGGAATAATTTTATTAAATCTTCATGCAATTTCCATATTATGTATTAACAATGGATATTCAGTCCATTTATGAAAAGGAATTCTTCTCTTAGTAGATTATAAGCACAAATATGGAGTCCACAGTAACCTTGAAGAGAATCTTTTCCATGTGACAAGATACGTTTTAATATTCTTCCCTAATGTTCTCTGGAAACATACCTTCTTCATGTTCTGTAAAGTACTTATCTTCCTGAGCTCCTATTTTGATGATGCCTTTCCTATGTAGAACGAGGGAAAACATGCAAACAATATACCAATAAAAACTCTAAGCTTTCTGCAGTATAAACATCTTTTATTTTAAAATAATCTTTCCAGATAAACATTCAACTAATTTGAAGTTGAATCTTACATTAGAGAGGTATGTTGATTTTTCTCCTTTTTCACTGTGACTTCTATATTTAGGACAGAAATTGATTGCATTGGCTTATAGGACTTGGTAAGGGAGCACAGGTCTGTTTCATGCTGGTCCTGGTGTTCATCTCTGCAACCAGGCAACCACATTCACCTTCATGTATTGATGTGGCAGGTTTATTCTGACATTCAGTTAATGTGGATCCAGCCTGTAACACCCAGTGAAGTATGTGGTCAAGGGACCCAAGGACATTTGTCTTGGTTTTATCAAGGCTCAGTGTGATCCCTTTGTTAAAGTGGTCTCACTTCTCATTTTCTGATGCTGTGATTCCTTCAAACACTCTCTCTCTCTCTCTCTCTCTCTCTCTCTCTCTCTCTCATATTTGGGAAGTCCATTTTGTATTCCTTACTTATGGAACTGCCAAACTAATTTCCTGGCAGGTCCTTTGGTTGAACTCGCACTTGCCTTCAGCACCTCCTTTTTGAGGCATACATGGACTTGAGGTTCACATCTCTTTTTCTAGGGAACCTGGGACCGGTCTCAGATAGACTCACTGGCATCTGCTATTTCTTTTTTGTCCCTCAAACATTTTTGACGTTCTTGGTCCTCCTAAACCATGGTCTCCTGGCAGGGTTCAAGATGAGCAGTAAAGCATTTCTTCTTTGGGCCTTTCCTTATCCTACCTCTTTTCTATCCACACCACCAGTCTCTTAGAAGTACGGTCAGAACACAGTCTTGATGGTCTGCATGTCTTGCTTTTCTGCCTCTTTAAATTTCAACGTATTTATTTATTTAGTTTTGTGTGTATACTTATGGGTGGGTGCAAGTGTGTGTGGGGTGTCTGTGTACGTGTGTGTGTACCTCCATATGGAGGCCAGAGGTCAATCTTAGGTGTTGTCCTCAGATGCCACATACCTTGTTTATCCAGACAGTCTCTTACTTGACCTGGATTCATCCATCTGGCTAGGCTGGCTAGCCAGCAAGTCCCAGGCATCCACCTGCCTTCATCTCCCCAGCAGTGTTGCATTACAAGTGTGTGCCACTGCCTCCTGGCTTTTTTACCTGGGTTCTAGGGATCAAAGTCAGGTCCTCATGCTTGCACAGCAAGCAGTTTACCCACTGAGCCATTTCCACAGCCCAGCTTTTCTCCTAAGTTCCCCTCTTAACCTGTACAAGAGAGGGAAAGTTTCCTCCTTTAAGGATTTCCCCTATAGCATATGCTTAGCTCTGTCTGTTCTATTTATCCAAAGGTTGTGGGCTTTCATACAAGTGCCTCAAGACCTCAGAAACTTTGAATGAGTAAAGATACACATGAGTTAATTTAGTGATCTCAAAGTATCATCCTAGCTGTAACTCCTATACTCCACGCAGTGTCCACGGTGCATGGAGAAATGGGGTGGGTCTCTCTGTTCCTCTATTCTGCTCATCACATAAGGATCCAGTGAATAGACTGGGGTCTTCATGTTCAGCTCCATGTGGCTGCCCCACTGGTCCATCAGGAGAATTCGACTCCAGGACTCTGGTCTCCGTGGGCTCTTTGCTCCACATGTTGCCAATTTAGTGTTCCGCTGCAGCTTAGCCCTTGGCCTAGGTTGCCACTTATTCTGTTCCAGTTTCTTCATCTGTGGAAGCAGTTGCCTGGAGCTGTGGATCAACGTGGGCTGGGGAGGGAAAGAAGGAATTCATCCTGGAAAGGTCAGACTGCAGCACCAAGCAGCGTCAGGAAGATCAGATTAATCACTAAGTGTAAGGCATGTGGAGAATGTTGCTCAAAGAACCTATGTGAATCATTTTGAAAGGCGCTTCTCACTTCCAGGATCTTGGGGGTGGGCTTGGCCCTAAAGACGGGACTGTGTATGTGCATATCCTGGGGAGGAAACTTCATTCTGTCAACTTCACAGACTGGGCCAGATGAGATGAAAACTGAGATACTGTTGATGTCAAGTTTTGTTCTAGACCACCCTGCTCCTTGCATTCTTTCCATTCTAAAGGAAACAGTTGCCATAGAAGCCTGTGGGGGTCTTGCCATACGATGATATTCTGCAATTTTACATGTGCAGTTTACAGAAGTATTTGCTTGCTGGCTCGGTCATTCTCATGTCACAACCAAGCAAATTATATCTTTAAGATATGAAAAGGAGCTGAGAAAATGTTCCAACCAGATGTTTCCTGACTTTTGGATGTAATTTGCTTTCTAGCCTCTAGATAAGCAATATTACCTTTGCTGCAGAATCTGCTGGCTTATGTCTGGGCCTAAGCATTTGCCTCAGTTTCCCCTGTGATAAGTGAGTAATGCTCACCTCCCATATGGTTCACATCCTAATCCTTAGAATCTGTGGACATGTTACCTTGTGTGGCAAGAGGGATTTTTCCAATATGATTAAGGATTTTAGCATGGTGAGATTATCTCAAATGATGCTGATGGGCCTCGTGTAATCACAAGGATCCTTCAGAGGAGGGGGCAGGGGCATTAGAATCAGAAAAAGATGTGATGAAATGAGAGGGAGGAATGATACGAAGGTGGAGACACTGGCCCAGGGAGTGCAGGTGGCCATCAAAAGCAGGAAAAGGGAATGAGCTGTCTTCTGAAGCCTCCAGGGTCCTGGCAGTGCCTTGACTTTAGCTTAATAACAGCGATTTCAGACTTCAGATCTTCAGAGATGTAAGAGGATGAACACGTGTTGTTTAAAGTTACTAAGTGGTGGTGGTAATTTGTTATAGGAACAATGGAAAACCAATACAGATTGTAATCTCTCCTCTTGTACGCATCCCCAGAGTCTCTGACATCACCGCCTCACCAGCTCTGTTTCTTTATCTTGCCCAGTTTTCTTGACTCTGACCTCATTATTCCTCACGTAACTGTTTATTAATCCACTGTTTCTGTTTTTGTAAGCACAGAGCCATTAGCTCTCCCAAGTAAATACTGCAAATGAGACATTTCATCTTTTCTCAGAATTCATGATTGCTCTTTGAGTTCCACGATGAAGGAATGCCTCCTGCTGATTCAGACAGAGGGACCCCTTGCTCATCTGAGATGAGCCTTTTGACTCCCTTGGCTCCAGGAGGGGCTGTCTTAGGGATGCAGTTCTCAACATCCTGATGATTCATTGATTTCTCAGGCTTCAGAGTCATTCTGTGCCTTGATAGCTGTTTAAGTATCTGTCACTAGACACCAGGAGTTTTTCGCCGCTAATGGCTCCCTCCTGTTCACCCAAACGCTGCCACTTATGTAAAGGGCATTAAAACCGATTCTGTCTCAGTTTTGTCATCATGTGAGAACAATCACCTCACTGTCTCGTCCCTATAACTTCCAAAGTGAAGTGTTTGCTTGCCTAAACGATGTCTTCAGAAATGGTTTCCAAAAGATAAATGATGACCCTTGTCCCATCTCCGGCCTCAGTTGAAAACTGAAGAGGTGGAAGAAAGGTCTGAAGGGAGCATTGGGAGAGAGTTGGTATCTTTCGGTGTTTCTTCACCTCTCATCTCCATACGTGAGGGATGGACAGATTTCTCCCTCACTTGAAGCCATGCATTCCTTTGAACCTGTCACTATGTACCCCTGAGGTCTGGAGAGCCCAAGGACTGGGTGAATCAGGAGCAGTGGCTAGAGGGGGCCAAGCAGCAGAGCAGAGTCAGAAGGGGCTGCATGACGTTTCCCTGATGGCTCAGTAGAGGTACTCAGGGCTCTCGTGGAGCTGGGCTGGGCTCTGTGGAAGTGCACTGTCTATGTTTCATTTTGACTCCCTCACAGGAGAGTCTTTGGTGGGGAGAGGAAAAATGACCCTAGTAGGTAGATCCTGAGATACCCATGACTTGAAGGAGGAATTGTATGTGGTCAGCAGAGGGGATGGGGTGATGAAGGAATGGTGGTGGGGAACAGAGTTCTGCCTAGATCAGTGGAGCTGCAATGGGCAGTAGAAGGGCCTTTGAAAACTGTGAAGACATAGCAGCCAGTCTTGAGAATCTGCTTACGGATGGCACAATTACACATCAACAAAGACATGTTTCTCTTTGCAGCCCAGAGGTCTCAGAAGCCACCTAAAGAGGCCAAGCATGGAAGGAGGAGAGAGAGAACAGGTTAGAGGAGAGCAAAGAGAAACCGGCTTTCTCACCTTATGTTTCTGAGGTGGGAGAACCAACATCATCCCAGAATGAGGCTCAGAGTTTGACTTTCCATTGTACTAGTCAGTTTTGAGAATGAAATAAGAATGTTTGGGCAGTTAGAATGTCTGAAACCCTCTTTATTTTCCAGGAGGAACCAGAATTTTATGCTATATATTATGGGTTTAGTCTAAGAAGGTAAAGAACCATACCTATAGTGTGGCTTTGAGATGAATGTGAGAAAGAATAGTTCTCTTCTGATTGGAACCCGTGAATTCATGTTTAGTGAATCAGGTCTCTTTATTTTACAGAACACTATAGAGTTGAGAGCTATTGGTCTGGAACCTGGAATTCTCATACCCGCTGTGACATTTTCCTGAGACTCTCAAGTTGTCCTAGTCTGAGATACACGCTATGCAGTAGAGAGAGAACAGCCTGGTGGCTGAAGGGGAAGATTATGAAATCCGAGTGCTCAAGTTGGAATCTTGGCTCCACAGCGCATTTCCAACAGGCAAGTTAAGACATCTGTTGCCTCAGTTTCACCCAAGGTAAATTGGTGACTGATAATGTCTTTCTCGTGGGGCTTTTTTGAAAACAAAATGAGATGATTCACACAGAGCACAGTGTCTGTTGCTTGTTAAGCCCTCCAGGAATATGAAGTATTTTTCAACACTAGAAAAATGGCACCAAACAAGCTAATGCTACCAACAGAAACTCATTTTTATTTCCTCGCACATTTTGTCTATCTTACTGAGCTTTGTAAACTCAAGATTTCCTTGTTTTTCTCTTTTGAAAATACAAGCTGTTCCAACAGTTCTCTCTATCGAAATCAAAGTGCTTTATGCCACTCTCAGGGCTGAGAGAGGCATTTTAGAAGTTCCGTTGGTGGACGGCTTTCCTCAGGCTTTGTGCTACAGATTTTGTGTTATATATGTGACGCTTCAGACCTGCTGTACCTCCATGCCTTGGATGCTGACTATGACCACAGTCAAAACATCTGGGTGTGGGGGTTAAGGGGAAGCAGTGTGGGCTATGGGTTTGCACTTCAAAAGAGAGCATGGGTTCCAGCTGAGGGAGCCTTTCTCCTGATCAGGTGGGGTGGACATGGGAACACCCAAGACAGAAGGGAGGGCCAAACAAGGGAAATGAGACTGGGGATGTGAAACTGAGTTTGGAGCTCTACAGTGAAGCAGCAGGAGTCCTTTCCCACTTTCTTTCTTAAGGGTCATCATCCTGCCAGAGTACCCAGGAAAGGGAGGAAGAGCTTGGATGTTGCTATATATTACCCTTCTCCATCTTTCTTTAAGTGTAACCAAAAAAAAAAAAAAAAAAAAAAAACTTGACAGATCACTCTCCAGCTCTGCTTGTTTTACTGATGAAGAGGAAAGATGTTTACATGGGTTCAGAGATGTATTTCAAGGGAAGTCATAAGCATTCTTCTTCCAGGAAGAGAATGTGAACAGAAGTTCCCAGAAAGAAGCACATTTTACACTGACCCTTCTACAAGGCTAAGTGATTACAACTCTAATGATTGTGGAGAGGATGCAATGTTGCCAGTCCAGAATCTAATTACAGTTTATCTTGGGTTGCTTTTAGCCTTCTTAATAGCAATTCCTTGCCCACCTCTGAATCTGACCTCAAATGCTTATGACTATAGGTGAAAACTGTTGTAACTTTCTTTGTTGTGTTACTATAAAGATTTCATGAAACTGCCTTCACATCTCAACAAGGAATTTGGGGTAAATTATATCTGTTCCTGGGCCATGATCACTCAAACTGGAGTCCAGAATAAATAATCTCTTATCCTTTTGGTTGAAATCTGTTTTTCCTGCATTGACAAGAAAACTGAGCCTGAATTAGGCCACACAAGTTTGGCCCAAAGTCAGATACTGCCTCAGTGGAGTACGGGAAGTCTGACTCCACACTCTGTATATCAGATTGGATCTTTTATTTTAAGGGTTTTTGGGTGCAGGGTCCTTCAGTCTTTATTAATATTGCCACCATCAAACATACATTGGAATCAAGCTCTACCAGCTTGAGGTAACATTAAGATCGGTGAATGATTTTGAAGCCTTCTATTTATGAAAGGGATGTTTATATTGTTTAGTTAGGGAAAAGCATTTCTATTTCAAACGTTCTTGATGTAATGTTGAGATGTTTAAGTTAGGAGGCTAGAGAGACTGATAGTGGTTAAGAGTATGTTCTGCTCTTACAGACTCACAAGTGGTTCCCAGTGTCCAACTCAGGCGGCTCAAAACCACTTGTAACTCCAGCTCCAGGGGATCTGATGCCTCTGGCATCCATGGGCACCCACACTCATGTGCACACACCCACACACAGACACAGACCACACACATAATAAAATACAAAATAAATATTTTTAAGAAAATGCTTAGGTTGTTTAAATATTTATTTGAACTTCTAAGAAAAACAAGACAAAATATTACTGCATGCAGCATGCTTTTTTTAAAAAAAAGTAGGGATAGAGTATCATCAGTTTATACCTTTATGATCTATATGTGCTCTTCTGTTGGAGACTCTGGCATTAAAATGAGGCACTGCTTGTGCACACTTTATCTGGCATTAGAGTATTTTTTCACTATTTTAAAGGTATATAGGAATTTTATTTTCACGCATTTTTGGCCATATAGAAGATTAATGATAAGTTTAATTGGAAAACTGGTTTAAATTTTTAAAATTAATTTATTTTTATTTTATGTGTATGATTATTTTGCTTGCATATATGCTAGGTGTACCCCTATGCAATGCCTACAGAGGCCAGAAGAGGGCATCAGATCCCTTGGAATTAGAATTATGAATGGTTGTTAGCTGCCATGAGGATGCTGGAAACCAAGCTTGGGTCCTCTACAAGAACAGCCAGTGATCTTAACTACTGAGCCATCTTTCCAGTCCCAGAAAACTAGTTTTAAATCATATCCTTTTCATAAGAAAATTCAAGTTATGTAATGATGTACTCTTTGATAAGGGTTTTCTAGAAATACGCATAAAAGTGTTATTTTAAAAATTGGAAGCTAGGCATGGTGGCGCATGCCTTTAACCCGCAGTTAAGAGGCGGAGGCAGGAGGACTTCTGTGAGTTTAAGGCCAGCCTGGTGTACATAGTGAGTTCCAGGCCAGCTGGGGCTACTGGGAGACCCTGTCTCAAACAAACAAACAAACAAACAACCCCCCCAAACAACAACAACAAAAAACCTAAACCCAAAACAAAAACAAAAAAAAATTTGGAGTGAATTTCATTTGCTGCAGCTTTTAATATCAGTTTCAGTATCATGGGCACATAACATTTTAATATGATAAACCCATTTTAATGCATTTATAGCTTAGCCCATATAGATTTAGTAGTGTCATTCATGTTGACATTGACTATTGGACAAAGTTAAATGGGCCTATGTTTTGAGACATAATCATACCTTGATGGGACCTCTTCAGCTGCCCCCTCCTTTATGTAAATGGTGAAACAGAAGGTGGTAATGATGGCAGGTAACTGATTTCACTGCAGAAGTTGGTGGATCGAGAGAGGGAGGTCTACTTCAAAGAGCATGCAACAATCCTTAAAAATTACTCAAACATCATTGATCTTCTGAAATCCCTTGTCTAACTACAATTGACTTATTTTCCATAACTGAGGCTTCCTCAACAAGGTGCTCATGTATGGCTCTGTTTCAAGAAAAAGTGATTTGAAGAAGGAGGTATAAGTCAGACTTAGAAAGAATATCACATTTGTTCCATTTGCAGAACATGGATTTAAAATCGTGTGTGTGTGTGTGGTTACATATGTGTATTTTCAGGTCATCAAACATGCAGGAGATTCAGAGAGGGGAGGAAGAGATCTTAAGGGAGATTGGGGAGTGGTGGCGGCAGTAATGGTGGTGGTAATAGAATCATGTGACATGAAATCAGAAGAGACTATTTAGAGAGAGAAAAGGAATCAGCCAGAGGAGGGCAGTCAGGGAGGGAGGGAGGTTAATTAGAGTGAAATAAAATGACACATTTGTGTGAAAATGCTGTGATCTAACCCATTACTTTGTTAATCTAAAAATTAATAATAAAAAAGCAGGCACCTTAGGTGGGGAGGATGACGAAGGCACCCAGCTTCTCTGGAAGTTGTGTCTGGAATCCCAACCCTGGTCTGCTGTCTGGTCTTCTCTTCACAGTAGAATTATGGAGTCTTCACTAGAGTGGTCCCACTGTGTGATATGGACAGATTGTTGCCTTTACTGCATTCATGCCCAACCCTATAGTTCTCCGACAGACTCTAGGCATTTAACATTCCTTCTAAATGGATTTTCTGTTTTTTAAAAATTTATTTATATTGATTTTATATGTATGTTTTGCTTTCATGTATATGTAAGTACACCCATGTTGTACAGTGCCTGTGGAGACCAGAAGAGGACATCAGATCCCCTGGAACTGGAGTTACAGACTTGTTAGACACCATGCGGGTGCTGGGAACAGAACTTGGGTCCTCTGCAAGAATAGCTAGTGCTTTTAACCACTGAGACCTACAGACCCAGATTTTCTGTTTCAATAAGTAGAATAAGTTATTTATAATGCATCCAAACAGTTCTTCCCTCTGGATCGCGGCCTCACCCCATGGCAGTTCTGACTTTCCAGGTGATTCACTTACATTCGCATCTCAGAGCTCCCTATGTAATTCGAAGGGAAGCCAGACAGTAGTTCAGAAAGCAAAGACCGTGACCACCTTGCTTTCTTCAGGGACAATGACAAAAACAGCAAAGTAGAGCTTGGAGAGAGACCTACCCCAGGCCAGTCCAGCAAGTGGAAGCAGTAGAATGGAAACACGTGTTACTGCCCACGTCTATCACACATGTACTCACTTTCGTTCCAAGGTATGTCAAACTGGCGATTCACCTTGCCTGGAGAAGATGCTGGACTTCCTGCACCTAATCCTGTTCTGTTCCAAGCAGGTCTTTTGTATTATCATGAATCACCATGAGATGAAGATGCTAACAACATCAGCTTATTCAGTGATGCCTCAGAGGTCCAGCAAGGCTAGAGTAACTTGGGCAACGTCACAGTCAGAGCTTAGAGCTGCATAGCCTGGCTTCCTGCTCCTGTGACAAGGCACCGTCACTGATTTCTCTACAAGGCTCAGCTTGTCCGTACAGGTGCTTCACTCAGGAAATAGTCAGATTAAGACACTGCTTTCCTCTTTGTGTGTTTAATGGTAACAACACAGACTGAATTATATTCTCCTTCTGGATTAGAAACTGGAGGCTGGAGACAGCCTGAGCTTGTGTCAACTAAGACCACAAGGGAGGAGCAGACAGAGGTGGAGATAGGCACTGCAGGGTCTAAGGATGCTGGAGGCAGCCGAGTGACTCACCAGATGACTGAAGGGAGGCTGTATGGTTAGAAGGCCTCTCCTTCCGTTTGCATTGTGGAAAGAAAGATACATTTATCCTTTGTTAGAAGGATCATGGAAATCTTAATCTCCACCATGTGGGATTGGAATTTCTGAAGCTCTAGGCAAAGACTCAAGTCATTAGTAGGCTGAGCTCTTAACAAAACTCAAACTCTCAGAGAAATGTTTCCCCCCCAAGGTCTATGAAGATATTGCTTCTGCAAATGAGTCATAGCTTAGATGTGGAAAATGCCTTCACACACAGAGAGAAATTTCTTTGGAGATTTAATAAGAATTTTCACTTTTTCTTTTATCCGTTGGATAATGGAGGTTCAGTTCCAGCCCTGCTGCCTGTTCTAATATGTTTATCTTGTTACCCACTTGGCCCAGGGAGGAATTCATGGTCTGGGAACTACCAGCTCATGGCAATCTAACCACACCCCCCTCAGCAAGAAGTTGAATTTCAAGGAAAAGGACCTGAGCAATCAGAATACTTGGAAGTTTCCCAACTTAAAGGAAAGTTCATATAGCCAAGTTCACAGTGTGGGAGAGTACTCTGCAGAAATGAGTGAAGATGGTCGTAGGACCCAAACAGAAGGCTTATACTTCAGCTGGGGGAAAGTATCACCTTCCACAGAAACAGATTACAGAGGGTGGTGGTCCCCAACCTCAGGAGGTACATCTCAGAATCACTGAAACAGAATGGACAGAAAGTCCCAATCAGCTGAAGAACTGTTGGGCAGCTGATTACTACTGGGTGAGGAGGAGCTGATCTTCTTTAAGGAAGTAACTCCAGATAGGCTGACTAGACCCCAGTGGAGAAGAACTTGCACCGAGGGTCATCTGGGGACACTCACTTGATTTGTTAAGCCTTAGCATAAATGACAGAATCCATGAAATTCATTGGGAAGGGGCTATGGGAGGGTGCCGATGGGGAAGGGGGTATAAAGATGATTAAGATGTTGGGTATGACATACACAAAACTTCAATAAAAATACAGCAGGAGCAGCAAAAACAACAACAAAAGCCAAGGTGTGGTGGCATACACCTTGAATCCCAGTACTCAGGAGGCAGAGGCAGATGGATCTCTGAGATCAAAGTCAGCCTGGTCTACATAGCAAGTTCCAGGCCAGCTGTGGCTACAGGGAGACCCTATCTCAAAACCAAAACCAAAACCAAAACCAAAGCCAAACCAAACCAAAATAATCAATCCCCAAAGAACCCCAAACAAAAACCAATGCCTAATTCACACTAAGACCAGGTAAGTCAACATCTTTTGTGGACCCAGATACCAGTATCATTCAAGGTCTTTGGGTGATTTCAGTGTGCATTTAGTGATATTGCAGTGTTTTGAGGCAGAGGATACATTCAGCTAAGTTTTGATGTTATGAATTATAATGGCTTGAATTCCAAAAATCATGAAGTTACCATTAGTGGTACTGAACATCACAGATTAGTATTTGAGGAGTTAGAGAATAGAATAAAAGTTTGTGTACTGGATATATACAACACAGAGAGAATAGGGAGTGTTGGTTTACATAACTGAAAGTCAGTCCTTGAGGCTGGAGAGATGCTTCAGTGGTTAAAGGCACTTGCTGCTAAGCCTGACAACCTTAGTTTGATTCCTAGGACCTACATGGTAGAAAGAGAGAGCTGACTACCACCAGGTGTCCTCTGACCTCCACACATATGCAGTGGCACTTGGACATGCACACACACACACACACACGCACGCACACACACGCACACACACGCACACACACAAGAAAATAAATGTAATAATGTCAGTTTTAGTTGTGAAGGGAAATGAGCTCAGAGATGCTAACAGATGAAGCTCAAATTCAGGGCTGAGCCACTGGAGATGAAGGTTTGGGTGAAGATGGCCTCCAAGTAAGGAAAGGAGAGCTGGAATGCTAGAGGCTGTGGTGGAGCGAGGATTTGGCTAGGCGTTGGATTTGGCTAGGCGTTGGTTTCGTCACCATGATGGCATTTGTTATGCAGACAACAACAATCAGTGATGGTCCTGTTGACGAACCAAAATATGTGAGTCCACACTCATGGTCTTTAGTGTTGCATGCAGTTTGTGTTTGCCACTCCTGTTTGGTATCTTCTGTACCTAATGATGGTCCATCATCTTGGAGGTTTTGCTGACCTGGGGGATACAGTATCTCTTGGAGCTAGCTAATTCCTATAGCTCATAAGTGATTATCCTGTGAGTTTGATGTTAGAAGGCAAATCATTCAATCTAGAGCCAAATCTCCCATGAACAGCCATTTTTTAACATTAATATACCAAGCCATATTTCCTTTGTCCTAAATCATCTCTGGGCCAGGTGCTGTGTAGCTAGATACCACCCGTATTACCTAGAACCTAATGAAATCATTGAAACTATCCCAAACTGAATTTTCCCAAGCTTTACTTTTTTAAAAAAATAATTATTGATTCTTTGAGAATTTCATATAATGTATTTTGACCATATTCAGACTCTCTCCCCCATCTCCTCTCAGACTAACCCTACTTCTTATCTCCTGACTTCATGTCCTCTATTTTTTTAAGACCTTTTGAGTCTAAATTTTGTTTCCCAAATGCTCTTGGGGGTGTTCATCCCCTGGAGCCTGGTCAACTTATCCAGTATCCCACGCCCAAAAGAAACCCAATTCTCCCTCTCCTAAAAGATATCAAATACAGTAGCTCCTCAGGTAGGGATGGAGCTTCTTGCCCATCTCCTCCCTCCATTCTAGATTTTTGTCTGGCTTGGGCTTGGTCAGGCCTTATGCATACTATCACAAGCTCCACGGGTTCATATATGCAACTTCCCTACTGTATCTAGAGAACATTGTTTCCTTGTGGTAATCCACCAGTTCAGTTTGTACTGTCTTTCTGTTTCCGCTTTCCCAATGATTCCTGAGTCTTGGAAAGAGAGGATATGATACAGGTGTCCCATTTAGGCCTGAGTACTCCACTGTCTCTGATTCTGTACATATCGATCAGTTGTGGGTCTCTGTGTTTATCACCATCTGCTGCATTAAGAAGCTTCTCTGATGTGAGTTGAGAGATGCATTAATCTATGGATAAAACAATAAGCCATTAGGGTTCAGTTTAATACTATGTAAAGCATGGGCCAGAGTTTGATGGTGGTGTCCATTTAGCAGAATAATAGTAGTAGATTCTCCCTATGGCATGTGGCCTGTCTAGGCACAGGTTCTTGCACCGAATAGCATTGCCAAGTATGGGCTTCATCTTGAGAATTGGGCCTTAAATCCAATCAGAAAGTGTTTGATTACTTCCATAAGATTTGTGCCACTGTTGTGTCAGTGGGTGTACCTGGCCAACCAGTTGTTACTGTACCTTGTAGGGTCACAGCTGGATAAGGCTGATGATTATTTTTCTCTTCCAGTAGCATGCACAGCACTTTCCAGCACTATGAAAGCTAGGCAGTAGAGATGAGGTTTGAGGTCAGTACCAGCTTCATTTCTCTGTTCTATGACTCAGCAATAAGATCTTACTTTCAAGTTCTGGAGGCTGAGTGATGGCAATAGTATTTGAGGGTCTGCGAGGCCCCTCTGGTTGCTCAAGCTTTCACTTTACCTTGCCATTCCTCCCACAAATGCTCCAGGGCTCTGGGCCATGCTCTTCTTGATCCTTCTGCATCCTGACTCACCCATGCACCTCACTCTGTGGTCCTGCGTGACATGGGCTGTTGTTTCCGGTCTGTCACCTTCAATATCTGGTTAAGAAAAATCCCAGGTACAAATGTTGAGATTGGTAAATATTTCAGCATTTGAAATGAAAACCAATGATTCATCTTGCTGGCAGCTGATTAAACAGGGGTTGGGATGGTTCTTTGCATTTTGTCAGCAGGAGCCTGTGCTGGACTCCTTGCCTTGTCCCTGGCTGGACAATCTTTCTGGGTGCGAGCTTTGTTACCTGGTCAGCGGCCTCTGCACCTGGGTTGCTGAGTTTGTGCAAGCCAATTGGGGGACTGAATCCCACACCTCTAAAGCCATCTCTGGCTTCAGAATCATAGTTTTCTACAAATAACAGTGCTATTTGGAAGAGTTGAGAACTCCTCAAAATTCTCTTTCCTTGGTTTCCATGACACCACAGTCTCTTGGATTTTCTTCTGCCTTTTTGATTGCTCTTTTAAAGATTCTGCTATACATTCCTTTCCCTCTGCTCCTCCTGTATTTTTATTTTGAAAAGCATTTATTGAATGAATAGCACATATGTCTATATGGAAGGTATTCAATGAAAATATGTCTACCTCACATCTATGCCCAGTCCCAGACTTTTATTTACTTATTTATTCATTTATTTTATTAGTGTGTGTGTGTGTGTGTGTGTGTGTGTGTGTGTGTCCAGGCCACGGTGCATATGTGGAGGTCAGAGGACAACTTACGAGAGTCAGTTCTCTTTCCACCCTGTGGATACCAGTAGTCAAATTCAGGTCATCAGTTTTGGCAGCAAGTGCCTTTCTTGCTGAGCTATCTTGTTGACCTCCTGTCTTCAGTTTTTACTTTGGCACAAATGTGCACGCATATATTCACATAAATCACACAGAACATACACACAAACATAGACATTTACCTGCACACACACTGCAGTTTCATATATAAATGTTAGCATATTAATAACATTGACTGATTCATTGGTTTCTTCAGCAATTTATTGAGCATCTATTTCAGGTCAGATACTACTAAGGAACTAAGAATATCATAGGCAGTAAGGCGGAGGGTATTTCATAGAATCCACCGAGTTTACATTATTTTATTAGGAGGAATAATTACAAAGTAACACAGAAAAGTAAAGTTGATTTCTAATAATGAAAAATGGCTATAAATTAGTTCATGATAATGTGAGAGAGGAGAGAGAGGTGACTTGTATAAGTTGGGTAATGATGGGACTCTTCCAGGAATTAGTAGTGAAGTTAAAATAGCCTGTGAGTGATCAGAATCCGGCAGGGGAAGCTCAGTGGGAGGAGCATTTCAGAGAGGAGACAGTGAGATGACCAGATCAGTCACGAAAACAAGGGAATCGAGGATGACTGCTGGATGGTATTATCATGCCCTTGCCTTTTTCACTTGATGACTTAGATAAGTCCTGATCCACATCTTTCATGGGTGAAACTGCTGCCTCTTTTTGGCTATTGTACAGGATTCCAATATGAACATGAACCAGAACATATTAAATTATTCATATGTTGGCAATGGAAGGAGGTAGGCAGTAGGTACAGACTTACTGGTAGAATAAGCCCTGGCAGTCTGGTGCACAGCAGGGTGACTCGTCAGTAATAATGTAGTGTATATTTTAAAACAAATAGAAGTGAGAATTCCCTAGAATCTTGTCTTTTCTCCATCATAGCCCATAGTACGTAGTGATGCAATGGCTTTTTATTTGCCTGAATCGCCTAGATTTCAAGCTCCATACAGGCCTCATCTTTATTCTTTCAAGTTAAATAAATAGCTAGGAACACAGTGACATCCTGAGTGCTCTTGAATCCTCAGTTATCTAGTGCTTGGTATGGAGCTCTATAAACATTTTATCCTTGCATCTGTGGGTGAACAAATGAGCTCCAGAGCTTCTCAGCCTGCATGTACTGAACGTGCATCCATTTATATCCTTTAATATATTAGGATATACTGAAGGAATGCTGCATAGAAACAGTTGCATCAAGTCTCTAGTCATTTTTTACAAGGTGACATGAATTATAATTTTTCCCCTTCATGCCTTTTTCTTTGTCTTTATTAACGACGGTAATATTTCCTTCAAGTGTCTGGTAGATAAACTCTCACTCTTACATCACATGAATACAACTCTCCATGTGTTCCTGGTCCACGACTCTCAGCCCTATAGAGCTAGCACCGGGCTCTCTTTCTTACAGGGTTGTTGGTGAAGAGACAGTATGTGTGTATGTGTTATATGCATATGTATCTGTATGTAAATATAATTATTATGGGACATTTGATTCAGAACATAGAAAATTAAAAACTTAAAAGTATCAGCTTTATTTGTTTAAAAGATAGGGCGTGGTGGTGCACACCTTTAATCCCAGCACTCAGGAGGCAGAGGCAGGCGGATCTCTGAGAGTTCAAGGCCAGCCTGGTGTACATAGTGAGTTCCAGGACAGCTGGGGCTACAGGGAGACCTTATCTCAAAAAGACCAAAAAAAAAAAAACAAACTAAATAAATAAATAAATAACGCAGTCTTTTACATCTCAATGTGCATATGTACATACATGTTTGAGTTTGGAGGTCATTCGTTCTACTAGGCAGAATTTGACTTTGCATTATGTAACAGATATTACCCAATATCAAAAATAAATTCTGGGCACTACTATCCTCAGGCCTCTTGGGGTAAGTATATAGCGCAGCTCTCCGCACCGGGACTCCCTAAGCCTCATTCACCCTTCCATC
>NW_008333818.1:1107990-1108533 GCF_000622305.1 Nannospalax galili
CCTGTGCCATTCCTAGTCTTGGGGCCCCAGACACCTGGGGAACCAATACTGTTTCCTGATCCTTCTCACACAGAGCAACTCAGTCCCTTTTCTTGGGCTCCAGGAGCACCGCTTCTGGTCCTGGCCCCGCCCTCACCTCTCTCTGCTTCCCTGGGCCTGCACCGCCGGCTAACTCTCCTAGCCTGCAGTACTATCCTCAGGCCTCTTGGGGTAAGTCTATAGCTCAGCTCTCGGCGCCAGGACTCCCTAAGCGAGATTCACCCTTCCATCCCCGCCCTTGCCGTTCTATACTCCTAGTTTGGGCCCTGCGCCATTCCTAGTCTTGGGGCCCCAGACACCTGGGGAACCAATACTGCTTCTGATCCTTCTCACCCAGACCAACTCAGTCCCTTTCTTGGGCCACAGGAGCACCGCTTCTGGTCCTGGCCCCGCCCTCACCTCTCTCTACTTCCTGGTCCTGCAACACCCGCCAGCCCCTTTCTGGGGCTGACAGCCTCTTTCTGGGGCTCCGAGGCTTACCTTTACTCTCCCTGATCCTTTGCA
>NW_008333818.1:1113484-1128430 GCF_000622305.1 Nannospalax galili
CATGAAAATACCTTGTGAGTCACACAAAGCTATTTCCTACCTTGAATACCTTTAGCAGGAGGATGGTAACATACTCTTGTTATATTATATGGCACTGTAAAACCTGTAGCAAAATCATGCATGTTTGTTTTCCAGCTAAATTAGGCTGAAAACTCACTCATATAAGGCTCATATATTTATAAATCAGTTAACTTTTGGACCAGATATTTTGGGTTATGATAATAACTCTAAGCCTCATTAGCTATGTAGCCTTGGTCAAGTCACATAACAATAGTGTGTGTTATTATCATGCTTTTTTATTTTATTTTATTTTATTTTTTGTCTTTTTGAAGCAGGGTCTCCCTGTAGCCCCAGCTATCCTGGAACTCATTATGTAGACCAGGATGGCCTTGAACTCACAGAGATCTGCCTGCCTCTGCCTCCCAAGTGCTGGGACTACAGGCGTGAGCCACCATGCCTGGCTCGTGCTCTATTTTTAAAAAGGACAGTGAAAGTATCCACTCTACAAAGATGAAATACGCATTGTAAATGACATTCTAAGAATGGCATCTGGCAGAAGGAGGAAAGAATTTGTAGTAGGAAATTTAGACTCTAGTGATTAATTCTTAATTTTTTTCTACTGCAAATGGTTCCAAGAATATTTTTAAGACAACATTACAAAAATGGGAAAATACATGATAAACATCGGCCAGAAATGACTGGCATCCACTAACCAATATGCATTGTCAATCCATACGAGAAAAGGCTTCTAATCATGTGGTTATTAAATAATTAAAAAAAAACTAAAAAAAAATAAAATAAATTCTGTTTTTGATCAGGTTTTAAATGCATATTTGTTCAGTCATTATTCCAATATTGGTCCTGTATGCTGCTTTGATATTTTTTTGCTAATATAAAAACAGTACAGCTAACAATTCTTACAAAACATACTCCAGATTCTTGATGTATTTTTAAAGAAAGATTTAACAAGTCAAGAAGACGAATGTCGCAAGATGACGATTTAGGAGGCAGAGCAGGATTGTCACAGGGAGCTCACAGTTGCACCTGAGATCATTCTCATTAACTTTGCTGACAGAATTGTTGGAGAATGTGAAGTTTGAGTGCATCAAATGGTATTTTATTGTTTGGAAAAAATTTGCTGCTAACGAAGTTGAAGTTTAAGAAAAAGATTTTTACAAAGCTATCTCATAAACTCGCTATCTCTTTCCCATTTAAAAATTGTGATGCTCTGAGTCCCACCTCAGGATGAAGAGTTACAGGCAATCAGTGGATGTTGACGAAGGGACTATCAGTTTTCTCCAAGGCCTAGTTTCCTGAGAGGTTATATTCTACCAGGTGGGCAGCCCTAAGCATAGGTACACACGAGCGCCACTAAATGGATATATATATTTATATATATATATGTATTTATTTATATATGTAAATGCTCTGAGTCCATTTAGACAAATATGTCTGTATATATATGTCTGTATATATAATGTATACATGTATATATGTATGTATATGTATATATGTACATATATGTATGTATATTTATAAATGTATATATGCATTTGTAACAATAATAATCAAAAAGGACAGGAAATTGAGAGGGAGTTGGGAGCATAGGAGGAACTGGAGGGGGACTGGGAGAAATGGAAGTAATGCAAGTACAATACTCATGTGACACAAAATGAAAAAAAATTAAAAAATTGTTATGTTCATCTTTTTTCTCAGTTTATTTCTTGGGGAGGACAATAGAGTGGGTTAGTACTATTATGCTACCTATTTATTTGTTTGCATTACACATTTTAATTTGTCATATACATATGTGTATATATACACATATCATATCATGTTACTTTTAAATAAAATAGAATATGATTTGTCTACCATTAAACCTATCAGTGTTTTTCTTTTTATGTGACTTCTGTCTGGCCATTAGTTTAGAGCATCTCTCCTCATTCTGAGAAAAGATATTTCTTTATTTATTTGCTTGTTTATTTGTTCACCCAGAGATTTGCACATGCTAGGTAAATGCTCTGCCACTGAGCTATAGCCACAGTCCTCTTTTTACTTTTTTATTATGAGGCATGGTCTCCTTAAATTGCCTAGGCTTCTCTTGGCCTTGACCTCATTCTGCAACCTGGACAGACACTGAATTTGTCATCCTTTAGCCTCAGCATCCTGAGTAGCGTGTTTTCATTGTTAAAAATTTGATTCAATCCTTTTCTATGGTTGTGTATTTCAGAATTAAATCTTCAAGCCATCTGACTTTTTAGTGCATGCCTAAATGTGAAGACCCAAGATGGTTTAGTCTAAACAGCTATTTCCCACCCCCACTGGTTTATGCTAATGTCTTCCATATCCTACCTCATTTATGCCTTTTCTTCGACCTCTAGTCACACTTCCAGCTGAGGCCCTCGTCTACTCATCTGTGTACTATTGCTACAACCCCTTGGTTGACATCTGTTTTACTCTGCTATTGCCAAGTCATTTTCTTAATTTGCAAGTATTTTCGTATGATGTACCTATCTCACAAACTCAAAAATGAAAGCCAACATGTGCCATTTAAGGCCCCTGCTTATCTTCTCACAAATACCTTGGATTAGAGTTACCATTGCAATCATCCTGAGATAACTATCAAGCATTCTCCTAGCAAGTTTATACACTCATGACCTTTAGAAAACATCTTTAACATCTTAACACAGTGGTTGCTCATGGGAGAGAGGGTCTGAAAAAATACGCGTTCTTCTCCCTAACAATTCCACTTCCCTACATCCCCACCCCCCTCCCCGCTCTCACAGGCATTCACAGGTTAGGGAACAGGATGTGTGCTTGCATGTGTGATTTGAATCACAGCAAATTAACCACTTTCTCCCTTTCAGACAACCTAGTGTCTTCCAGGAAACCTCCCCATGAATGTCACCTGTCATCTGATCCTTACTGTAATTCCCATTTGCCTACTCCAAATGCATTCAGTTGGCAATAAATTTTTGACACTTCCTTTATTCCCTTTTAAGGGAGCCACACTTATCTTTGTATACAACATTTAAAAATTCTATTTATTATTTTTATTTTATGTGTATGCATGTATTGCCTGCATGTAGGAGGTAGGTGTACCGGTGTCATGCAATGCCCATGGAGGTCAGAAGGATCCCCTGAGACTGGAGTTACAGACAGTTGTTAGCTGCCATGTGGGTGCCAGGATTTGAACCCGGGTCTTCTGGAGCCATCTCTCCAGCCTCATGCACACCCCATTTTTAGGAGATCAAGGAGTACGAAGACTCCTTACAGATGACTTAGTCTCAACCCTGTTGACGGTTGAGGCAGCTGAAGCTGGAGAGGCAAAGGAACCACACAGAGCCCCAGACGGCTCAGCAGCTTTTGTACCTGCTGACTGCTCCTTTCCTCCCTTGCGCCAGCTGACCTCTGGATTCTGGCTGGGCCTGTTCTTTTTATCAGGTATGTTCCTTGCCTGATAACACCCACCTCCATGGCCTTAGCAGCCTCTCCCCAATCCCAGTTGATTCCTCTCTTGAACCTGTACCCTGAGCCTTGTATTTGCATCTCTTCTGCTCTACCGGGGTGGCCACTGGTTTGTCCCAGCAGCATTTGAGCCACCACTTCTTGTTCCCACCCTTCCTACATTTCAGGAATGAATACCACCACCCACCCGGGCTGGAGATGGTCCCTAACTGCTGCTTCTTCCTTGCGCCCAATCAAGGTCCTGTTCTCTCTACTTGCTTACCTCTGACTATTCCTGTGACATTTCCTGTGCATGCACCCTGTGCCCAGGTCTAGTGCATCTCACAAGGGATATGGCAACAGAATCCCAAGTCCATGTGCCACAACTGCAGCCTGAGCTATCAAAGAGGGCTAGTCACCAAACTACTGCAGGAATTCAGATCCTTTTGCTTTTGACACCGTTGTCGCCAGTGCGCTCAAGCCTGTGCCGACCACTTCTGCTTGGGGCCTTCTCCACCCTTCTCTTAGGTCAGTCCCTACTAGAGGATTCCATTCAGCCATCCATTCCCACAGTAAGCCTCTGTGACTCCCCTCAGTTCTTAAAAAGTCTGGAGTGCCTCAGAGTCACTTCCTTCATAGCCCCCCATTCCCACCAGAGGGTCTGGGGCACTCCAAGACGATGAATTGTGCCTTCACAACTCCACGGGGAGGGGGGTGGTGGTGGTGGGTGTTCATGGGGAATTACTTGGCAGGTCTTGAAGAAACCACTAAATTCAGACCTAATTCTCCCTACCACACTTCCTGGACATCCCTCCAGGGAGGGATAAAGATGTGGTCACCCTATGTGTCTCCTTTTGCAGGCGGTGTCCAAATTTCCTGAATTTGGCTCTTGAATTCCCTGGTGGCTTTCCCCATACAAACGCCTCATGCTACGGGAAACTTTAGGGAGCCGGGCTGCCCACTCCGGCCTGGCCTCTGCCTGCTATCAGAGTTCACACAGACCCTCATCCACAGCGCCCCAGCACCCTGTGGATGGCAGCTGTGATTTCTCGGTTGCGCAGACTGTAGATAAGGGGGTAGAGCAGTGGCGTGATGTTGGTATACACCAGCGCTAGCGTGCGGTCCAGTCGAGGGGAGTAACTGGACTTGGGCCTTACGTACATGAAGGTGGCGCAGCCGTAGTGCAGGAAGGTGACAACCAGGTGTGAGGCACAGGTGGAGGCAGCCTTGTGCCGGCCTCCTGCGCAGTGCAGGTGGCGCAGGGCAGAGGCGATGGCCCCGTAGGAGGCCAGGATGAGCATCGAGGGCAGCAAGAGCAGCACTAGGCAGGTGCCCAGCAAGGGCAGCTCGTCCACGTAGCTCCGCGTGCAGGCCAGGTGCAGCAGCGCCGTGATGTCGCAGAAGAAGTGCACGAGCAGGCAGGAGCCGCAGAAAGGCAAGTGAAAGACTGCCACCGTGAGCCCCACCGACACTGTCAGACCCCCGAGGCAGCAGGCCAGGGCCAGTCGGCCGCACAGACCCGGGGTCACGATAGCTGCATAGCGCAGTGGATGACAGATGGCTACATAGCGGTCGTAGGCCATGGCGGCCAGCAGGAAACACTCGGCCCCACCCAGCGCCACGAACATCTGCATCTGGACTGCACAACCCAGGAAGGAGATGGGACTGCCTCTGCCCTGGCCGGGCATGCTCAGGTCGGCCAGGGAGCGGGGCACCACCACCATCGTGTAGCAGAGCTCGATAGCTGAGAGCTGGCACAGGAAGAGAAGCATGGGTGGACGGCTGGGCACCGAGGCCACAGCCACCAGGATGAGCAGGTTCCCGGTCAAAGTGGCCAGGTGCACGGCCAGCAGCAGCAGAAAGAGAAAGGGCCTCAGGTGCGGGAACTCGAAGAAGCCTTGAAGGAGAAAGCCGCAGGGTGTGGTGGTATTGCTGGGGCGGTCCATGCACCAGCGCTAGGAGACACCTGTGCGACAGAGACACGGGGAGGGTGAGCTGTGGCCTTTCTGGTAGCCGAGGAAAGGATGCAGAGGAGTCAAAACATGAGCTGGAGTCGGGGCTGCAGAAATGGTATATAGTCTATTACCAGCCCCTTCCTCCTCACCTCTAGAGGGAAATCTTAGAAAATGGCATGGCTTTTCCTGCCTTTTGGACTAGAATTCTGGTGCTGCTTTCTCAAATTTTGTTTCCTAAGATGCTTTGATTTGAGTCCTGTCCTTAGAGAGCATCACTCCTGATCTCTTCTTACAAAGAATCAAGCACTGCCACACTCCAGTCATTTTGTGGATTCTAGGTGAGCATGGGTATTAAGTCTCCCTCTACTCAAGTTCCAAGGCAGGAAATGTGTTTCTACTTTTACATCTCCATCCTCTTCCCTGCCTTACCCTGCCATTCTGGATGGCCGTCTGTGTATGTCATAGAATCAGAGTGCAATACAGGTCAGGGTCTTCTAGACCATCTCAGGCAGCTTCATAATCTTGAGGGAAATAAAGCTGAGCAGCTTGGGGTTGTATCTGAAAGGTTACTGCTCAGAGAAGGTTAGAACCAAAATCCTAACTGAATTCCTGAGACTGAGTCCAGAGCTTTCCATAACTCATATGATATCCTGGGATGAGGTCTCTGGAGCCAGTCAGTCAATCAATATTCATTTAACCTTATACAGAGACTCAGATCTGTGGTAGGCATTGGGACAAGGATGCATTGTGGTATGACCTTTTAGGATTCAACAGGATCCAAATGTACCTGGCATTTTGATTAATACTCTGCCAACCCTAGGAAAGGTGATGTATCTGTGTTGGCTCATCTCTAAATGACCAGTACATTTTACAACTGCCCTCAGACCCCAACTTCTCTCTAGGCATCATCCAGTGACTCGTTTGCAAATAACGGTGGAACGATACTGACAGAGTACTGTTCTACTGGGCTGCTCAGAATTTTCTGGGTGGACTGGATTGGAAGTGGAAAGAGGCTCAAGGCCATGTGCCCTTCAGGAAGATGTTGGTTTTTTCTAGTTGATATTAGTGCTATTGCTTTACAAATCCCTTTAGCTCTTAAAATTTTTATCAGAGGCCTTTAATTTTAATTCTTCTTCTTATCATAAGGTTCTATTCAATATTAGAAATGCAGTTTGTCCAAAGTCCTTATGTCAGCACACAAGCACGGTGAAGTTAGGCGAAAAGGCAACACATGAATGAAAGCGTTTCAAGGGCTGCAGAGAGCTTGGCCTTTGCCGTTGAATGTTCATTTTGGAGGGTTTCTATTTGTCAGCATTACCCCATGCTCTTTCTTGTGGCATCTGAAGGGACTATTTGCAAACACATGTCCCAGTCTTATGGAGGATGAGTCGGGTGGGGCTGGGGCAGGTCTAAGGGAAGTAGATTCATCTCCCAGGGGGTTAGCTCCCTCCCTCCTTTTGAGGGCATTTTCTCATCTAATCAAATTTAACAAACCTGAGTTGAGTGCCTGCTCTCAGCCAGGTGTTTAGTCTTAGGTGTGAAGTCCCGAGAGGCAGAACTGGGGTTTCAGGCAGGTGAAAGTTCTGGGGTGCCCCAAGTAGTGCCAACTCTTCTGCTGCTACTTTACTGCTTCCTTTTCATCTCCTCCGAGTGGTGTGGGTGCTAGAGAGAGAGACAGACTCAGAACATTTCATTCCCTTCGCTTTCAGGATGCAAACCCTGCAGATGACAAGAAGCATTCACCGGGCAATGACTGGACCGAGGTGCTCAAGAAGAACCACATTTTCAAAATGAGGCTGTCTAGAATGAGCTAAGTGGGTCAACTACAATGATGATGACCAAAGAGTATTTCCACTTTGCTTAGTTTTTCAGGAGGAATTGTTACAAATGTCAGGAATGTTTGCAAGGAATCACAGACCACAGACACGTCCAAAGCTTCAGTGATTCAAATCCTGCTCCTGCCCAGCAAGAGAAGCTGCAGAGAGAGAGAAGAAAACCTGCCTGGACCACTTTCCTCTCAGGGAGATAAGGACAGAAATGTTCACTCTTTGAGGAGGTTAATAACATCAGCAATAATAACTAACTCAGAAGAGAGTGCCAAGGAAATGTTCTGAAGAATTTAATGACGTAAATGGATTTTTTTCCATACTCACTTATAGATGAGGCTGAGGGCCATATAGCTTGTTGGTGTTAAAGCTAAAATTTCTCCAAGAAGTTTAGCCCCTAATAATCTGTGGCCTTACTTTTTCTGTACAGTCTGGAGAATAATCTCTGATAGCCGTAATTTCAGTTTTGAATGACATTATTAAGTATATAGCAAGGCAAAGTCCAAGGACAAATAGCAGATGTCAGATAGATATCAAAATATCACCAAACTAGGTGTTCAACACATACAGCAGAAATCAACTGTGGAAGCCCTGTTGAGACAACCAGTTGGAGTTTTTAGTTCCATTGAGAGAGAGCCTGGGGCCAAAACCAGTGTCCTCTTGGGTGAGGTTTCCAAGTAATAGAAAAAAGAGCATCACATTGAGAAAATGTGAAGTCAGGTGTGCACAACATCCAGCAGAAACTGACTGAGGAAGCTGAGGCAGTCAGTTGGAGTTCCTGACCAGTTTCTCTCCATGATGGCTTACCATGGTTGAACTCCAGCTTCTCTTTCTACTGTAGGAACTTTATATCACAGGAAAACAATGGTCACTTCTGTTGGAAATGCTTTACCTCCTGGCTCATTCTCATTTCAAGGATACAATATTTTTACTCTTGGACTGTTTTGCTCTTCTCTTCCCTCCCTGTTATAGAGTTAGGGGCCAGCGCCTTCCAGGCAAAGGACCTTAGAGAACACTTTGAGGCCAATATGCTTGGTTCTGAAATGGGGTAGGGTCAACCCTGCTTCCAAAGCCAGCTTGTCAGTGAGCTCAAACAACACATGATAGTTTACAACGTTATGTACATTAGAGTACTATGAAGTCTTCCTTATTTAAATCCTTCCTTAAATCTCCTTCCCACCAGAGGCAGATGCTTTTGCCATCCACAGACTGGAAATGACCGGTAGTCACCTAGTCATTTCTGTCCTCAGATTTCCTTACTCTGACATTTCTCTTGAGGACAAGTGGATGTGTGCAGTAATGTGGATCATTTAGGATAGCAAATCTAGAAATAATTTCTCTTTAGTTTTGACATTCATCACTACTTATTGTCCTGGCAGATTCTTGCTTCTAATTTGTAAGGCCCCATGGAGCACTGGTGGAGTCATGGCTGGCTGGTGGCCCAAGACATCTGGATGTGGTTGGGAAGCCTTGCAGGGCCAGAGATGCAGATCTTAGATTCAAATTTTGCTGTACAGAGTAATTAAAATTGTCTGTTATAATGATGTTTTTCATTGGTCATTTCAATAGTCAACCAAAGTACTTCTACATGTGGCTGTGGGATGGGTGGCATGGGGGGTATGAGAGGCAGACAAGTTAGGGTTTTGGCTCTTGATAATTGCCTACAATGTTAAGCTGCAATGGAGCTTAACGGTCAAATGGTCAAACCAGACTCTCATGTTGTAGTAAACTCCATGCTAAGCAGGCTCAGGGAGGTTGCTAACAAGCCTGGGGCCTAACATCACTAACATCTGCTGGTACAACTGAGCTAGAACCAGGTCTCACTATTCTTGGCAAAGTTGTTCTATTTTTGTAAGATTTGCCTTCCAGTGTCAACCTGAACTTATTGATGTAGGATTATAGTTTACAAAAGCATCATAAAGAAAGAATACAGCAAAAGTTTATCAATGTCCCGTAACAAGTCAAATTTAGAAGTTTAAAGATAAACCTGATATCCTGACTTTACTTAATCACTTGCCATGGGCCTCTGGTTTATGACATTTTATAGATTAAAATTAAATATTTTATTCAGGGCTTTCTCTCTCTCTTGCTCTTCGGTTTTTGAGACAGGATCTTACTATGTAGCCCTGGCTTGTTTGAAACTTGCTATGTAGACCAGGCTGGCCTTAAACTCATAGAAGTCCTTCTGCCTCTGCCTTCTAAGTGCTGGGCTTAAAGGCATGTGCCACAATGTCTGGCCCAGGGCTTTTTTTTTTTTTTAAAAAGAACAACAAACAGTTTACTGAAAAGATGACGTTTTCTCTACTTAGCTCATTTCTTACTGACAGGAAAGTGCACTCATACTTTTAAACCTGCTTTGTTGTTTTCTGGATGTTGGAACTTGAGGGGAGGGAGCAAGTCAACTAACTCATGCGAAGTCTTAGTGCCTCACTCTGAAATGGGGACAGCAGAGGAGCCACTTTATGAAGAGGACAGACTTGGCACACAATAGGTATATAGGAGCACTGGGAGTGTTCTGAGACTTGGCCTATGTATGTACCTACATACAGTAGGTACATAAGAACACTGGGGGCATTCTTAGACTTGGCACACAGTAGGGATATGTGAACACTGGGAGTATTCTTAGACTTGGTACACACAGTAGGTATATAGGAACACTGGGGGTGTTCTTACTTTTATGCATTATCCTTGGTAGTCTTAGGTTGTATATCTTCTGGGTACTCATCTTTCCGTCTTGGAGATCTTAGTCTCTGAATGGCCATTTCAAGTACTTTATCTCTGTGTCTGCTATCTTCCCAAGGGCCCAGAGGCAGAGGTGTGTGTGTATTTTATGATGGGTGTGGTAAATATATATAATCGAAGGTAAGTCTGTCTATCCATAATCTCTCCTATCTTTCTACGTCTGTCTATCATCCATATTTATCTATATCTTCTTTCTTCCTTTCCCTCCCTCCCTCCTTCTGTCCCTCCCTCCTTCCCTCCCTCCTTCTGTCCCTCCCTCCCTCCCTCCCTCCTTCCCTCTCCTTTTCTTTCTTTCCTGCATCTACCTATCTCCAAATTTCTATCTTGATTTTTTTCTCTCTTACCTTTTCAATGATCTTCCTGCATCTTCACAGGCTATGGAAGAAGATATTTCTGGGTTCATATGCTGAATCAAGCACCTGCTAGCTGCATTAATTTTGGGTGATATACCCAATTTCTCTGACCCTTAATCTCTTACATAAAGATGGAGATAATGATTCCTGATACATACAGTTGTTACAAAAATTAGGCATAGAACAAAGATAGCCCATAGCACAGTTGTAACCACAAGGAAGGTAACTTACGTTGCAATATAAGCACCTCTTCTACACTGACATGTCGGACTTTGGGCTCTACGTGCATAGTAGTGACAACTGTAGTTACTTTAATGACCCCTTTCTTAATCATGTAGATCTTCACTTTAGCTCATGACAGGCAACCTGAAATTCATTCAGTTTATAGTTTTGCAATATTATATATTTCAGTTTTTGTTTTCTGGAATAAATTTCCTTAGATTAAAATTCACGATTTTGATACTTTTTGCTCACATAAACATTTTTTTCGTGGTATCTTTCATCAGTTTGACAAGTTATTTACTCAGGGTTGCTAAATATCATCTCCAGTTTAGCAATTACATTGTGTTCTTGCTTTTACAGCTATTTGTGATCTCAGACTTGATTCCTGGGAGATGTGCTATTTGCTGTGTGGTATTTCTCTCTGGTGAGTCTGTTCCTTTTACAGGATAAAGAAGCCTGCTAAATCCTTGATGACTAAATGTTGTATAATATCTTGTCAAAGGCTCTAAGTCTAAGAGCTCTTGTTAGCTTCTTATTGACATCTTTATCCCCTAAAAGCATCTAAATGGCGTTAATAGAGAACATCTTCCTTACACAGACATTCTTGCTTTTCTCCCTTTATGGCACATCTGAAGTATTTATGGATCCTATGTGTCATATGGGTGAGATGCTCCTGATAGTTCCATGTCTGCCCTGGAGCTTTTCTTTAAAAGACAGCCATGTGGCTGACGTAATAGCCCCTCAGATCTGGGTCTTCATGCTACATGGACCTTGCAATTTGACCATCGTTTCCCCTTTTGGTTTCCTGACAATTCAGGGTGACCAGTCCTAACAGTGGTGTGTGTACTTCTGTTTAGATCTCCCTGGATAATTTCCATTCTTTGTTCCCTTTCCTCCAAAAAAATCAGTTGTGTGGGATTAGTACTTTGGGAAAAAGAATTCTTCAGGCATCCTGTTCTCTGTTATTTTCATCTAGATAGGAGCTTTGAACCATGAAAATCTAGGAGTCCTACTGATTTTAGAGCGGGCTCTCTGCCTTTGATGCTTTGAAAAAGACTCTTTCCCTGAATGAAACAGAATCTGTTTTAATGAACATCTCTAACTCAGGCTTCCTCCAGAGGAAGAGAGATAAGCTTCAAAAATCGGCACTTTATGTTTGACATCAAAACTGTCTGGTGCAGAGACTGCCCCAGTTCTGAGACTGTGAAGGTCAACTTTATCACAAGAAATAAATGATCACTGTAGTGTTAAATTTTGAAAAATATCCTAGATCTGGGGATCACTTACTTTATCTACTTGAAAAACATCAATTTAAGAAAACAGATTTGTTTTCAAATTTATCTTTAAATCACTTATCATTTTCCATAAAGGTGATTTTAGCAGGCTTGAAAATACTTTTAATTTTAGAAAATGCATCTTGGGCTATAAGACAGGAAGAAGACTCCCTTGAAAAACTGGAACATTTTCCTAAAGTTTCCCAAAATGTTTTTTTGTGCCTTGCTGGCCATTTATTGAGTTGTAACCAAGTAGAGGGTGAGCTGCTACACAGAGGGAGAGACCAAGGCCATCTTAGGGCTACCAGGACATTTTTATGGTTCACTGAGATGAAAAGAAATCAATACTGGTGGAAAAAATGTTCATGTCCTTGATGAATCATCTTTTTGGGGAAAATATTTCAGATACCATCCCTGGAGCACTGTCCCCAGAAGCCCACAGGCACCTTTGAATCACCCTGAATGATATGTGAATGACTGTGACATTAGGGTCTCCTTCCCCATCATCTAGTTGTCTTCCTCATTTTTGTCCAAAACAGACCCCTGTAGTTTCTAAAAGACAGCCAATGACTAGATTGAATGAGATCAGTGAAGGGAATTCAGGCAGTTTGGGGAGTTAACCTACATTCTCTACAATGGGAAGGTCTCTAGTTGATATGGTCCAGGGATTGAAGAGTTCATTCTTTGGCCAAGATTAAGAAGGATAAATGGAGTTATTTCCTGTCTTAGTGTTATCAGTGGTTAAGTTTCTTATCTCTTTTAGAGCTGAGTCATAATTGTGGACATCATTGACTTGAGTACTCTCTATTCTACCCCTGAAAGTTGAAGAAGTAATGGCTTCCTCCTGTGTTCTTATTATTATATTACAGGAACAATATATCATTGGATATCTCTTTCATGAAAGCCTCTGTCCACATAAGGACACAAGATTTCCCCACTTATAAACGGAGAAGCTGAGACAAAAGGGCACTAGCTGGGCAAAATTATTAAATAAAAACACAAGCAAACTCCAGATTCCTAGAATCCATAGCTACTTCACTTTCCTTTGGCCCCACTCTGCTTCAGTATACCCAGAACTGAAGGGCTCTGCAGGCAAGAGCAGATTGAAAAAGTGTCCTGTGTGGTTTACTGAGGAGGAAGGAACTAGACCAGAAGGACAGAAGGAAGAGAGGACAGGGGATGAATGGATGCCTGCGTCACCAGGGTTACCTCTTCATTGCACACCTACTGGGGAATGCTTTATTTCCTTATTTCTTTGCTATACTCTTTGCGTTTCTTTATCTTCATCTGTCTGTATAGTCCCACAACAAGGCTTCTTCTTACCTGGGTTCAGACAAGGATGGTTTGGGAAGGTGGAGGAGTGACTCAGATCATGGTCTTTCAAGGTTGGCAAGATCCCAGGCAGAATGGAGGGCAGGAATTGCATTGGGTAGGTGTGGAGGAGAGAGGGAGAGGAACAAGGAGAAAAACAAGAGATTGTGAAGGTGATGGAAGTGGAGGGATGAAATGGAGAGCCTGAGAGCCTGAAGGGGGATTGCCACAGGAGTTTCTGATTACTTATGTCTGCTTGGAACTATAATCTTAGCTTGTTTTATATCCCTGGAGAGGTGAGATGACAGAGAAGAAAAGAGTATGCTAGTCCTCTCTGAAGGGAGGGCAGGAGCAAAAACATCCTGTGATTAATTACTGCCCACAAAGTCCCTTCTCAAGATTGGAGACCTTGGCAAACATACAACTTTTCTGCAGCTGTCCAGAGAGAAATGACTTCCTATTTCCAGCCACCCATCTGCCCAGAGTGCAGTCTGTCCCACTCGGCATCACATTTTCCCTTGAGTGTTTCTTGCTTCTCTCTCATTGTGGTAATTCCCATCTCTACATGCTGGACCAGGCAGCAGCTCAGACTGTACCATGAAGTGTCAAGTGCTGTGCAGATCTAAGATGTCCTAATGTGTCCAGTGATTACAGCGGTGAGATAGCCATTGAGATACCTGAATGACCCTCTTAGATCTCACAGATGTGTGGGGACCACAGAAAACTTGTCGGAAGCACAAACCACTCAGTGCTCTTAACGCTGAAATATTAGCTAGACAGTTCAGACAGATAACTATAAATTTGGAAGCTGAAGATGTTCTCTTGATGGTTTGATCATATGCTCACCAGAATCACAGGACTTGAAAATTGATTTTTCCTTGTTAGTTTATTCATTCCCTTATTCATTAAGGCAGAACAAGCTTACTGAATAGATATTATGTGCCAGGCATTGACCTAACATTTGGGGTACAGATCAGTGAGAAAAATAGACAAATATTGTACTTGTAAAACTTATAGTCTAGGGAAAAGAAATAGATAATAACTAAGTTAAGTTAGTTGTATACCATATTTGAGACTGATAAATACAATGGAAAATCTAAAAGAGGAAAGGGAATGTGCCTGGTGGTCTGTAATTTTAAACACACTGTTCAGAAGGGCTTTGGTAGAAAAGTGGTATTTGGCGTGGAACTTAAAGAAGGCAAAGCCGTGAACCACATGGGTATGTGGGAAGAACATGATAGGCAGAATAGATAGTCAGTGAGAAGCTCTGTAGTGGGGAGCAGTCCTGACATGTTCGTGGCACTGTGCTGAAGCCAGTGTGGTGGTATGGAATGAGGTCAAAGGAGTCTCAGGCGAGGTAAAAATGGTGGTGGGTGACCAGTAGAGAGTGCCTTGTGGGTGGCTAAGGACTTGATTTTATTCTGCTTAAAGCTTGAGGGAAAGGATGATGTGAATTGCCCTCTGGCTGCTATGTTGAGAATAGAATGTAGGGGACCAGGGATCAGAGTATCAGAAGTGGTGAAAATGGTTGGATTTGAATATATTTTAAATGTAGAGCCCATGAACTCTCAACAATTGCCTGAACAAGACTTGCATAATGACACCACCAGTTAACAGGCCAATGTGGACAGGGGAAATTTCACAGGGTCCCCCACCTAGATGAAGAGCCATATACAATCAATAGCTGCTGAAGGAGAGAAACAGCTTTCGCTAGGGATGATAGGTTTTCCTCCTCCTCCTCCTCCTCCTCCTCCTCCTCCTCCTCCTTCTTCTTCTTCTTTTTGTCTTTTTGAGACAGTGTCTCTCTGTATCCCCT
>NW_008333818.1:1128637-1139104 GCF_000622305.1 Nannospalax galili
ATTAAAGAAAAGGTCTCTCACTGAACCTGGAGCTCACCCATGCAGCTAGACTGGGATTATAGGCTGTGTGCCTGGCTTCTTATGTGGGTACTGAGATCTGAACTCGGGTCCTCAAGACTTGCACAGTGAGCACTTCACCAACTAAGTCATATCTGTAGCCCTCTCTGTCTTTTTTTTTTTTTTTTCATTTTTGAGACAGAGTCTTCCTATAGCCCCAGCTAGCCTGGAACTTTCTATGTAGACCAGGCTAGCCTCGCTCTCACAGAGATCCTCTTGCCTCTGCCTAGCCAGTGTTGGGGTTAAAGGCCTGTGCCACCATGCCTGGGTTTTCCTGTCTTACCCTTAAGCCTTAACAAAAGAATAATTAATGAGTTGTGTCTAATTAGTTTTTTAAAAAGATTTTAAATGAGATCTTATTTATGAAAAAAATTGTAAATTCTAAAATGCCTCATAAATTCTGTAATAATTAAGATATCCCAAAGCCACGATAATGTATTTTCTGGTCTAGAACTTCCTCTATCCACCTTTCCCAGGCACTGAGTTTGTAGAACTTAGCGTACCTCATTCTTACTCTTTTTCTGTTCATAGCTCCCTGGACAGGGCCAGGATGCAATGTGGACAAGCTTCCCTAGTGGTTAGAAGTCAGAGATGGCATGATTTTTTTCACAAACAGCAGTGTTGTCATGATTCAGAAGTGTAGAAATCAAGCCAAGAGGATCTCGAATATAATTTCCAGGACGTGAGTCTTGTGCTAAAGCAAAGCTTACCAGTGACCGGAGTTTGGGGTTTTCTATATAACGTTTGCTTTGTCAGGAGCCTGGCTTCCTTTGAAAAGCTGTGTCAACAAATGGAGTTCCTTTTCTGGGTCCAGGCATTACCTAGTGCTGCTGTCCCTCCTTATGAGGCTGCTGTGAGTTTTCTCAGACAAGGGGTGATATGGAATCTGTGTTAGAACAGCATCTGGGGATACTGACATCCTCTCCACATTCATCAGTCATTTGTCACCAGATTGCAGATGACTTGGGATCCGGCTCCTAGGCAGAAAAGACGATGTGCTCTCTGATGTGGGTGGTTACACTAATGAACTGGGCCAGCTAAGAAGTCCCTTTCTTCTGAAGATTTATGTTATTTTAAATAAATTTATAGAAATATAGATGTTAGGGGAAAAAGCAATATAATAAACTTAGATTATTAAAAAGATCAAATAGGGAAATCAATGGCATAGAGAAGAATCAAAATGAAAATTAGTATCAAAACCTTAAGGTGAGGGGCTGAAGAGATGGCTCAGTGGTTAGGAACACTGGCTGCACTTGCAGAGGACCTAGATTTGGTTCCCAGCACCACGTGGCAGCTAACAACCATCAGTAGCTTCAGTTCCAGGGGGTCTGACACTGCTTTCTTGCCACCATGGGCATTGTATGCACTTACTGCATGCAGACAAAATGCTCATCCACATAAAATTTAAAAAAATTTTCAAGGCTAATCTTTAAAAATTCTAAGATAAGTAGATAAATTTCAATGATTCTGAGCCAGGGAAAACTGAAAAGAAAAAATGCATAAATTAAAATAGGCATAGTTGAGATTAAAAATGATAAAAATATTATTAAAAGTATTTATGCATACAGTAAACATATATCTGAAAATAAAAGCCTGATTTACCCAAGAAAAAGCAGAACACTGGAATGGAGTAATTATCAATAGCATTACACCGAATCACCTTTCTGTCCTCACTGCTCCCAGCGGAGAAAGTTTTACAGGCAGGATTTTATCAATATTCCAAGGAACACACAATCCCCAATACTACATACACTTTTCATTTTCCTAGAAAATAGAAACAATCACTCAACTCATTTTATGAATTAGATTAGAACCATTATTCTAAGTATAGTATATGAAGAAAATGCTGTTTTTCATAATGAAAATATAGTAATCATTACCTAAACAAATTTGGTGGTTTTTTAAAATATATTTTTGAAACAAATGCAAAAATTCAAAGATTCAAACAGCTATTATTCCAGCACTTGGCTTTAGGGTCCATAACAGTATGAACTTGGGCAGGATTTTCATCACTTGCCACTTTGCCCAGGAAGACAGGGATGGTTCAATTCCAGAAAAACCTATTAATTCACTATTATATTTTAAGGCTAAAGGAAAATAGAGACATCATTTTTTTGAATGAGGTAATTTCTTTTTTTAATTTTTAATTTATATTTCTTTATAGATTTTTTTGTGTATTTCATACAGAACATCCCAAACAATCTTGTTCATCTTTATACCCACTTCCCAAATGGCATCCTCTCATAGCCCCCCTCCCATGAAGCTCATATACTCTGTCATCCCTGTTACTGTCCACTATGTTATTAGTGCCCCCAGCTGTTACCCAGTACAAGTCCATCTGTTGAGTCTAGTCATCCTATCTAGAATTCCTTGTTTTAGGAAGATCAGCTGTTCCTCATCTAGCGGCAATCAGTTGTCAATATTTCTTTAGATAACATTGGGGCCTGCTGTTCATTTTCCCAGTTCTATGCTGGGTTACTGTCTGGGAGTCTCTTGGGCCACCCTGACCAATAACTCAAAGGAAGGTATCTCCTGTCTGGCATTGTTTCTTGTTATGTAGCCTTTAGCTATAAACACGGACACATGGAGAGATATTATATGTATATTTGTCATCAGGTTGTTGGACAAATATGATTCCCTCTACGTTATTACACTAGTTGGGCATTATTTATCTCTCCTCTCTCTTAAGGTCATTTGAGGATCTGTTCCTCAGGGGTCACATGGGCTTGGGAGGAGCCCCTGGCTCCTTTCTTTTACCAATTTCGTCTATGTGAAGAGAAGTCAAAGGTCCTGCCTAACCATGGCTGGCTTCTCTCAGAAGCCTGGAGGAAACATTTCCTCTGTGTTGACCCTCCTCTTTGTAGACTGGACACCGGTTCATGTCCATCTGGTGGGGTCTTCATGGCCTCCTTGATCAAGAAGACAGGTGACTCACCACAGTTATGGACATTTTTGAGAGATGCTCCATAGTCCCCTAGAACTTAGTCAACCTTGGAGGGCAAGGAGCAAAAACTATCCTGTAAGTCCCTCTGACCTGATTAGTATAGGCCTCAAATTATGGCTGTTAAACATCCAAGAAGGTTAGTTCTACCAGTCTGGTACTTTTAATCACCATGAGCTATGTAGATAAAGCTTGGGCAAAACCAAACATTCTGATAAACCTTGACTACACATGTATTATGTTCCTTGAGCTAGCTGTATGTATAATTTCTCAGTAGGTTTTTGGACTAATATGGTTCCCTCTTTTTTTTTAAACTAGTTAGGCAATATTTATCTCTCGCATTGTCTAACCGTTCCACCATGGTTTCCACATTTTTCCTATTTCTCCCTTAATAATACCCTTCTCCTATGAGAGCCTTCTGTCCATCTATACTGAAGGTTCCTTGTATAACCCTCATTAACCCTCCCATTAAAAAAAAAACATTTTTATCTGTATCTTCCTTATTAACACCTGTTTCCTACTGTTTTTCTCTTTCAGGTTCTTTCTTTTCCTTTACATCCTTGGTGCCTTTTAATTATCCTGATTTTTTTTAGTTATGTCTGATACTCGCTTATAAGGATTTGGTGCTAGGATCCACATATGAGGGAGAACATGCTTCATTTGTTTTTCTGAGTCTGTGTTGTTTTGCTTAGTATAACAAGTTCTAGTTCCATTCATTTACCTGCAAATTTCATGATTTCATCTTTATTTACTGCTGAGTAGAACTCCACTGTATAAATGAACCACATTTTCATTATCCACTCAGTTGAGAGATATTTAGGTTGTTTCCATCTCTTAGCTATTGTGAAAAGAGCAGCAACAAACATGGATGTACACGTGTCTATGCAATAGGATGAGTTCCTTGGGGACATGCCAAGGAGTGGTATAACTGGGTCAAATTGTAGATTTTTTTGTGGTTTTTCAAGCGTTCTCCACACTGCTTTCCAAAGGGGTTAAGCAAGTTTGCAATCCCATCAGCAGGGATGAGTGTTCCCCTTTCCCCATATCCTCTCCAACATTTGGTATCATTTGTTCTCTTGATCTTAGCCAGTCTGACTGGGGTAAGATGAACTCTTAAAGTGGTTTTAATTTGCTAGTGACGTTGAACACCTTTTAAGATGTTTCTTATCCATCTTTATTTCTTCTTTTGAGAACTCTCTTTTCAGCTCCTTAGCCCATCTTTTAATTGGGTTACTTCTTTTCTTGATTCTTGCCTTTCTGAGTTCTTTATATAGTCTGGATGTTAAACCTCTGTCAGATGTGTCATTGGTGAACACTTTCTCCCAAACTGTGGGTTTTCTCTTCACTTCCTTGGCTTTTTCTTTCTTGGTACAGAAGCTTTTTAGTTTAATGAGGTCCCGTTTGTTGATTCTTGACCTTGTTTCCTGAACAATTGATGTCCAGTTTAGAAAATCCTTTCCTACACCTGTATCTTGTAGGTTATTGCCAATGATTTCTTCTAACAATTTCAGTTTCAGGCTTCACATTGAGGTCTTTGATTCATTTCGAGTTGACGTCTGTAGAAGGTGAAAGACAGGGGTTTAGTTTCATTCTTCTACAGGTGGAGATCAGTTTTGCCAGCACCATTGGCTGAACATGCTGTCTTTCCTCCAGTGAATGTTTTTGGCCCCTTTGTCAAACATCAAGTGGCTGAAATTGCATGTACTCATATTTGGGTCTTCAGTTTTGTTCTATTTATCTCCAGGTCTATTTTTGTGCCAGTACCACGTTGTTTTTATGACTATAACTCTGTAAGACAGTTTAAAATCTGGTATAGTAATCCCCTCAGGATTGCTCTTAGTGCTCAGGATTGCCTTGGCTATCTGAGGTCTTTTGTGCTTCTATATGAACCTTAGGATGTTTTTTCCCAATTCTCTGAAGAATGTCATGGGGATTTTGAGTGGCATTGGTTTGAATCTTAATTCTTCCAATCCATGAGCATAGGAGATCCTTCCATCTTCTGGTGTCTTCCTCCATCTCTTTCTTTAAAGATTTTAAATTTTAATTGTAGAGGTCTTTAATATCTTTGATCAGGTTTATTCTGAGATTCCTTTTCCAGCTATTGTGAAAGGGAGTGTTTCCATGTGCTCTTTCTCTGATTGTTTGTTATTCATATATAGAAAGGCTACAGACTTTTGTAGATTAATTTTGTAACCTTCCAGTTTACTGAAAGTGCTAATCATTTCTACAAATTTTCTGGTGGAATTTTTGGCGTCTCTTAGATATAACATCATATCATCTGCAAGAAGGGAAAATTTGATCTCTTCTTTCCCAACTATTGCTCCTTTAATTTTCTTCTCTTGTCTTATTGCTCTTGCAAGAGTTTCAAGCACTATATTAAAGAGGAGTGGAGATAGTGGACAGACTTGTCTGGTTCCTGATTTCAATGGGAATGCTTCCAGTTTTTCTCCATTTAATGATATTGGCTGTGGGTTTGTTGTAAATGGCTTTACTTATGTTGAGGTATATTCCTTCCAGTCCAGTTCTCTCTAGGACTTTGAACATAAATGCATGTTGAATTTTGTCAAAAGCCTTCTCTGCATCTATTGAGATGACCATGTGGTTCTTGTCTTGGAGTCAGTCCATTTATATGATTTATGATGTTTATTGACTTACATATACTGAACCATCCCTGCATCTCTGGGATAAAGCTGACTTGATCATGGTGGATGATCTTTTTGATGTGTGTCTGTATGCAGTTTGCAAGTATCTTGTTGAGAATTTTTGCATCTATGTTCTTTAAGGATATGGGTCTATAGTTTTCTTTTCTGGTTGTATCTTTACCTGGTTTTGGTATTAGATTGATGCTGACTTTATAAAAGGAATTTGGAAGTTCTCTCTCCATTTCTGTCTTTTTGAATAAGTTAAGTAGTATTGGATATAGATCTTTAAATGTCTGGTAGAATTCTGCTGTAAATCCTTCTGGTCCTGGGCTTGTCTTTCTTTCTTTTTTTAGTCGGGAGGTTTTCTATTGCAGTTTCAATTTCCTTATGTGTTATGGGTCTGTTTAAGCTGTTGATCTCTTCTTGGTTTAATTTTGGTGGTTCCCATGCTTTTAGATACACGTCCATTTCTTTTAGTTTTTCAAATTTAGTAGCATATAGGTTTTTAAAGTATTCCCTTATAATGTTCTGGATCTTTTTGGTGTCTGTTGTGATGTTTCAACTTTCATCTCTGATTTTGTTGATTTGGAGGTGCTCTTTCTCTCTTTTGGTTAACTGGGCTAGTGGTCTGTCAATCTTGTTTATTTTTCAAAGAACCAGCTCTTGGATTCGTCCATTCTTTGTATTGTTTTCTTTTATTTCATTAACTTCTGCTCTGATTTTTGTTAGTTCTTCTTGTCTGCTGGGTTTGGGTTTCATTTGTTGTTGCCTTTCAAGTGTCTTGAGTTGCAATGTTAAGTCATTTATTTGTGTTCTTTCTGATTTTATTTTAATGTAGACACTTTGAGCTATAAACTTCCTTCTAAGGACTGCTTTTAATGTGTCCCAGAGGTTTTGTTGTGTTGTATTGTCCTTTTCATTTAGTTCCAGGAATACTTTTATTTCTTTCTTAATTTCTTCTTTGACTCATTCATCATTTAGGAGTGTGTTGTTTAATCTCCTTGTGTTCATGTATTTACTAGGGTTTCTTCTGGTATTGATTTTAAGCTTTATTGCATTGTGGTCTGGTAGAATGCATGTAATTATTTCAATATTTTTGTATTTGTTGAGGCTTGTTTTGTGCTCCAGAATGTGGTTGATTTTGGAGAGAGTTCCATTGGGCACTAAGGAGAAAGTATATTCTTTGGGGCTTGGGTAGAATATTCGGTAGATCTGTTAGGTCCATTTGATGTATGTTATAGTTCAATTCAGATGTCTCTCTGTTGATTCTCTGTCCTGTTGACCTATCTAATGGATACAATAGGGTATTGAAGTCACCTACTATTAATGAGTTGGGATTAATCTGGGTCTTAAAGTCCTGTAGTACTGTTTTTTAAATATTTTATTATTTTTATTGTATGTGTATTAGTGTATAGCCTGCATGTAGGTAAGTGCATCTGTATATGCAATGTCCATGGAGGACAGAAGAGGCCATCTGATCCCTTGGAACTGGAGTTACAGACAGTTGTTAGTTGCCATGTGGGTGGGTGCTGGGGTTCAAACAAGAATAGTCAGTGTTCTTAACCGCTGAACCACCTCTCCAGCTCCAAGTCCTGTAGTATATTTTTTATGAAGTTAGGTGCACCAGAGTTTGGTAAATATATGTTCATGATTATAGTATCTTCTTGGTCAATTGTTCCTTTGATCAGAATGAAGTGGCCCTCTTTATCTCTTCTGATTTGTTTTAGTTTGAAATCTATTTTGTTAGATATTGAAATTGTAACTCCTGTTTTTTTCTTAGTACCATTTGATTGGAATATATTTTTCCATCCTTTCACGTTAAGGTAGTGCCTGTCCTTGAAAGTGAGATGGTTTCTTGCAGAAACAGAGCACAAATATGCTGGAGATGCAGGCAGTTGTGAGCATGGGTGCTGGGAACTGAATCACCTGGGTCCTCTGCCAGAGCAGCAAGTGCTCTTAATTGCCGAGTCATGCCTCCAGCTTCTCTTTCTTGGATATTTTGGGAGAAGGTCTCACTCTTGTAGCCCAGGCTGACTTGGTAGCTCTGCCTAGCCTCAACTCCCTGACACTTCTATGTTGGCTTCCTAAGTGCTGGAACTGAAGACATGCCTTCCTTTTCATGATCATTGTATCAGGAGACTACAGGTCAAAGTGAGGAGATTTGCCCAAGTTCACACAACTAGGAAGCAGTAGAGGCAGGGTCTACTAGGCTGTGGGACTGATGTCAGAGTCAAGTCTCTGTAGCTCATGCCACAGCTGTGAATATTGGAGAGGATGATGAGCAGACAGGCACACCCAACACCATCTATATCCCCAGCACATGGAAATTCTTCTTTGTTAATGCCTGTGCTCTACATCTCCGTTCACCCTGTAACCCTTTATACTGATCATTGAACTCACCATCACTGAGTGACATTCTTAAGACAAGGGGCATCTCACTTATCTTTAGGTATTGGATTCCCTATTATGGAAATGTATAAGCCATCCATGCAAGTTCAGACAAGCCTGGATCTGAGAGCTTGTTCCACCCAACAGTGACTGTGTATCCCTGGGTTTTTAAGAAAATATTTCATTTATTATTTTTATTTTATGTGTATGTGTGTAAGTGCACCTGTGATGTACAATGCCTGCAGAGGCCAGAAGAGGGCATTGGATTCCCTGGAACTAGAGTTACAGATGGTTGTTAGCTGCCATGTGGATGCTGGGAATTGAACCCAGGTCCTCTGCAAGAGCACTCAGTGCTGAGCCATCTCTCCAGTCCCTACTCTTGGGCTTTACTCAGATTTTTCAACTGTAACTTTGTCATCAGTTGCTGTTAATACTATGTGTAATGGCTCTGTGAGCAGTGTATAAGCCACTTTGAATGGTCCGTCGGACCCTTTGAATCCTGACCTGAGCAGGATTATCTGTGAGAGCTTGGGCAAGTATTGGGTTTTTTTATTTTTGAGTTCCCCTTTCTATAAAATAGAAGTAGCAGCAATTGTACCTCCACCAGAGAGCTGTTATGAAGATACAGTGGAATGTTACCATGATGCCTGAGAGCCTGTGAGTGCTCAGCTGGTGTTCTCCGCATCTAACCTCGTTTACAGGGTTATTTATAGAGTTATAGTAGGAGGACCACAAAGTGAGAACTCTTTGCAGCTCTGATACAGTACAAAGCCCTGCACCAACCTTCACTGTGTATCACATATTATCATCTTCTGATTAACCCTAGCACACTTACCACACAGCAGCTGCCATCCACGTTCATGTTGTTTCCCTGGAAGGCTAACACTCTACATGTTCTCTGAGTGTAGTTCTTAAATTTAGCAGACCTTCAGGGGCCTTGAACCTCGAATTCAGTCTTGTTATTGATAATAGGATACTGTGAAGAAGCTTCATAAGGGAGGGAGGGCCAGTGGGGCGGCTTTCTCTGGACTTCTCAGAAGTGCATCTGGGGGATTCTCCTGCCTCCTGCAGGTCTATAAAGTCTCCCTAGCAGGCGATCTTATCACCCACTGTTCTCTGGGACCCCTGTGCTTAGTGCTGCTTGAATGATTTCATGGAAACATCACTCATAATGTTTACTACATAGACTAACACAACCCGAAAGTCTTGGTAATAAACTTATTTTCATTAAAAAAAGAATAATTGTGTAAGGCTGAAAAAATCCCGTCTCCACTTCCCCTTCTTCATCCTCTTCCCCTTCTTCACCTGGGCTAATTTAATTATTGTTCATGTGTGCTTATTTATGTATGCGCAGGAGCGCCTGCATGTTTGTGTGTGTGTGTGTGTGTGTGTGCGTGTGTTTGGGTATGTGCATGTGTAGGCCACAGGACAATGTCAGCTGTTGTTCCTCAAGTGCCACACACATTTTCTCTACATATTTTTAGTTTTTTAAAAATATTATTTTTGTTGTGTATAAGTGTACTGTTTGCATGTACGTAAGTGCACCTGTGTTGTGCAATGCCCATGAAGGTCACAAGAAGAGGTCAGATTCCCCTGGAGCTGGAGTTGCAGATGGTTGTTAGCCACCATGTGGATGCTGGGAATTGAACCTGGGTCCTCTCCATGAGCGGTCAGTGCTCTTAAACCCTGAGCAATCTCTCCAGCCCTATTTTTAGCTTTTTTTTTTTTTTTTTGGTCTTTTTGAGACAGGGTCTCCCTGTAATCCCAGCTGACTCACTATGTAGACCAGGCTGGCCTTGAACTCACAGAGCTCCACCTGCCTCTACCTCGCTAGTGAGGGGATTACAGGTGTGTGCCACCATGCTTGGCTTATTTTTAGTTTTTATATTACCATATTATTATTTTTTCTTCTTTTTATTTTTTTGTTCTTGAGAGTCTCTCATTGATCTGAAACTTAGCAAGGAGTCTGGGTTGGTTCGCTGGTGAGTCCCAGGGGTCTGCCTGTCTCTTCCTCCCCAACACTGGGATTACAAGTGCATACAACTATACTAGAAATCTATCTATCTATCTATCTATCTATCTATCTATCATCTATCTATCTGCCTATCTATTTCTCTATCACCTATCATTTATCTATCATCTATCTATCAATAATCTATCATCTATCTATCTATCTATCTATCTATCTATCTATCTATCTATCTATCTATCTATCTATCTATCTATCTATCTATCTATCTATCTATCTATCTAATCATCTATCATCTATCTATCTATCTATCTCCTATCTATCATCTATCTATCTATCATCTATCTATCTATCTATCTATCATCATCATCTATCATCTATAATCTATCTATCTATCTATCTTCTACCTACCTATCATTTATCTATCATCTATCAATCATCTATCTATCTATCTATCATCTATCATCTAT
>NW_008333818.1:1139153-1139373 GCF_000622305.1 Nannospalax galili
CTATCTGTTTATCGGTCTGTCTATTATCTATCTATCTATCTATCTATCTATCTATCTATCTATCTATCATCTATCTATGTATCTATCTATGTATCTATGTATCTATGTATCTATTTATTTATCTATCATCTATCTATATCTATCTATCATCTATCTATCATGTATCTATTATTTATCTATCATCTATCTATCATCTATCTATCTATCTATCTATCATCTA
>NW_008333818.1:1139406-1147537 GCF_000622305.1 Nannospalax galili
ATCTATCACCTATCTATCTATCATATATTTGGTCTTTTTGAGACAGGGTCTCCCTGTAGCCTCAGCTGGCCTGGAACTCACTACATAGACCAGGCTGGTCTTGATCTCACAGAGATCCTTCTGCCTCTGCCTCCTGAGTGCTGGGATTAAAGGCATGGGCCACCACACCCAGCTTTTCTTTTTTTAATGTGGCTTGTGTGAGATCAAATCTGGCCCTCATGTTTGCAAGGCAAGTACTTTACCACCAGAGCTATCACCCTGGTCCTTTCTGCCACTGTATTATTTAAAACAAATAAACAAACAAAATGAACCTTTATTTGTGTGTGATTTTATTTTCAATTTTACTTACTGCTTCTCCTCTTCCTGTGGTAGAAAGTGGGACCTGGCTCGCTTACACCTTCTCCAACATAAACATGCATCAGACAAATACATGTATACCTCCTTTCCTCACATAATAATGACATCATGATTTTGGTATTGTACAACACTCTCTGTGAACAACTATGTTCACCTTAATTATGACTGAGTCATGGATTATTTTATCATCATTAATTGTTATGTCTTCCTTCTTGTAAAATTTTTATTTCCCTGGTGTTAATGATTACCTCATTTACTGTTTTCTTAGCTTTATACACATCTATCAATACTTTCCCCTGAACACTGAGTCAATATCACAGATCTCTGAGTTCATTTAAATGTACAGTCTGTGTGTTTATTTTACTGTGGTCCTGGAGGCATTTCCCCTGCAGCTCTGCCTCTCCTGCCACTCCGTGGGCCACTTACGAGTATGCTGCTGTTTCTTGGCTCTTTGTGCTTATTTGTAAGCGAGTGAATGAGAACCATCCAGGAGTACACATGCACAGACATTGACTGTGGCTTCAGTAACTAGATGGTGTCTCAGCCACTTTGCTGGGGGATCTCTGAATGCCAGATTTTAAATATCTACCATGGACATAGCAGTGATAGATTCAGAAAGGAATCTGTTAATCTGCCACCTGTCAGACAAGAGCCCAGCTGCCACCATCCTGGGACTCTATAAGGAAGGGGACCTATGGGGGTGGAATGTGGAGGGACTCTCCCACAGTTTTGCCTGTGTATGGTGTTCTCCAGTACAGAGTTCACTGACTCAACCTTCCTTTCTCTCTGCTGGGAACAGTGTGGTAGCTCATTGTTGGCAGCAATCTACCAGCTTCTACAAAGACTTAAAACCAGCCTTTATTTTATTCGTCCTTATGATTTCTGTTCTTCCTTAGTTCCCGAGACATCTCAGTGATCTGCAGTATACCTCTGTGTGTTAAGATGACTGTACTTCCCATTTAGAGTTCTAATTTCCTTGATCTGCTGAGTTGGTTTTCCATCAATCTTTTACAAAGCTTAAAACTTTGTGGTTGTTGATTTTGCTCCCATTTTCTTGATTCTTGAAGAGTTGTATCTTTTTAAAGATTTTCTAAAAGGAAAAAAGGGGAATACGTATGAGAAACTCGTGAATAAATGCACAGGAGGCTGTTCTTCACCTGCTCCGTGGGGTGTGGGCTGCTTGCAACCATGGTCCTTTTCTTCTTCAAGTGCATTCTCCATTCTCATGGCAACTTTATTCATTCTCTCTCTCTCTCTCTCTCTCTCTCTCTCTCTCTCTCCTTCCTCCTGTCTATTTCCCACTTTTCTTCCTTTCCTCACCAGGTACCTCCCTCCCTCTCTCCCTCCCCCCCTCTCTTCTCTCTCTTCTTCCTTGTTTCTTTACTTCTTTTTACTTTCTTTCATTTGTCTTTTTTTCTGTTTGGATGAAACTAACCAAAGCTATTGCTTTTTCCTGTTCTGCAGAAAGGAGAGTGACCCATGTTAACCAAGTATTCTTTTTCATTTTCTTCGGAATTTGAATTTTAAAAATATTTTATTTATTATTTTTATTTTATATGGATAAGTACATTGTCTGTGTGTATGTAATTCCACCCGTGTCACATAATGCCCATGGGGGTCAGAAGACAGCATCAGCTACCCTGGAACTGCAGCTATGGACAGTTGTTAGCTGCCATATGGGTGCTGGGAATCGAACCTGGGTCCTCTGCAAGAGCAGCCAGTGCTGTTAACTGCTGAGCCATCTCTCCAGCCCCAGAATTTGAATCTTTAGAAATGGCAAGACCCACGTGTAATATTTACAACCCATTTTCCCATTCCACCCGTGGTGTCTGAACCAGGTTCCTTCGTTGGGTCGTTGCCGGTTTTCCTGTCTTCCAGATTCCAGAAACTGCTTAGGTTCTTATTGACACTGAACCTAATTTTCAAGTTATAGTCAATTCTATTTGTTTCTCATGTTTAATCACTTCTTTGTTTAAATTGACATAATTATGTGCAACCAAAGAACCATAAGTGACACAAAAATACCATGTAGCTTCTATGACAGTTAATTTTCTTCTGTAGTCCCTGGGCTGAAAAACAAAACATCGTATCGAAAGATTTCCACACACCTCCCCCCACATATTGAAGCTGGGTATGGTGACACATCTTTAATCTCAGCATTTAGGAGGTAGAAGCAGTGGATATCTATAATATCGAGGCCAGCCTGGTCTAGTCTGTGAGTTCTAGGCCAGCAGAGCCTATAGGGAGATCCTGTCTCAAAAATACAAAACGAAGCAATGATAACAAAAGCCCCAAACCCCCAAACAACAGAAAGTTATTGAATTACTTCATGATTGGAGTTTGTACTCTTATGAAATACTTTCTGTGAAAATATGGGGAAAAATTAGGGAATGGAGCTCAGTGTCAGTCAGCTACTCCTGAAAACCAAAACAAAATGAAAATTTATCAGGGGTAGATAATAAGAACTGAGGTTTTGCATATGTTTGCAGTTGACTGAGGTATCATCTCGGTGCTACAGGTTGTCAGGTTGGCTGGAGTCCTTGCTCTGCTCAGTTTTTCTTTCTCTGGGCACCAACCTGCAGGGGCAGAGGCTACCAAGGATGCCTTCCCATGATGATGATGGCAGTGCTGGAGGGAAAGTCCAACCACAGATGCTCATTTCAAGCCTTTGCTCACATTATATCCAACATGTCATCCCAGCACCCCACTGGCTAAAGTAAGTCACCTGGCCAAGATCACAGGGAAGACAGGGAACTCCATCTCCACGAGGCCACAAGAAGAGTGTGGATGCTTGGTCCTGTTATAGGAATGTCAGTATTGGGCACAGTTATCCATGTCTATCCCAAATTTCTTCCAGCCTTATCCTATACATTCAAATCTTGTAATCTATATCTTCTGATGTACATTAAGTCTGCATATGGCTTCCTTTGTGTCAGAGATTGATGAATGATAAAGACAATTCACTGATCACTACACACTTAACATACAATAAAAGAGTAAGAATACAGTAGCAGAAATAAACACATCCACTAGAAAGGAAAAAAAAACAAAACGATACTCATACTTCTGAAGTCCTGCTGGGCAAACAATTATTTCTGAGTCCTTCTACACAGGGAAACATTTCTTGGGTGGGCCCCCGTTATTTTCTTTAGGAGTAGCATCCTGATCTGTTGTTCAAATCTCTGTTCCGTATACTGGAAGGCCCTTCCTTTTCCACCATAACCCAGTTTCTTCCAGAAATTTGAAGATCCAATGATCATTTTTTTATCTCACACCCTCAGCTTCTTTCAGCCCAAGCTGGTAACAATTTTGTCAATATCATTCTCTCAAAAATATTGTGAGTTTTCTATGTATTTGACTCTACATAACTCCACACAATAAAACATACCACTATTCATTATAAGACATGCCTTCTCTCTAGAGTTACTTAGCGGTAAACAATTAGGATTTATCATGCACCTTTTGGCTATTCCTCAAACTTTTGTTCAACAGAAAATGTCTTGTAGGATGCCTCAATGTCTTAGGAGGTTATATTGAATGCTATAATTCTACCCATGATTTTATCTTTATTCTGATGCTTTCTAATAATTGGCCCATCTTTTATCTAGGTCAGTTATTCAACTTTGCAACTTCTTACATTAAATTTCCTCTAAATTTTTGCAAACTGACCAATTATTCCCTCAGTTCAACTTCTTTTGGGTAATATTTCTCAATAATTCAGCTACTGGAAATTAACTCCTGTTTTAACATTCTTCCTCCAAATTTCTTTGCATAATGCCATGGTTTTATTAGACACATTTTCTATGTTATTACTTATCCTGGACAACTATCATAAAGTACATAATATCGGTCACCATTTTCCAGCTTTTATTATCAGTGCCTTGCACTTACAACCATCATCACATCTGTAAAGATCTGGCAGAGTCCTGTATGTGGTACCAATTTGTACCCTAGTCAGGAGTTAGTGTAACAAACAGCCTCAAATCTAGATGGTCCAGGAGATGCAGGTCACCTTTAGGTTCTCATCCTGGGGTCCCACTGGAAGGAAATGCTTACCTGAAATGTTCTTTTTACATCGGTAACAGCAGAGCAAGAAAGCAGTCAACCACACAAGGAACATTTGAGGTCTTTGCTTACTTCAAAGCTATATTTCTAATACTGCTGACCAAATCAAGTCAGATACTGAGGTCCTAGTTATGGGGAAGATGAGGAAATTCCATTCACATGATGCCGTGATAGCAGTTACATTGTAATACTGTTATGTGGGAGATGAACTGGTACCATAATCAAATTCTTACTTAAACAAGTGAGAAAGATGGGAAAGTCAACGGACAGGGACATGAGAAAGGAAAAGACTGTCTTAACTCCCCTCCACCCCCAGGATCTGGTTTGCATTCTTAGCTGACTGAGTCAAGAATTTCGAAACCAACAGCAAAACCAAAACTGCCGTGAAGATTTCCTGCAGAGGCAATACTCCCTTTTCTGAGAAATATCTCAACTAAGATTATTAAAGCAGCTAATTATGACCAAGGTTGAATTGCGTGCTTTAAATCTTTGTGACCTTAGATTTTGACCTCATCAACATTTCTTTATCATCTGCAAACCTGAACAATGTACTCATAAACTACCTTACAGTTCCATTTACTAAAAGAATTTAGGGAGCTGGAGAGATGGCTCAGTGGTTAAGAGCACTGACTGCTCTTGCAGAGGACCTGGGTTTGATTCTTAGCACCCACATGGTGGTTAACAGCCATCAGTAACTCCAGTTCTAGGGGATTTGACGTCCTCTTTATCCTCTGCCGACTTTATACAACATGGCTGTACTTAGATTCAGGCAAAACACTCATACACATAAAATTAAAAGAAATAAAACTAGAAAAAGAAATTAACATAATAGAAATAAGTAAACCATTTTTAATAAATGTTTTAAAACTTAATCTCTGGAAGCGTCTGTAAAGTATGTCCCTTGAACAATGTAACTTCAAAAACTGTGAAATCAAATACATAGCTATTGACAGGTAAGCATGTCTCTGTAATGCCTACACTGAATCTGTCACTCCTGTATAGTCTGTTTAATAAATCCAACTGTGCTTCAAAATACCTGTTCCTAAAATTCTTTTCAGCAGTGTAAGTCAAAAGTCTAGTGAGACCTGCCTGGAAGTCCCTTGGTAGAGCTCCTCAGGTTGAACAGCCGGCTGGATCAGTCTGCATCCCCCACTACCACTGATACCATGATCTCTCTGAAGCAGGTACTTGTTCCAGGAGACTTCTTTTCTAGAGAAAATATTTCCATTTTTCTCCTCTGATGAAATAGTCCCATTCTTCATTTAACAATTCTTTTATTTTAAACTTTTACAAAAACTTTATTGAGAATTTCATACATGTATATAAGGTGTTTTGGCCAAATCCATGCTCACTGCCTCCCTTCCAACGGTCCCCTCTCTGAAGAGGTAACCCTAAAATCTTTTAAGGATTAGGTACAAGCTCCCAAATACTTTTGACATTTTTGGCCTTTGGAACACTGAACAATTCTTTTCTAAAAGGAACAAATCATTTCTTTCAGGCTTTCACCTCTCCAGGGAAGCAAATACTCAAAGGAAAACATAAATCATGTGCATGGAATGATCTATAGTAATTGCCAAATTTACATTGACAAAAATGTTGGGACTATTTCTGAGAATGGGTATCACATACCTGACAGTCCTTGATGAAAGAGAGCAACCATAATTTTAGATTCTGCCGGATTTATTGTTGTTAGATTCACTGTGCCTGTTATACATATGAGGGTCTAAAAGCTTTCTGGGTTGGTGACGGCAAGCACAAACCTAACATTCACAGACTCCAGAGGAAAGCAGGCCACCAGAGACCCACTGAAAATGTGGAAAAGAAAGGACCAGAAGCAACTGCGTGATAGAACTCAAGATGCATTTGGTCTTCACATGCTTTATGTCCTCAAGACCTAAGGACTGAGAACAGGGATTGTTAGACTCTTTCAACTTGTGTATCTGAGACTTACATGGTGAGAAATGACAGGAAAATATTAAAAGTCCACTTTAAAAATTAAACCACCATGCTTCTATCAGACCAGAGATATTTGACTGTACAGTAAAAACACTTGAATTTATAACATACGATAGTCTTGAATCTTAGCCAAAACATTTCAGGCAGTACTGGCTGGCACTGGGTATGGTATTAACATGCACAGTGAAAAGTATGTGTGATATGTGTGTAAATCCAAGGCTGCAGGAAAATCACATTATGCACCATGGTTCAATACTGCCCCAAACACCTAGGATTCATTAACCAATTGACTTTGAATTCATTTCCGGCTCTTTCACGTTAAGAATTATTTTACTGTGCTAAGCTTTTCAGAACCTTCATGTTCAGTTACTATACAAAGGGTTGCAAGCCCAGTTTTAGAAGCTATGGCTTAGGAGAACTCTGTTTCACCGAACACTATGGCACAGCTGTGTGGAATATACTGGTATATATTTTCATGAGATATATACAAGATGTTCTTCTAAAACTGATTGATGGAGAGAGCCAAGACACTCACAGTGAGCTTCTAATTGACCTGAGTAGAAGGAACATCACTGTGACTTTTCTTACGTTACTCTGACTCTAAGAACCACATTAGCAAGTGAGTTTTAGTGAATGGTGTAGTGCTCTGATGCCCCTAGCACCCTCCAGAGGCACTCCTGAGACTTGGTATTGAATCAGTCCGTTTATAATGGGTGAGGACTCCACTAGGTTGTTGAATACAGGTCCTCACTCATTCATTTTACCATTAGGCTAAGGGAGGGCACATGCTTCCAAGTTAGTCAATTCCTAGCAGGGTCGCTTCTTGTTCCAAACATCCCTCTTTGTTCCCTTTCTTCCTGGCTACAGCTCCCATGCATGCAGAGTGTAGATTGTGCAGCCGCTCTTTAGTAACAGGCCTGGAGATATGGGCAGTGGATCTTGGTGATAAACAACTGATGTGATTTTTTGAAGATTCAGACTATAACTAACTTTATGGGTTCTAAAAATAGAATAATAGAATATATAGGCATGCCATTAAGTTCTTGCTACCTACTTTGTAAAACACATAAACAAGAATCCTAATGAACAGGGGCCCACTGAGCTCTGAAGATGGAGCATCATGGATTCCTTTAACCCTTTTCAGACCTTAATTCCTTCTCAGATGGGGTTCTCTGAAATGAAGGAGACACTGGGTCCTTCTCAGGATGAATATTGATATAATAATTGCAGATGAGGTACATGCACCTTCATCCATGCCCTCAGCAAAAAGATCTAGGACTATTCACTCTGTCAAAAAATACTGTGGATAAATACCCTAAACTCTCAGAGCTACTGGATAGTGCCTGTGAGGAAATATTACCTCCCGACGAAATACCAACTGTCATTGCTTTGCATTAGTAAGAAAAAGAGCCTGTGGAATTCAATAAATAAGTTAAATCTTGTCAAGTTGGCCTCAAAATAGATCAAACAGTTCTCTAAACCCATATGGTGATGATTCTCCCAGTTCTTAAATGTATAGTTGAAAAAGATAGCTTTAACGATCAACAAAATTCCATTTGTCTGATAATTCAGGGGGAAAAAACCTACATTCTTTTAAATGTCAGGAGCAAAAGTAAAGAATAGCCTCATGAGTAAGAAGAATCTAAGAGCTAGAGGTCAGGCAGAACTGGAATGAAGCAGTGTCTTCTGGGCATGACAGGACGGCTGCACTCATGAACTCATAGCCGCTGTGGTTGTGTGCACAAGATCCAGT